>NW_028186362.1:892989-984557 GCF_003343005.1 Rhea americana | reverse complement strand
TCCTCCACAGGGTATGCTGGCAAATTAGCATCCTTTCTTGCCACGTATTGTTGATGTCTGGGGTGCTACACTGCCAAGTCTTTCTCCTCACATGAAAACGGTCCTGACCTATTTCCCCGTGCTCAGCTCTTTGAAGTGCTTTACAGGTCTGACACGAAATTGCCTCTGCTCTCTGTTTTTCAGTCTTTGACATTGGACAAGGGGAAATGACTAGACAGGAAAAAAGACTTAATGTATTATCATTGGTCTAAGCGTGCCTGTCCCTCATTCTCTGACTACCGGACTTAGCAGCTTGTTCCACCTATCTGCTCCATCTTCAGTTTTATTTAGAAGGCACTGCCGGGGGGAAGCGGGAAACTCCCCTGTGTCACAAATTTACTGCTTGTTTTTTCTCTTCCCATACCCCTTCCCTTACACTTTCTTTGTCATTTTTCCATGTTTTCAGTGGAACTCCTAGCCTCTTCCACCCTGCCATTCTCCTTCAGCCTTCCCACACCTCTTCCCCTTCTGATAAACCTTTGTTTCCTTATCTTTTCATCTTTGGAAGTCACCTAACCAACTAACATTGCTTAGCTGGGCACTGGATGATAACAGGCCATTCTGGATGAAGTACAGAAGACCGTCCACTAGCAGGCATCTTAACATACTCAATTCTTATTCAGTCTCTTAATGCTCTGTAGTCAAACCACATATAATATGTAACTGCCCTCTCCTCTATAAACACAATCTATAGATGACATCAGAGAAAGACATGCTTTAGGAATACACTATTTTCTTCTTGAGGATTAAAGATATTTCATTTTCATTTGAAAAAAAGATGAGCATGATTCACCATTTCCGTGTAACAGCTGGTCACTTAACACAAGGTAGCAGTATAAATTGTATCACTCTAAGGACATATTCCTTTCTATTAACACAATATTCCAGAGCCCATTTTCATTCTTGCAACAAAGCATTGGATTAAAAGCATTATTCCAAATTCCAATGTCTCTCACTTTAAAAAATACATGGGAGCATGTGAAGGCCTATGAGTCAACACTTGCCCCCCCAAAAAGGGGATCTACATTGAAAATGAACCACAACTGCACGCTTCAGTGTAGATAGACGCAACCAATCCTGCTCCATAGCATAAATGCCAGTAAACATAATTGAACTGAACTGCATAAATCTCAGAGAGCCTGGAAATTATATATTTGCATTATACAATTGTATTTTATACATATATAGCATCTGCTATATAACCCTAATTAATACAGATTCATTTTTACAAGAATGTTAAGTACATTATACTAGCTAGAAGAAAGCAATGGGTGGGAGGACACTATCTAGATTTAGCCTTCAACTAGATTAAAAAGTAATGTTGGGGGGGTGTTTTTTTTCCAGAAAGATATAAACGACGATTTATCTTAATTGTTGAAGTTTTTTCCTGAAATCAGTTAGGCCTTTCTGTGTGCAGCTTTTTCTATGGTAAGGCAAGAATAGTAAAAACCTGATGTCAACTGCCTGCTGAAAAATATCTTCATTTGCACAGAATTCCTCCAGCACCCTATTGGCCCTTTATTTCAACAAATAAAATCAAATCTCCTGACTATTTGTATTTAAAGATATTGTAAAGATACTGCAGCTCACAAATGTGAGCTCCAGAAAGGCTCCAATGCTCAGTATGGTAGTCTTCCATAATTCTGGTACGTGATCTTTGTTTCTGCTTAAGCAAAGGACACTATTAATAGTGCTGCAGACCTGTTTTCACTGTAGTTCTGCAGTATAGTTCAAAGATCACAAAGACAAAAAAAATCTATTACGAATTTGTCAGTAACAAATTTTTATTTTTTTTTTTTTAAGATGCTTTACATTCTGCCTAAGGATAAAAAGCTGTAGCTAAGTTATCATTGGTTTAGCTAATGGGGCTACTATCAGATATMTACAGAGTAAATGGTTTAATCATTAGAACAGATGCTTCTGAGCTTACAGCCATGGATTTAAACCCCAACTGGGAATTCACTATTAGCCCTATCATTAGCACAAATTGATTGCTCTGATTGGCTAATCACTTCATTAGGAAAGAGCTCTTTAAAAACTGAACCATTTTGGAATAGTTTCTATAACTACAGGATTTTTGTAAGCACATTCTGTTTAGCCCTTAGACTGTATTTGTTATTTGCCACCTATTTGGTTTTCAAAAAGCTTATGTTATAATGAATACACCAAAGTGTAATTGTTTTTCTTTCAATTTTATAAACTTTCAAAATGAGAGGGATAGACATAAAATTAATTTTATCCTCAGCTGTTTACCCTGATTTCCTCYACCTCTCCAATATTCTTCCCTAGCACAACTCGGAGCCTATACACAAAGYGAGGTGTCAGCATCAGCTTCTTCACCGCTCTTAGTCACAGGCCTCCACTTCCCTTGAATCACACAGATAAATGTAGTTCTTGGGTGCAAAATGAAAGACCACGTGTTGCATCACACAGCAATTAAGCATCATCTACACTCTTTACAGGGATCGCCTTAACAGAGATAGGGAAGGAGGAGATGAGTATTCTAGTTAAAGACAATATACGGTACAACACGTTACACTGAAAAGGTATGAACAAGGAAGTTTTTTCAAAGGCCAGCCCCACGAGCTCTACGCAAGAACCCCACAGGGTCTGCTGCCTTCCCCCTCCGACGAGCCCGATCAACCGCCTGGCTCAGTGGCATCATAAAGTAACTAGTTTAAAACAGCACTTCAAGAGCTTTTTAAAAGCAAGAATTAAGCGAGTCTGTCTTGTTTAATTTCATCTAATGTAAGCAAGCCTCTGAACTGCATTCCTTTGCTCTAACACTGAGCTCGAAGCCATGCTGGCTGATTAATGCCTAGCTGTTTGAAGTRTACTCTTTTCTTATCTAGCGCTGCGCAGGCCTCACTGCAGCCTGGGGAGACCTGCTGGTAAGTCAGAGCTTGGGGAGATTTTTGTCTGCTCTTCACAGAGGGGGACGGAGCCCAGATAAGCCTCATGCTATAAAACAGAAAACAAAAAGAAAGCCTGTTGCTAGTCCAGGAAAAAAAATATATTTGTATGGAAAACAGGGGGAACATGCCACACTACAACACCGACTTATTCTCCTGTGCATTCACATACTACTTTCACTGTGTTGATGCGTTAATGTCCTCTCGATTGAAAATAATCAGATAGCACTATTGCCTAAAACCTTACATTTCCCTGAAGATGTCCTCCTTAATTCTATGTAAGCTTCTGACATGATATAAACACGCACAATAACCATTAAAGGAAGGCCAGTAAGGATTTGGTTAGTCTTTAAAAGGATGGCTATTAAGACTTGTCTTCCCATACTGCAGGCCAGCTGACTTCACTATGAACACAGTCTCTCTAATCCACTGAATTCCACAGATATCCCAGATCCCAAAGAAATAAAATTTAAAGTAATTTCACTAAAACATTTGGAACAACCAGAATATACACGCATTCCATACCACCTGGCAACTCTTTTTGTTACCATACAATTAAAATGGGGCAAGAAAATTGCTCGTTAGAAACACATCCTGGAGGTATTTTTTTATTTTCTCTGATGCTAGAAAGTTATGTAAATACCTGACTTTTGAACATCTTATTAGAAAAATTAGCATTTAACATGTTCAATCTGATTGGCCTTGGAGACAGAGAAATAGAAAGGACRCACAGCAGGTTTTTTTCTTAACTTATTATGACAGTTTTCTAGTCAAACTGAGCAGAACAGCCCTCTAATCAGCAACATCCACAGAGATCAAGAGATGAAAACAGTAAAATAGGTGCTTCCTTGTAGTTTTCAGGTGAATTTAAAAGAAGACTGAGAACAGGTGAAACAGTCAGAAGTAACACATTCTAATGACAGGAGGCTGAAAGCACGTTTGTCTGCCAGCACTGTTATGTTATTTGAATGGCCTGTGAGGCATTAATAGACCTAAGAGAGAAAAAAAACCCTCTAAGCTAGCAAATATAAAAAAATAAAAACAAAAAAAGAAATTTCTTTTGAACTCTATACCATTAGGAAGGTACTTATGAAAAGGAAAAGAAAAGAACTTCTGGAAGTCCTTGTTGGCAAATCTCAATCATTTTTCAGGAAAATAATAGGTTGCTTTGCTGATCAGATGAACCATGACATAAGCTTAATTGTGTTATAGTCAAGATGGTCTAAGAATATAGAAGATAAACTATCTTTTAATTAGACTAGTTAGTATGGTTGTAAAGTTGGGGTGGTGATRGAGAAAGCAGATCCAAAGAACAGACTGTCCCCAAAATGTAGAGAAACTTTTGGGCTTGGGAACTTGTTCACTGAGTCCTTTTTTCTCCTCCCCTTCCCAATAATTTCACTAGTCTCATACAAAATGTCATGTCTTACACAAAACTACGTGGCTTTAGGTAGTCTTGAATGAAGAGCATCTTCTGACCATCACAGATCAGAAAGTTATCCATTTATCACTTAGGAGACAAAGCCTGATCTAACACATACATCAAGAGTYGAGTCTCTCAGTTTAGAAAATTCGCATGTCTTTGGACTAGCTAACTATATACTGTGARTATTTATATAAAAAAATATATAACTACATAAAGCACATAACATATTAACAAAATATTTTAAGATGAAAACAGAATCTTGGAAGAAGCAAAGTCTTTTTATTATATTCAATGTAAATTTGACAGTAGACCTGTCTTACAAAGCCTTATGAAAATAGCTCTTCAAAGATATTTACTTGTTTTGCTGTTTATTTTTTCGAGTTCCTCACYGCTCTCAACTGCAACAAATAATTTCAAAAATAAAATTTCCAATATCAGACCACTACTTCTGCTCCCTCCTTTCTGTTCTCCTATTCTTTTCTTTATCCTCCACAGAGCAGTTTATATGGCATTTCTATACACATCACAGCTTCGTTCCTGACACTGAAGACTAATGGTTGTGATAATACTTGAAAAAAATACTACTTAAGCATGAATAATATCCACTGAAATGGATTTGCTCTGTCTTTATATCAAGCAGAGCCCTTCTTTACCGCATTTTTAAAGGAATATAAATGAATAGACTGTCCTTCCTCCCTATTCATTGCCAGCTTTAAAAAGTGACAATTGTCAAGGTAAACAGGAATATAGCTTCCTTCATGTTAAAAAACCATATACACACYGCAAAGTGCATGCATGTATACACAAACACACACAACACCACCGCACACACCAGCAACACAAATCCTACCACAGCAGCTTACCAGGAAATATGTTTTAAACAATGTTTAAAAGCTCAGGAAACATTATCAGGTAACTATTAGCTCCATCAGTAAGGCCAGGTTGCTCTCACCAGCTCTCTTTCCCCCCAGGTTACTTCCCTCAATATGCTACTCTGTGGCTGTAAAGAATTCCTAAGTATCTTTGAATCAAATAAATAAATGAGAGATCCTGTTACCTACTGTGTTTTAAAAAGCATAGCTTTTAGGGCTGTTGAGTGATCTTCCAGATGCAATTTCACCAGTATAAATCACACTGGCAATCTGCAGATGAAACCTAATCCAAATGCTCATTGTCTTTGACCTTTGTCAAAGACCATTTCCTAAATATCAGTTTTCTTCTGGAGTCTTACAGGAAAATAAATGGCTTTCTACTGTTTTTGAGCTCATTAATGTCACTAATTCAATGTTAATCCACTATACATTCAAATCAGTATCATAAATTTGCAGCATTAGTTGTGCAACAAACAACTACATATGACAATGTGTGTTTGAAGGACAGTGTTCCAGCCTTCGACATAAACTGTTGTTTTCTTAAAGCAAGGCAAGGTTTGGAGAGAGAGCAAGAGCACACGCATGTGCGAATCTTGTTAGAGTGACAGACTTCTGAAACTATATTAGTACTGCAAATCAGCAATTAGATTTGTTTAGTGAAAAGTCTGTAGCAAAYGTTTTTAATACAGTCATGTCTTCACATTAAATTTTGGATACTATATTTGTATTCAAAATTGACATGCTTTCATATTATTACAAGTTGTGCCCCGCTTCCTTTTATAGTGTGGTGATTACAGCATTAGGTGATATCTCTCATCCCTACTGTGAAACCACTCCATTAGAGCAAGAAGCAGAAAGACTGTATGTATTTTTATGATTTGCAATATTGCTACTGTCAATTATATGTCTTTGCATAAATAACAATCTCCAATTATACCAGAATACTCATCTATAGAGGACAGAAAAGGCTGTATAAAGGAAATATGAATTCTTACAAAGATACCTCTTCCCAAAATTGTTAAAGACACTTCTAAATAATATTATTGTTAGGAGAGGCAATTTGATATAAAACAAAAATTCTTACTTCATAAGCAGAGAGGAAAATGAGCAAATAAGCAAAACACAGATTTAAGATTGAGCTAGACCTCACACTGAGATCAAAGTGACAGAAGTAGTGCTCAAAAGTACTGCTGTATCTTTCTGTAACTAAAGAGTTCAATGGTACACATTCTCAGAGAAGAGTTTAAAAAATAGCATGCAAGCACTTGGTTCCCCATACTGTGTTTAAAAAATTGCTTTGAAAATTCTTTGGAAATCAAGTGCTCTAATTTTCTTATTCATTGCCCACTGATGTACGGTCTCAGAATTTACTCTGGCAATGATTTGAGTTGCTGGAAATGAGAAAAAAAATACATATAAATTTTGAAATGAATCCAAAAGGAGACTTGTATGCTTAATGCTGACTGCCACATCATCTTTCTTTGAACTGGTCCAGGCCGTGGGACCTTACAGTCCCTGTGAGGCACCTGGATTTCACATACCTATTCTGCAGAGGTCGAATGGGCAATTGCATTGCCAATGAGAAATGCTGAGGACTGAAGATATATTTTATATCATGCCCTTACAGTGCTTAAGAAAATCCTCCAGACTGCAAGGACATAACCCCTCAATCTCTGACGCCTTACCAGAACGCAGGTTGTCCCTCATCTCCTCATCCCTCCTTGGGAGAAGTCTGTCAGCAGTTATGACGTTGCTCTACCTTTTCTATATCAACCCCCCCCCCCTTTTTTCCTTGAATTGCTCATGTTCAAACTGTTCCATTGTACAGAAAAGAGTTTAAGATTCACTGTGCCGGGAACAGGGAGAGACAGAGCAGAATTCTGAAGCCTTCTGATCAGAGCACTCATGAGGCACGAGGGTGTCATGAACCCTTCCCTCAAGACCTGTTTCTGCATTTTATCAAATTACCATTTACTAAAACCTATAGAAGATCATAGATCTGTTCCAGATGAGAGTCATCAAATGATGCAGGTTACAAAAGTATCTTAAGTGCCAGACAGAAGTGGTACAGCTGAGCCCTGGTAACAGACACTCCTGATTATGCACAATCAGGATTCTAAAAATAAATCTTAACATATTACTGAATATGTTACGGGTTCCCAGCTATTGTTCTAGGAAAGGCTTTTTGGCAAGTAGTTTTATTAAACATAGGACAGTTTTCCCTTCAAAAAGAAGAACTTTCCTCATTAATGGCCTGCAACCACTTCATGATCTTCCAGATGGAAGACACTGAGATGGAAAACATTGCTGTCCATTTACACTGTGTGACATGGACTGTAAACTGCTTCTYCCTCCACCCCTGAAGTTTTTCCTCATGAGCCTACAAGACTCTACGGTTTAAACTCAGATTAAAGAAAAACACAGGTCTGCTGCTGAGAGAGCACCATTCTCCATTTGTCTGTTAAGCCTGTCCAAGTAATTTTCCACTCTTTTCTTTTGATTTGAAAGACAGCCACTGTGACTGTCTGATGTCCATATATAACCCCTGTTGCCACTTGCTGTGCACTGTCCTTTAGAAAAATGCTTGAAGTGTAAAGAAATAACGGGTCTTGAAATAATTTGCAATATAATTAATGAGAATAAAGAAGTCGCTATTCTAGACTGTAAAATGCTCTGAAATGTTCACTTAAAAGTCTCAATTACCACTGATTATTGGCTTGTCGAAAATTTCAAAGGACAGTCAGGTCTGATCCAATTCATCCACTGTGGTTGTGCATTCTGCCACCATATGCCAGTCATTAGTTCCATTTCACTTCTAGTCGGGATGGGGCAATGCAAGTTAATCTATGTCATCATACGATGTGTTTCAAAATGACAGCTCTCTTCAATGAGAAGCTGATCAAAATTGCAATCACGAAGAAGGGAGTGAGGGGAGGGACACAAAGCCAGTGGATTTCTCAGAACTTTGGCTAGGTGCCCACTGATAGCAAAGCACCGACAAGCACAAGAAACAGCTGACAACAACAGCAAAACCAGACTTAAGCTCCCCAGGAATCACTCACTGAAAGCCATGGCAACTTACAGGAGCCTCTGGTGGGAATTTTTAGACAAAGGATCCAAACAGCTTGCAATGTTCTCATTATCTGCAAAACAAAGCATGTTAATAAGTATGCCAAAATGCTCTCTCTTTCTGAAGCCTGTATGCTGCAGACCTTTCTTCATTTTTTCATGAAAGTTGGAAAAATATTATCTATAATAGAAGAGAGCTGGCTGGGTGCAAGGGGCAGCTTAATACACAGAACACATCCAAATGACTTCATTCGCTCTTGATTTCTTACAAAAAGAAATTTCTTCTATAAAACCTTCATTCTACTCTTGTCATTATGTATGAAACATTAGACTAACTGTAAATTGCACTAAAAATAAGAAAAGAAAGAAAACTTAACATAAGCCTCAAGATTATTATTGACTTACTTTAAATAGAAAATCAACCATTTATTTTTACTTGAGTCTGTTTTATAACTGTAATGCTAGAACAAAAATATTGCATATGAAAAGAAAGGGATGACCTATGAGAGGTAACTCATTAAGAAGAAAATTATGAATAATCAAGATATAAACCTCAATTACTTTTAGGCTTGATCCAAAGACCATTCATGTCAGTGTTAGATTTTTGCAGATTCTGAGAAGCCTGATATGCATAGGTCATGTTCAAAGCTGGGATTTGAACCTCTCTATTTCAGTGAGAAATAAGTTATCCAGATGTACGAGTTTTTCGTTTCTGTATTATCRATATTGAAAATATCATAGTTAGTAAGCAATACACTATGATAAATACATAATCCGGCATGAATTGTGGGTTATAAACATATTTTAATAATTACCTCTGTATTCTGTAATTAGTTAATATGATATGACAGATAAACCAGACCCCCCAAAATGCATTTTCTTCCTATTCTCTTATACGTAAAAATGACTAGCTGGACACAAACTCCCCTGCAACTAGTAAAATTGAAGGTTGTGCCATTTGTCAGTGGAAAGGTCATTTTGCTAACATTTGAAATCATGTCTCATGATCTGACATATGACTCAACATCAAAATGATTTGGGCATATTAACAGCAATTTTTTCCTACAGTGTTGTATAAAGATTAATGGTGTTCATCTGGCTGCTGCCATATTCCTGTACCTGTCAGATAGAGACTGGAAAAAGAAACAGGCAAATGATTTTCTAGAAATACTTCTGTAGGTATGGCAATTTTTAAGTCTAGAAATGTTTGATATCTTCCTGCCATTGTCCCTTCCTCTAGGGGAATACAAAGCCCAATGCATGGGAGCTGTGGAGCTGACAAAAAAGGGACCAAAAACTGTATTAATACTGCACATCCTACTACCTATCCTGGCACTCACAGACTATGAATTCCTGCTTCCTTTCTTAATGCAAGAGGCAGATATTCCAAATGATCTGCAGCGTATCTGCAGCTCAGAGTATACGAGTTCACCTACTACCCGACCAATATCTCTCCCAAAGCGCTCTGAAAAGGCAGCTACGTGGAAACACCAATGGTAAGTCCTCTGCAGCACGTTGACCGGGAAGCAGAAGAGTAAAGAGTAGAACAGAAGAGAGTGCTTAAAGGTGGGGGGGATTGGAAAGGGGGAAAGGTAAAGCGGGAGTAGGGTGAAAAYTAGGAACCTATTGCATAAAGAATACAGTGAAGGGCCATAGTCACGGAGCTGGGGCATCCTTGGCACGAGGAGCGTGGTCCTTCAGAGCYGCAGGCAACTCGGCACACAGCTCAGCCAACACAAGCACGGTTGTGCCTCTGCCTACGTCACTGTCTAGAAAACGCAACGACTTGGCACTTCAGCACGTGCTTAGCTCTAGGCAGCCTCCACAAGCTCTTCGTAGCACATGCTGACCACTACATCTTTTCTAACAATTCCTAGTAATAGAATAGAAAATAAGCATTGCCAGACCACTTTCCACCCTGGTTAACAAGTTCAGGAATTTTCCTGATGCAATTTAATTGCTGCCATATTTTGACCACAGTCATTCCATATCTACTAAAAATTACTTAAAAGCCAAAGCAAAAACAACACCATTTATTTCCTTTAGTTCTCCCCCACATCAAAAACCCTGTCTCTCTCTAATGATTAATACTGTTGATTTCTTCTAACACCATTTGCTCAAAAACAAAAATAGCTTATACATCTGTCTGTCAAGCATCCACCAGAGATTTCATTTTAGGGCTAATTTTTTCTAGAACATTAGTTCATTCACCACCTACATATCTGTTTGGGACAAGCAGGAAAGACACCATCTCACTCTATCTGGCAAAGTAAACTGTGATTATGCTAGTTTGTAAAGGCTACCGGCTTGTGGGCRTTATTTAGCGAATGTAGTGCTTCCCTCCACCACGTTCTGTGACTCCTCAAAAATCTATAGAAAAGCAGGTTAGCTAAATTTGCRAAGATTTTGATTCTCTGTAATAAAGACATATTTTATTAATTAAGTAGCCCTGAACCACAAGCATTTCACAACTAAACCAAGTACATACCAGTTAAAGYAGCTACACTGAAAAGAGTTTTACTTGACACAAGTAAAGGGAAACTCATTCTTAGTGAGCTGCTTAAATAGGGTTTGGTACATAAGTCCCATCCCCTACTGCAGAATAGCCATCAAAATTGCCCCCAAAGGCAGTCATAATAACAAAAGTATAAGCCCCCTGGAACTTGCAGAGTTGCCTTACTATCTTAAGTCACATTGTCCTAAACGTACAATTCAGGCACCTGAATAAATCTGAGAGCTGCACCGTACACATATAAAGTAATAAAAACKGAATTAAGAATGTAGACACAGACCGTTTGCTATATAGCATATGGCTATATAATATATGGCCATTACCAACTTTCATTTCTCTGTAGAACAAAAAAGCACCACAAGAGCATACATGCAGGATTTTGAAGAACAGATCATAGACTGGCTGAGAGGTAGCCTTAGCTGAAAGTAACATTGTTATAAAGTCATGTTCACAAGTGTACATGCATGTGCACAYGCACACAGCATTTTTGTTCTTGTTTCATAAAAAACCAAACCATACAAAATGAAAAATCATAGTATCTTTCCTCTTTATAGCCAAGAACCTAAACTTCTTAAAAATATACTCACACAGGCTCAAAACATTGAGAAACTTTTATGAGCTGTCCATTTCCTAGATATTTCTATTTACAGTGTTAGAAGAAGTGGAGCTTGGGAGTGCTTTCCATGCTTGGAAAGCTTTCCATCTTAGTAGGTTAACCACCACTCTTGCTTTTTCCTGAGATGGTGCAAATTAGCTGGCTGTATAAAAGTGCCGGTAAGAGAAGCCAAGGCAAGCAGTTCTCCTTTCCCAACACGATGGAGCTTCTTAGTAAACCATAATATCCAACAGTTTTCCTTTTTTCTCATTTTCTCTTTCCTGTTTTCATTCTCCCATAAAAATCAAAAGAAAATATGATTCATACTATAACAGATGGAGAAAAGGCTTCTCTCTGCACAGGAATGTAGATGATGTCACTAGACATCCATCTCAGCTTAATAGGCTACATTCAGTGCTTTTTGGCTACGGTAAAGTAAGAACAAGGATCCATTCCTTATAAATTACTGACTTTGAGTCACAGCTATCTACCCAATGTATAAACTTAAGATCATTGTAACTAAAGGACAAAAATTTCCAAAATGAGTAGTGATTTTTCATGCTCATCCCAATGTAATTTAAACAGGACCAAGTATTTGAGACTTATGGAGAAGGAGGTTAAGGAGTCTTTAGAGTGTTCCACACTGGAGGGAAAAAAAGGAGAAAAATATAGGCATCAGTTTTATAATATGTACATAAAATACTTGCCCAAAGAGGAGACTGTAATGCCATTTTAACAGCCATTTTAGAAATGCACAAAATCTAATTTTTCACTTACCAAACTGACCAATTTACTTTGGATAATTCAGCTCCTGCTTTCAGTAGATTTTAGTCTGTGGAACATTTTGATTATTTCCACACTTACTTCCTCATAGTATTTGCATTTGATAGCACCTTACAGAGACGGCATTTTGGAAACACTCATCAAATTCCTGTTCCTTAGTCCCAACCAAAGAGGTATACTCCTCTGCACATCTGTATTATCCTGAATGAACAAGTTTAGCCATATCAAGCATCTGCTTCCTATGTAGAATGAGTGCAACTACTAGAACACAAATATGTAGCAGTAACCAAAAGCTAAGGGTCTTTATTCCAAAGAACTACTATGAAAAACTTGATTCACCATCAGATAAAGATCTGGATTTGCTTGGCAAAAGGAATTCTTTTTTTTTTTTTTTTTTTTTTTTTTGTAATAGATCTAACCACATACAGAATTAGGCAATTAATTCCAATTTCTTTATAGGTTCTATATGTTATTATTAGTCCCCAGCTTTTGGTAAATAGTTTCAGATGCCCTTGATGGCACTACCTGCCACATATAAGCACATAAAATGCATCAGCATGGTTTCTAATCCTTTTATTATTAATGAAATTACTTGGCTTTCTACTTGCCCATAATGATTTGAAAATATTACCATGTCGAAATTTGCATTAAAAACTAAAAAAAAKTTTTTTTTTTTTTTTTTTTTTTTTTTTTTTTTTTTAAATCACTATTTAAACAGGAGAGAGTACCAACAAACACTGAAACGAGGAAAGGAAGAAATAGGAACATGTTAACTGTGGTGAAAGTCTAAAGTGCTGATCAAAAAATAACTGTCTTTTTCTAGTAGTGACTGGTGCCTCATCAGAGGTCAGGCTGCATCATGACAGATATTGTGTGAAATACAAGATATGGTCTTTGCACTGAAGAATTTACAGTCTTATCAAGCAAGATAAAGAACGTGAGAGAAAGACAGAGGTGAATTTATTTGCCCTCTCTCACACACATCTCTCTGAACAGTTTCCTGACTCCCAGTGCTTTATAGAGATGAAATCACAATGTTAGTTATTTTAAGATACCTTCATCATATATTTTGTGAACTAACCTACCTTTGACTGCTGATTAGATTGTTGAAAACAATCTGCGAAAGCAGCTGGATAAGAAGCCTAGAGCAACAATACTATTATTCACTGTTTTCTGCATTTTCAGTAAAATGATAACTAACAGCAGATCATTCATCTGAATGCTGGAATAAGAACTTCTATTGTTGCTGCTACCACCATCCCCGGGTATATAGAGAGAGCTAGATTAGTTTCTGTAGGTTTCTAATTAAATATGTACTATATACAGTAGCATGAAAATAATCTCTTCAGGCATTTCAATAAAAATGATTTATACTCTCCCCAAATACCATCAAGGTAGTTAACCAGAGTTAACCAAGGATTTTCAATGGGGATCATTAACTTAACCACTTATTTTCTGACTAAACAGCACATCATGTATACAAATTGCTAAGTCACAATATTTAGGGAGAACTTTGAAGAAAATGTTGTATTTACTCTTCTTTTCTAAGTCTGAATGAAGACTAACACAGACTTCATTGCCCACATAGCTGGTCAAAGAAGTGGCTAATCAYTTTATTCTACTGTCAGCAACGACACGGGAAGGATAGGCTTAGAGCACTTTCTAACCCCTGTCAGAAATTACTAGCTACTCTGAAGATTACTGCAGGTGATGGAAACAATCTTCTGTCTTCATACCCATCTGCATATCCATCTGCACAACCTCTCAAGATGAGACATGTTACTGACAAATACCRTAATAATTCTTTTTTGCCTTACCTTTTATCATACTTTCATGCCTGATGGACTGCCTATGAGTGGTAGAAAGATTATTTCTATACATGCAACTAAGCAGAGTTGACTTATTTCATGGGCATTTGTAATTTTTGTAATTTTTCATCAGAACCACATGAATGCCCATAAATCTTAGCAGCTATTTTTGAGTATGTCGTTGGTGCACATGTTATCAATGAAATCATCGAAAATARGCTATTTTGGTCATTAAAAAAAAATTAAACATCAACAAATTCCAGTACTATCAAATACCAGCATTTAGCCATCGTAAGATGGCTAAATCGCCAACACTGTCAGAGAGAACTGACTTTAACTCAAGTGGGAAAACTGTTACTAAAATGCATATTTTTAAYATTGTATTTCTTATCTTTTAAGAACTCTTCAATGGTGAAAGTTATAGTAGCAATTCAAAATAAAATATCTTTAGTTTCAACAACAAAGTCAATATTATTAAATACTGTTTTACCATATAGGGTAACTTTTTGTATTTTAAGCTACTTTGATACTGATGAATGATTTCTAGAGGTACTGAACCTTTAGCTGCTTATTTGTGTCACATAAAAATTCTTCCTTCTATTTATGCATCCAAATTTAACTACTGCTGAGACTGTCAGTGCAGCTTTGGGGTAGCTATTGAAACAGCTCTGAAGCTCATTTGGTACATCTCCACCTCCAGGCCTAAATTCAGGGACTTAAGCTTGAAAACTCTGATTAAGTTCTCTGAAGAAATAATGTTCTATCTCTGCAGGCCTTTTGATTTAATTTTGGTGAAATTCTTCTGCCACCAAACAACAGAAGAGGTTTTTCAGCAGATGTCTCGTATTCACATCATGCCTTAAACTAAGTACAGGGCTAGTTTCTTTTCAGATAAGGCAAAGTATGAGAGTTAGTCAGTCTACTGGCYTGGACTAAACACCTTTGTTCTACTCACTGGAGAAGAGGAGGGGGGAACCTTTCCTAACAAAAGCAAAATAGAAATCACTGTTTGATAATATTAAACTATTCTAAGTATCAGTATTAAATGGCTTCTGATTCCTTTTATTCTCTGATAAAAATAAGAGACAATGCCAAAAGATCTGAATGAAAGTCATTGTTAGCAGCAGAATATCGAAGAAGGCAGAACTATTAATTTGAAGACGGAATGACTTTTAAGAYGCTGAGTGGCAAAGAACCTACCCTAAAATTATAAAGGCAGTGCCTACCAAAAATAGCTTTTCAATGACTTCTCAATAAAAGGCAGGAATTGAATTTAGATCATTTAAAAGTAAGCACAAAGCCCTTTACCACYGGATCATCTTTTACTTGCCCACTTTCACCATAAATGTTGGAGAGCAGTTACAATAGTATCATTCATGTTAAGGGAAGCTAAATATTACTATAAATGGTCTTTTCCATCTCCAGCATTTTTACCCTATAGAACGTTGRTAATTTTTAACCTATTTGTAGGAGCACAAAAAGCTGAGGAACAACTCAGATGAAAAACTTCTGAAAACATGCCTGACATGACATATAAAATAATGTTGAATCTGGAATCTTCTGCTCATCTTTTCTTCTTTCAAAGAAGAGAAAAAAAAGCTTGTGTTTTCAGGACAATGTAGAACTGAACAGAGGTGACCAAGGGAATTCAAAGCAACAGCAGTAAGACTCCCTCACACTACCATAACAACCCATCAGTGTGCTGACAAATAATTCCAAAGGTGCTTGTAATTAAAAAGCATCCTGAAAAGAATGGCAAGATATATTTCTACAGTTGAAATTGTCATGGAAAACTCACTGGGCCAACAACATTTGCTAGATTACAGCAATCAACTTCAGAAGCTAATTTACATTCTCACAGCATTCAGAACTCAAATGTTTAGATACGAATTTAGATACTTCAGTTTATGTTACAGATTTAAATGAAAAGCAATCCTGTGCCAGAGAATTTGAACTTTACATTCTTATATTTTGTTGCAATTTTGGAGGTTGATTCTTACAAATGGTACATATATACACGATGCTCTTTTTTCTTCTGACAGCTTACGATTAATTTGTAAGGTTATATGACACGTAGTTTGTATTACAAAACCAAAATAAAGCCTAAGAAATCACAAAAACTTCCCAAAATTTGATAAACCATACAAGAAATACCTGTTCTGTAAGGAACATTTTCTACAAGAACAGAAATCAGTGCTGCACCTCTTCTTCCCTGTTGCCCCCTTTTACCACATTCTCATTACATTGCTATTTGAAATGTTTTCCTGTAGAATTGGAATTTGTTACAAAAGAAAATCAGCTTTCACAAAACGCTTGCAAAAAATAGTCTGTACCCTGAGTTCTTTGTGTATGAATTGCAGAACATATACAAGTTGAGAGGATGTGATCAACTTCAATGACTGACTTCTCTTCCTGATGGGTCTGCTGTAAGTGACTGGAAAATTGTGCTCAGAACTACATTTTTAAGTGACAGCCAAGGAAAARATCTCTTCAATAACTGTAAAAACAACTTCCACTAGGGCTTCATTTTAAAAACCTGTACTTAAAAAGTCTTCTTCCACATGCTAACATTTTTGAAAGTTGAAGTTTCATAGCTTCCCTCCACCCTTCCTCTTAATTAAGGTGACAATCTTCATTCTTYGTTTTCAGGAATGCTGAACACACAGAATTTAGAAGGGGAGGTGGGAAAATAAACATCCAAAAAACTCCGTCCCTTAATTCAAATTTTARATGTAAATGAATCACCGTTATACTATGATTCACTCTCTAAATGTAAAAATACATGCCCTACCTCCACATTTACATTTAAAACAACAAGGGAATAATTTGATATACAGAACAGTTATCAAAATATATCTATGTCTCAATCTATTGGGACACACATTAACTTGACAGTAATGTTATGAGTAGGCTAATATCTAGTTAGTGTATATTGCCAATGAAATTAAAGAAGTTTGGTACCTAACGTCTAATTCAAATAATGAAGTTGTATTGCGGCACTTAATATTGTCAAAGCTTTAGGGAAAAATATTCYTTTTTTTCTTTATCACACAGCCTTGAAAAATCTCAAGAAAGCTTGTTAGCTGTAACWCTAATTAAAACAATCCAACATTAACTACATTTCGGCTGACACTTAACAAAATTTGAGAGCCCTAGGGAGTTAATCTCAAACAAGGGACTGAAATAAGAATGAATTTGCAATTGMAACAACATTTAGACTCATCTTAAGGCCAAAACTATGATTTTGAGAGTGGACAACCAAATAAAATACCAGAAGCTTAAGTAAAATATTAAGAGGCAGAAGAACAACACAAACCTATTTCAAAAACTGAGTGATATTTTTAGCTTTACAGCTCTTAATCACCATTGTACTAACAAAAACGAGAGCATATCAAAAAGTAGGATGAAAAATAAGTCCAATGCACATAAGGTGAACCAGAAATAAAATAGGAAGAAAACCAGTGAAAGTGTAATTCCCTTCATCCCCCCGCTCCCCCCCATACCCATACAGTTTTTGAACAACCAAAAATCTCTGGCATGAGGACATAGGTATTTTGAGTATCTTGAAACAGCAAAATGGCACTAAAAAGAAAATTAATGGAAATTTGTTTTTCAGTACTGGAGGGAACTTTAACCTTCTCAGAGTGAACTAAAAAAGGAGAAACAACAGTTCCTTTCTGCACTCTGAGATCAGCAAAACCAAACTTCAAGAAGTTTTTTTTTTCTCCCTCCTCAACTTATGAAACTGAGCRGAATTCCTTCTTAAAAGTATGTTTCAGGAGTGACTTAAACTAATCTAAGAAAACACGCACCAAGTTCATTACCTGGAAAGCATCTTTGAATAGAGTAAAAAAGCTGCTGTCACCCCTCAGAACATTTTGAAACAAATGAATTTTATCCTTCCGTCTACAAAAATGAACATATTCATGGGTTCGAATATTTATGTGATTTTCATGAACTTTTTCTTTCTTGCTAAGTGTCTTAAGAAACCATTTTGGAGGTTGAAATAGCATCGACTGAAGAGGAGTTCAGCTCATGGCTGGTCTAGCTGCTAGCTTTTCTGTATCCCACAGTTCTGAGAACTTTCCTTTCTCCTCCGTTTCAGCAGAGGTTTCACTGTCTTCTCTGAGGCTACTTCGCTGCCTTTAGATGAGAAGAACCATTTCCTCTTTACTATGAAGTAATTTCCCTTTCTTTTGTCTCTCTCTTTTCCCCTCATTCTCATCACTGAAGGACAGATTTAGTTAATTTTGACATGTCAGAGCATAAGGCCTGCAGCACGAAGATTTCTGTAACTGCCAGAATACAAAGTATTCACCTGTATTTGTATTCACCTGGATGCAGCTGTGGAGAATCTGTCCATCTTCTATGTGAGGACATACTGGAAGCCTTAGTTTTCCAAATGCTTCACAGAATAATGCGTGTCACAAAATAACGCGGGTATCTGTCTAAGGCTACTCTAGTAACAGACTACTGTAATTTAAGGGTTCCAGTATTTGTGAACCAAGAGGGCAAACTTCTGCATTCTGTTTAGAAAAGACCTCTAAACTGTTACATCCACATGGATAGGCACACACTTGGGTCTTCTCCTGCAAGAAACTTCTGGGTGCAAGAAAGCTAGGTTTAAAAATACAGCATAGTAACTGTTCATTACTAATGCCCTCTTGAACAAGCTGCAGAAAACATAGCTCAGTGGGAGCTACCTATATCCTGAGGAGAGTGAAATGAGTGATGTTACCRGGGCATGAGCTATTCCTGAAGAGCAGGAAGAACAAGATTTCCAGAATGGCCCATGGCCAAAGCTTGTAAGGTAAGAAAAGTTGACAATTTATTTTTAAAACATTTTAAAGTTTCTCTCAACTCTTTGCCATCTCAGAATTGTGTGAAGTGCTCCCAATAAAATATTTTATACACACACACACACACACACACACACACACATATATATATATATATATATATAAAATTTATTTCAGACAGATACTTAGGCTAAAACAAAAATTGCTCACCACATAGGAAAAGCATCCCACCCAGTCACAGTGTGCTTGGTAAGCTCATTCCCTGTCATGATGTGATATTTCCCAAAAGCCTTCAAACCTCATTTCTAAATGTGTCTGAAGAGAAGCAATATCCCTGAACAATGGAGAGAAAAGAAGAGCCTAAGGGAAAAAATTAAAATAATGTATGGTTTGTAATATAGAGAGAAGACTATCTGACATGAACCACCCATTTTTAATCTTTCTGAGGCTGCTGTAAGTAACAATAACTAGAAGACAAAAAGCAAGTCACAAAATACAGAAATCATCCATCTGATCTGAAATCCTTTTCTGAAAATCATTAGTATTGATTTTGTAAGAAATCCAACATAAAACGTATGTTATGCTTTTGTAACAGAGATCAATATGGTTATCACAAATCACTTCAATAATTAGAAGTGAGAGACTTTTCTTGGAATATTACTTATCCTCTTTAATGTAACATTTTCACAAAACACATTCATCACACTATTGCATGCAAAGATCAGGGAAAGACAAGAGCACTTTATTCTAGCCAAACTTTTTTCTGTTTATATTCTGTCAGTCCACTACGATTATATTGTTAGCTTGTTCCAGTTAGCGACAGTTTAAAGAGCAGATCAGTATTCCGACTCGTACACACATAAGCAGCAAATGATTAAGCTGCTAATGGAGCTGTTCCCAAGGGACACAGAGATAAATAACTACCACCCGCAACATTCTGTGCAAAAATTAAAGATATCCAGTGACTAGCTGCTATGTTTAGTCTTCTCTTCACCAAAATAAGTGCCAYGGCTTAAAGTTTTAAAGCATAGTTGAGTGCCTTTGCTCAGCGCRACAACAGGGCTTCTGTCAGGCCGAGCTCCGAGCTGGGACGCCTGCAGAGCGCAGTGACACACATCTACTTACTCAGGGCTGGAAACAGCACAGTTAGTTGTGCCCCTGCCACTCGCCAGTTGTGGACTCCAGTGCAGACTCCACTCCACTGTGCACAGAATAAACTCACCAGGTTTAGACTTGTACTGGTCATCAGAGGAGGCACATGTCAAATGGCAGACACTGTAAGTATAAGACACGTTTATCTTTAGAATGATTTAAGAAATAAAAAATAGCTGCGAATTGGGTTTAAGAAAGCTTCTATTTGAATCACTTAGTATCTGTTTAAGAGATCAATACCACAAGCTACTGGGATCTAGTAAAACTGAAGGCAGTTCAGACATAAGCGTCTTAAGAAATCAAATTATATTCCTCAAAAGAAAAGACACAATATCTCAAGCTTTTAAGAAGAAATATAACCACAGCAGAGCCTGTACACTCTGACGGCTGCTTCTTCCTAGCTGTGCATACCCAGAAACCCTGGTATTGGTAACAGGAATTCTCTATGCTCTCAACCAGTTAAGATGTCACACAAATGCCTACAAAGAATAAAACTTGCATGAAATAGTACTACACTGATAATTTTTAACACTTTAGTATATATCACTTGAAAAATTAATGGAGAAATTAATTCTGGGTTTTTTTTGGGCTATAAGAAACTGTTGATTTGCAGGAGTTGCCGTAGCTTAGCTTATTCATGCACAGCAAAAARTTATCACCGGAGAAAATGGATCCAAGTTCTGTAGGATTCTTTTTATCTGCTTCTGCAATTTCAGGATCCAATTATGCTGTTCTGAAAATTTTATACATATTTTTATATTTTAATAAAAATTAAGCTCACAAACACTCAACTAATCACTTCTCTAATTCTAAAAATTCCATAAAGAATCACTATTTAATAAACCTTTAAGAGCTTATTTTTTTCCACTTGTACAACATACCTCAGAACCAGTGGTAAAAAAAAGTTACACAAAACTAATGCTTGTGCAAACTGAAGAGAAGTCTAAAGACACGGGACTGCCATACCTTTTGCTGGTCACAGTGGAGGGATCAGAACTAYAGAACTACATTAGCAGATCAAAGTCTAACAGATTATAGTTTGYAGTGCCAAAATGATATCTCAAAGACACAAGCCTTGCATATTAATAAAAAATTGAGCAGTTTTTTTTTAAAAAAGTATAAAGTTTCTACATTTCCTTGCATAATTTTCAAACTAGCTTGAGCAGTATGCTGTGGCTGGACATTYAATATCATACAGCACAAAAAGAATAAATCACAAAACCTTGCAGAGAAACTGTCTCAGGGGGTGGTTAGGCACYACAGTCTTTGGCAGGTCAGGGAATACACTACTTATTTCAAGTGATTACTCACCTCTATTGAGCAGTAGCCTTAAAGAAGAATATTAACTGTAACCTGACCACATATGTAGAGAAAGGGATTGTGAAAAGACTGTTTTGTACAAAATTACTGATATTTATATCGGCTTGTTTAAAAAAAAAGAAGAAGAAGAAGAAGAAAAAAAGAGAAATACAGTTTTTATGTCCTGTCATTTAGGAACATAGCTAATCAGTTGAGCCACAGAGCAAATTTTCAAAGGAGTTTTGATCCACCTTTAAGATTTCAGGAATTCTGAAGTGTATACTGAACCCACAAACCTAGAGAGAAAAAGAAAATGTATCTAATTGCCTAAATTGGGCTCAAGTTCCATTTTTGAGCACCAATTTCCCTAGCTCGGGTGTAACAAATTACAGGTTCTGRTTGGAAGATACAAACAGAAGGACATATTTCAAAATATGACTAAATAAAAATTTTATTAAGTCMCAAGAACAAAGAAACTCCAGCTAGGAAATTAATCAAACAAAAAACAAATTAAAGAAATAAAAGAAAAAAGAAGAGGTTTAATTCCCCTAATAGTTGCATGGTATTCTCTGGGTATTCAGGTTTATTTTTGTAAAAATCAACTGAAGAATACAACCTGGAAGGAATTAACATATTTGAAAGGTTGGCAATGAACTGTATAGGGAGAGAGGCAGAGACAGATGATTCAAAGTGAACGGAATTAATTTCAGCATGAATTTTTGTTAAAGTAGTGAGATAGTTCTGTGTCATTCGAGTAAAACAAACTTAATTTGAGTGCTTCTTTTACATCAGTATTAGGATTTGGAATAAATTTACTGTGTTATTATATTTTCCTCTTAATAACTTTCCCTGTGGTACTTGGTATATTATTACTATTTTTAATTACAAGTTTCTGAGTTGGAATATTTGTTTTGAACTGATAGATTGTTGACTGAATACCCAAGGTAAATACATCATGGAATAGTTTATTATTATTGCTACTACTTACCAGAAATTTTATTTAGATCTTACCGACTTGCTATCAAAACTAAAAACAGAAAAAAATATGTTTCTCTTCCTTTCATTTTTACTTGCAGTTGGAAAGAAATGCTGCTCACTTTGGACCTTCTAGATGCCACATACAATATAAGATTGATTCCCGTAACTCTGAACTAATTAYGATTTAATTCTCTGTTTAATTGAGTCAAGCATCTCACATGAACCATTGAAACCAAACCATATAAAAAAAAAATATGTATGATTCAGCTTTTAATTTTGAAGGTCAGAACTCTGAGTCAGACCTGAATAATGCTGGCATTTCTCAGGTGTATTTGAGAAACCATGCTATAAAGTGGCAGAAATAACTCATTAGCTTTTGCCAAGTAACAGGAGAGGTAGCCTTCTGTGCTTGTGCAGCATCTGAGCTCTACGGAAGTCTTCATTCTTGCTGGAGAACAGGACAGTGGTGTCATGATTGCTGCTAGTAGCACGCAGACACATGATGGAAGGAAGGAGTGAAAAAAAGAAATAAAGAAAGGAGGAAGTAAGGCASAGCTTGTTCTTTCCATATACACACATTAGGAAAACAGAGCAAGGAAAGCATTTGGAAAGCATCCTCCAAAAACAATCAAATTGAAAATCTTTTTGGGAAAAACATATTTCTGTAACTTTTCGCAGCTAAGAAGGATGACACAATGTACACTTTGCTTTTCAACAATGAAATAAGTAATAGCAACATTTTGCATTTATGGCRTCTTGGATACCAAAATACTTCCATGTTCTTCTGCCAATCCAGTCAAATTTAAGTCCACTGAACATAAATGCTAAGAAACAACAATCAAACAATCCTTTGTTTTCCCTCAATGAATTGTGACAACACAGATTTCTGGAATTCCTGTAAAATCTGCTGGGGGATGAGTGACACACAGGACTGGGTTTCTTACCTGTCTTCTCTCCCCTCAGCCACAAAAGAAATCCACAACCACTAACTGAATTCTGTTAATAGTAGTTCTCATTTTGTTTTGCAAATACAGATTCCTGCTTTGATTTATTAGAGGGCTAAAAGACAAATTTATTTCTAATGAGTCCATTGTGTAGGCCAAGTGATGCGGAAACTCATTTCCCTTCTTCTTTTAGAGCCTGCTAGGCTATACAGAACCAGATAATGTTCAGATTTTGTGAACACAAAAAATAAATCCCAGACTTTATTATGCCCTCCTAGCTGTAACAGTCCTAAAGACAAATAATGTATGAAGAAAATACAACAAGCTAATTCTCAGCCTCATAGAATTACTGCTCTCATTCTCTCTCTCTCTCAACTCTCTCTAAAGCTTTTTTCTTTCTTTATAAACACAGCAGTAGGAAAAGAGACTTGCAGGGATAAAAAGGCACCGCTGTTGAAACTATTATTAAAACACCACAAGAAACACTGAGCCGATTGTGCCATCTGAGGGGAATCTGTCTCTGTTTACATACAGGATAAACTGTTACAAAAAGCGTAACAAATCAGCAAAATCAAGACAGAGATGTCTTAGTCCTTGGTAGGATGGGAGATTTTTGTCTAAAAAGGGGAAAAATAGAGTGAAAAATACTTTTAATAAAGCTAATATCTTTCGGATCTGGACAAATAAAATATCCAATAAATCTAAATTGAACAAGTTTGTGGCATTAGTTCATGTTTCATTTTACAACATTCTCCATAAATTATGAGACCAAAGCTGCAGATAGGATGGAAATTCAGAAAACAGACTTTGCTAATACACAGATTTCACAGCRAGGTAGGATACTGCCTCAATGTGAATGCTATTTCTCAATAAGTGAATGACAACTCTACAGTGTAAAAAATGCACAGCTGAACTACCCAAAGCAAATGGAGATCATCCCTATTAATTTGTTAGGGATAGGGAAAACCTGATGCCTGTGAATTTCCTTGCTTCTTGCTACTCCACCTCACCAACCTGCCCTGTTTCTTCTCCTTCATTCTTCCTACTCTAAGAGAAGACAGACACTGAAAGAAGACTTCAACACCACAAATAGTGAAAAAAACACTAAGGTTTGAGATAGGGCTGATCGTAAAAACAAAGGCAAGTCATTAATTCTTAAGTGCATGAGGGAAGGATAAATTTGTTTGGCATACAAAGAAGTGGGGGAGCACAGGGAAGAAGTATTTCAATACTTCATTGTACCTAAGAGAAAATCACCACTAGTCAGTCTAATATTAGTTCTTATGGAGATATTTCAGTTTGTAAAATGGATATATTGTACAGCACATTCTCCTTTAGCTTTTGTTTTTTTAACTCCCACTTGAGAAGAGACAGCATTAAAATACTCTCTAAAATTAACCTGCTCTCAGCACATGCAGACAACATGTGTCTTCAGTGCTAGGTTTTCAGTATCAGTGCGCACACAGGAAAAAAGTACCCTGAGAAAGCAGATGGATGGTGTGAYACAGCCATATGAGAGCTGATCTTATGCACAGCTCAAGAGAAACCCAATGGACCTGTCTGGCAGCCGCTCAGCATGCAATGTGCCATCTTGTAGGTGCARTAGACCTCATTTTGGAAGCTTGATAGTTTGCTTGACAGGATATAAAAGAACAAAACTATTCTCCATGTGCTTTAGGTTGAAAATTGAGAGCCCGTTTACATCGATTTTTTTTTTGATGTCCTACCTTATAATAATATTAGCAGCAACAAGAATGTTCTTTGAGAGATTTCAAACACTGAACAAAATCCCCTGTTCGTTATGTTCAGCTACAAATTCAAAAGCTATATTAGGAATAGCTCTCCCTACTGATTCATCTTTTCCCCTCAAAACCATTTCCCTAGCCAGGATAAATCAGCAGTGGAGAGAATGCAACTCCTACTTCTACATTAACTTAGTTCTAGTTCTTTCTAAAAAGACCATAATTCAAGCTAAGTTTCTAACGTGCTAATTCTGGGTCCTGCCTTTCTCACCCCCCAAAAAGCTTAAACTCACCTTTCTCATTTTATTCGTAACAGGAAGTTACACGTTAAAATAGGAGGTTAGAAGAGAGAAAGGAAGAAAAGGAGTTCTTAAAACTGCCAAAACTCGGGTATTAAAAAAAAAAAAAAAAAAAAAAAAAAAAAAAAAAAAAAAAAAACATACTCAACAGAAAAACCCTGGGGTTTTGAGGTTAATAGCAACATCAAAAAGGGAGAGTAATACTGAAAAGGGAATATTCTGCTCAGAAAGAAGTGATGAGCTTAGAAATATGGTCTCAGTGAAGGCTAAATGACAATTTAAACAAAGAAGCTTGCTAGGCTTAATTTAAACAGATTCCATAAATATTCTTGGTATCATGAAATTGTTTATAATAACAAACCCAATGCATCTGCTCTATCTTTGCGCAGTTACCTAGACTACATTTCTTGACACCACTGTTCTGTAATAACCTCCATCTGCTCTRCTGTGTCTGTCATTTCTTTTGCTATAACATATTGTGACAGAGTCTTCATTTACCTAAACTTATCTTGGCAACTTGTACTTCATTAAAGAGAATCCTGCAAGCATCAGTTAAAGCTTTCTTATCTGGCCATGCATAGCTAAGCTTCATAAATCATTCTTTCACTTTCCATTTTGCAGCTTCTGGAAAGGTAACATTATTGAATTCAGATCACTGAAATAGAGCAGTACTAAAACGTTTATTGACCAGCTTTTAGGCACTGAGCTCTGCTTTGAATGCAGACAGTAATATTAGCTAAAGCTTTTGAATTTAAAGGGGATGTCACTAATATGTTTTATACATTACTATAAATACTTTTTGATGGCAGGCCACTTTAAGAAGCTGCTGCTAATCTAGCAGAAACAAAATATTAACATATATTCTCTCCTGCCTTGTCTCTCTCTTTTCTTTTTTAATTGTAGCATCTGCACATAAAATATTATATATTCATAGACCTAAGACCTCAATCAGAGCTCAGTAGCACAAGCTGTACCTTAGAAAGAAGGGAGTGTGCAGAGAGACCTTAAACCAACCTTTGTGCCCATCAGGTCAGTCTGGCATTGCACCAGGACAGCATTTGATGTAAGTCAGAGAGTCACAGAGCAGCTGTGAAAGTGCAAACCACCAGTGCAGGTGTTTGAGCTGTAGCRCAAGAGGATTAGGAGGGGGTTCTGCCTCTGTCTAGTCTCCTAAATCAGCATTGTATCACAACCAATAATATTCACATTGCAGCCAGTATTATCTCATGATAAGAATCATCTGTTATTAGAATGAAAATTATGAGCCTCCCATTCACAGAGAGACAGAGATATTCTCTTTTGCATCAGATTCAGAAGAGACCCATGCTGCGCTGGCWGACGAGTCAAATCAGAGGCACTGAGCTGTAATAGGGTAGGAGGAAAGGAACAGGGAATACTTTATTTGCCAGACAAACAAGTCTTAATCAACACACAATGAACATAAATTCAGATCAAATTCAGCCAATTGTTTTGAAAAGATATTTGATATAGGAAAACAGTATCCAAAATTCATTTGGGCAATATAAAAGTATATTGGTTTGACAGTTAAGATTAGACAGTTGTAATAAGTTATAACAGCTGAGGAACATTAGAGATGAAGCAGGATACTAATGACTTGAATTCAAAATTCTTCTCTGCCTGATCTACAACAATAATTTGAATTGACATTTCACATCTTCCATGCACACACCACTGGACTCCAGGGAATTTGTGACARGCCTCTCCTGTTTAATATATCTAGCTTATCTATGCTAACTAAGCATTTTGTAGCCCAGAAAGACAAGAAAGGATGTTAATGACTTTAAGGACACCCACCTACTCACTGAGTAACCTACATTTAATTAGTATTTTATWGTTTATAAAAATGCAGTAGTTTAAACTGAACAGATTTTCAGTTCTTTGGAAATYATACAACCTCTAGAGAAGAAGAGAGGATCTATGGTTCTATCTCTCCTCTGATTTGGGCAATGAATTGCAAAATACAGCCCCAAGAGGCTAAATGACTGTCTGAAGCCCTGAGCCATATGGAAGCCAATGCTGACAAGACCCCTGTAATAGCAGCCTTTTACTTCCAAAAACGCCACAGAATCACCCATCACTTTCCAATCACAATTCCTACTTCACCTACTGAGCAAAGTAAGCCTCAATTATTCACACAGGCCTAAAAGTCATCCATAAACAAAGAGAAGTGGCAAGACAATTTTGAACACAGTATAGTCAGTCTCTAGGATGCACACTCAAAAAATATGCAGCTATCTAGGCCACAATTTGCCTTTGTTCCAGGCTCCAGACAGAGGTCCAGTAACTAATACGATCACTAATGACATGCCACTGAACTCCTATGCTTGGTTTCCTTTCTTGCCCACTGGCTTAGTACAGTCTGCTGCCCGTAGAAAAAAAATCTACTATTTTGTTATTGGCTCTTTTTGATGGAGTCATCCTGAGGGGGAAGGATGGAAACTATGAGACAATGGTTGCCAGCTTGAAAAACCTGGCTTTCATGCCAACGGTCATGTACTCCCTATGGATCCTGGATACATTCAGGTCTTGGTGGCTGCATTTTTTTCCATGGGAAAGTTTTGACCGCTTCCCATTCAGAGCCCAAGTTCCTTTACAGTAATATTAGCTCTTTATATRATTTTTCATTAGCAGATTCCAAGTTTTCCAGAAATTGTAATACCTCTTCAAAAGGGAAGAARGCTGAAGCTTGAAGCTACCAGCAGATTTCAAAAGATCTGTGTCCTGTCTTACAGGAAATCAGTGGAACAAAATATAACACTATATATTYACTGACGCCAAGTACCAAGTCTGATGTCTACTTGACCACTAAGTGTTTTGGAAATAGAACACTGCAGTTAGAGTACACTCCTCTGAGTATTAACACAATACTAGTGTCACACCAGATTCAGCATAAAATTTGGATTAATTGTAACAATTTTCTTAAGACTGCAGAGTCAAATGTAGTGAAAATATCTGTAGTTGCTAGTCAAAAAAAAAATTATTGAAACTTTGCCCCAGAATTTGGAAAAAAAAAATCATATTCTAAGTCTCTGAATATCTGAAAGGCTACTGAATCACATGCCTTCTTCATTCTCGCAGCCTGAGAGCAAACATCCATTAAAAATCATCTTGTCTTACACCTTATCCGGATATCTAGGGTAAACACCTTTTGAAAAAATGGAGAAAGTGGGAAGTTAGTGACTAGCATTAGTCTCACTTTGAAGATTTCCTCTTACAGCTCAACACACAGTGAATTCAAATCTCTAGATGAACCTCAAGGGAACTAGCTCATTCTAACTCCTGCAAACCACATAATAGGATTCAATCTATGAGACTTTCTACGCAATGATAACTTGTGAAGCTTATGTAATGTTTGTGGAAGACTTTTTGATTCTCAGGAGTATGTGAGGATAAAACATATGATTTCTAATTACAGAATAGCTTGTATTAAAAAAAAAAAAAAGTTACCTAAATCTAGATGGTTTTCTATCAAGAAGTAGACTACTATATATAAAGACTACTATTATAGTAGATTAAAGATGTCTTGCACAAAAATCTTTCTCCAGTTAAAACATACTGATTTGTCAAATTTTACAGATGCAGGTTGCTAAGCAATTGAGTGAGTGACACAATCACTTTTTGCTGAATAACACATGGAGTTAAGAAAGCAACTTTAAAGACATGGATATTTACATTATTACATTCAAATGTATATATTAGGTAAGCCTAGAAGTCTGCTTTTATTATGAAAAGCTGTTTCCTTTCTCATTTTCATTTGCTTATAGTTTTGCCAGATTCTACGTACTATAACTTTGCATGCAAAGGGATAGATTCATTCATTCAAAGACCCTGAGTCAGAACAACTGAACCATTTTCAAAAATGTTACAGAAAAACAATGTTTTTTCTACTTTCAAATTTTATTTACTGTTCGTTACAGAAATGTGAATATTCTTAACATTTTAAAATGGGAATTCAAAAATTAACAGTAGAATGATTATTTTTGTCAGAACTTCCTTAGTTCTTTCTAGGTGTGGGAAAGCAGTGAATAGTYTTCCTCTTCTGTTTTCAGTGCCCAGCTTACTGACTTTGAGCAACAGGAAAGCGAAGCCTGCTTGAGGGAACCAAAGCCAGTACTCTCAGCCTACAGAGGAAGAATGAGGCTAGCACAGGAGCATGGAGAGAGATGGTGAGCAGGGATGCCAGAACTGAAACCTGGAAGGAGAGAGCACCTCGAGACTAAACAAGAACTAGAAAGAAAAACAAAAAAACAAAAAAACAAAAAAACAAAAAAACAAAAAAACAAAAAAACAAAAAGGAAGTTTGAAACCCAGGAATTTTTTTTTTAAAAAAGAAGTGTGGAAATAGGACTGGCTATATTAGCTAGGAAAAACAAAATTCAATGGATGAACAAAAATGGGACCAGCATGAACAGCCAGGAGTGGCAAAAGGGTGGTGGGGGGGGGAGGGAAGAAAAAGAAAGGAGGGGGGAAGGAGAGAGAAGGAGGGAAAGAAAGAGAGAGAATATTGATTGCATATGAAGTGTTGACTCTGTGGAGAAYGTGAGGCATCCATGACAGCAGAACAGAATCCCTTGTACAGCCTAGAAGGAGCCAAACAAAACCAGAATTTTACTCTGCATCTTGGTTCTCAGCAAATCTCGTTACAGTATCTGGAAATTCCCATAATTATAACCACTTTCTAATCTGTTTTGCATGCTGTTTTAGATGTCATTATCCAAAGYTCCTTCTGCAAGAAGCAAACAACTGTCTCGTACCATTTCCTGTTAAGATGTGTGAAAGATGCATATCGCTGAGGCCCTGAGAATGCACCCTAGAAAACTAATGTGAAGAACAAAGTTGAATTTCCTGAGATCAGAAGCTATTGTATGAATCTCCACCAACCAGACAGYATTATAAAAGAAGTTACCAGAAATTACCAGAAAGTGTCTCAGCAAGTTTTAAGTATCCTTCATTAGATTAAGAGAAAAATACTTGCATCTTACATCTGGATAAAGAAAGTTATTGGGGGATTCTACATGTTGAAAGGTCACAATTCTGTCAGAATATTGTATGGGAATAAGGATCTCCCATCGAAATTTGCATATTCCCTTATTCCAATAAAGCTACAAYCAAACTTCCAAATACAAGATAAGTGTCCATGGACCTCTATGTGGATGAGTTTTCCTATCTCCAAAATCAATGCTTTGAAAAGGCTAGCTTGTTACACTACCACTCCGAAAGCAAAATTGAAGTACCCTGTAAAAAAATAAAAAAATAAAAAAATAAAAAAATAAAAAAATAAACACCCACTCTCTGTAATTTTTTCTCCCAATGCATTTACCCTCATTGAACCTCCTTGTGCCTTCAACTGTAATTCCAAAGTTTCAGCAATATTTGGGCCTGTAAGTCACACTTAGCACAGAGTTGCTCAAGTATACAATATATCTTACATATCCTATCATGACCAAACAAATTGGAAAGGGAAGGGATTCCCCAAAGCCAGTCAAATGCAGAAAAGAGTAGATGGTGAGCTCTCCGAGAACATAGTAAGGGTTGTGTTTCAGCAGGTATGCCAATGCTCCTCTGATCACACCGACATAAGACTACGCTCAGAAACCATTACAAAATCCTGAGTCGGCATAGCTGCCTCATCTGCATAGCTTCTGTCTGGAGTTTGTTTTTAAGGAAAATTCATATTAAAAATGGATAGTGGCTTTGCTCTATTTTGGGCATTTTTTAAAAAGTCTATTAAATATGCCTATAAAGTATGAAGTGAGTTTTAAAGAGGGTTTAAAATTTTCACTAGTGAAAGGCGAAAATTGCCACTTTAGTCATGAATCAGCCAGCCTCCATGACCCAGTTTGCCAAAACTAAACTAGTTTGTGATGGGTTACCAACATCCTTAATCTATGCGGAATAAGACATCCTGGAAAGTCTATTTTGTTCGCTATATAAAAACTCTTAAGAGCATCAAGCTCCTTTGTGCCAAGAGACCAAAATGCAGTGAAAGTCAGAAAGACAGTATTACACAGCAAAGTCTTCGCATTTAACTGTGATTCTTCTAGCATTATTAAGTATGTGCATTTCTGACAACAGTGATTTCATTTTGCATGATAAAGACCCTCTGTATCATTATCTAATCTTTTTTAGGCCATTAYTGAGTTTTTAGAAAGCAATAAATTATGGATAATGTGGCTTTTCATTCATTTGTTGGCCACAAGCAGCCAGTTACAATCATATTGTTGTTACCACAAGGAATTTAATCAAGATCAGCAGTCAGATGATCATGCACAGTATGACTACTCTGAATGAAAAGATGCAGTAAAGAAAAAAATCTGCTACTTCCTTGTCCTGTCCCCTCCTCAAAAACAAACTAAGTATCACCTGCTAAAATTCTATTCAGAGACCCAAATTCTAAGATACTATTACTGTAGCTAATGTGAAGAGAGAGGAATGGGCTAGAGACAGSAATGGCGGAAAAGAAAACATTACTGAGTGTTTAGTGATTGGCAGTAGTATCGTAGAATAAGAACTGTCTGGGTACAACTTATCAAGCATTCACTGMCTTGGAGTTGACCCATTTTACACCAGATGCCAGCATGGCTGACCAGGTCAATCCCACACAAAGTTTCTGTTGAACTCTTTGCTGCTCTTTGATGACTATGAGTACCAACAACTTGCTCTGCTTTAGGAAGACTTTTCCCCAAAGCACTCAGCAGCAGCAACAAAATCCTAAGCAAACAGGAGTACTGACTTCCTTCCAAGAAGGGATAACATTTGCAATTTGGAGAAGAAATATCTTGTATGTCATCCTTAAGTCTGGAGAGCTCAGAGCTCTGTTCCCAATGGGGACAGAAAGGATCCTCCTGGTTAAACTTGTCTGTTGGTACTTAACTACTTTACAGTCTTTAATGCACTAGTATTTTACTCCATGTATGTTTAACCCTAACATGTTTGCAGGAGTAGAAGTTAAATTATGATTTGTTCTAACTGCAWGAAACATTCTCACTATGACCTGCTGTGAAAGGTAAGGGTAAATATCTGTATTATGTATCAAGAGAAATGCTGTCTGTCTGTAATGGGATTCCTTGTGCTCCTTTAATTACTCACTCCAGTATGTCTAAAGTTCTCTTCACTGCTATTTTTCTTCTATATTACATTAGTTCTCCTCATCCATACTCCTTGATGCTTTCTCAAATGCCTTAAATGCATCTTTTGCACCCATACAGAACATACCAGCTTCTGCTATAAGTTTTCACTGACAATTCTAATGCATAGTTCTTTATTAAAAAAAAATCTTCAGTGTATTAAAACAAGTAAAAAAAAATATTTTGCTTCATTTTTCTTTATAAACAGTRTAACTAAAGCAATCCAGCACTGTAGGGCAAACAGCAACCACATGAAATTAATACATTCATTGAAGTTGTTYGTACTTGAGAGATCCCTTCATTCCACAGAAAAGGGTTAAAAGCATTTAATGGTYTGGGCTACTAATAATCAAGTTACCRAGTCAATCAAGTGATGAATTGAGAGAGTCATTAATGCTAGATAGGGTGCTTGACCTGTTCTTTCAGAAGGTAAAAGCTAAAAATGGCTTCACTTTAAAGCACCAAGCAACCTCAAGTAATCTGCTCTTATGTGAATGTTTGATTGACACCTSTCTGGTGGGTGGGTATGATGACTAAAATATTGACTATTTCTAAACCTGTAACAACTTATGGAAAGGCTATTTTCTCAGTAAATTGATAATTACAGACAGAATTTTCACCTTTAATTTATTCTCAGGGGAATTTAATAATGTACCTGCTTGCAACATTTTTGCAGGGTCCAGAGCTGTAGATGTAACTTTTTATCTGCAGTACTGCTTTTACAGACCTGTTTAACAGAGGTAGCTACACTACCAAAACTGAGAACACAAAAAAGTATCAAGGAAACTTTTCACTTGCAAGCAATTGTAGACACAGTTTTGCACTAACCATATTTTCTCACTTAAGCAGGTGCCCTGCTGTGAGCAAAGGGGAAGAAAAGAGCAGAGATGAAAAAATGAATAGTGACCTATGGCACATTAGGAAGAAGGTGGGCTCTAGCACACCACAAGTCTCAGCTGGAAGCCACCTCTGGGAAGAGTAACAAATGCAGAAGAATGCAACAGCTAGAAACAGAGCATAGCAGTTTTTCCTGGAATTCAGAACGATGTTACCTCTCAGTTCATTTATAAAGCACACAAGTTTTGCCCCTGAATCTTCCCATTAAAAWAAAATAATAATAAAAAAAGAKAGAGAGGCATAAGTATCATTCTGAAAAGACAAATGCTGTTTCTTACATCCTTATACGAAGTTTCTAGCTRTTAAAAAATGAAAAGCAACTCATGGCACTCAAAGGTTCTTCATATGGTGAAGAACTGAGATGTTAAACCTCCTCCCCCATACACACACATYCCTTAGTAAATTAACAAAGACTGCCACTCTATGCTGAAATAAAAACCAGACTGAATGATGTCTTTTTGGTTTAATCTAGGAAAGCAAAACCCGCAAAAACAATTTTAAACTCAACACCATGAATGGTGCCAAAGTCAAAGACATTGTTTGCAAGTTTAGGGATTCAAGTGCCTTGGAGTCTTAAACTGTTATTGAGTAYAGATCTGCAAAGCTGGACTTGCCCAGTTTTTATTCTGGATCCAAAATTTYCTGAGTTTGTGGCATTGGCCTTCTCATTTACACAGGCTCCTGCATTTCCACATATCTTAAGGTGTGTATGGGGGAGGAATACTGGAATCAACATCACTGGATATTTTAATTGAAATTTTTAAATGTGCTTTGAAGATGAAGGAAATACACATTTACTTAACATTAAACTAGATTTAATAATGTGTTATTATTATGCCTGAAACAGTGTAATATTCCCAATTTATAAACTATAACTAAATATGACTCGATCTAGACTATTATTTAACATTCTCTCCTGTTTTTCTTACACCTTCCTCACTGTACCAGCCAGCAATAATAATGATAACAAAAATAATGTCCTGCTGATTAAAAAAGACTATAGCCACCACTGATGGTATAATCAGAGTTCAGAGACACACACATCATGTGGGAACATGTGTACTCTATTTCCTTCGGGTCTAGAGAAACCCAGTTTTATATTTAACTCATTTAAATATTACTGTTCATACACACATATGTTTTGCTGCGTGTTCTGAACTTCACCCTATCAAACTGATGAGAATACCTAGTGCTATGCACCAGCAAACAACAAGGTATTTGTTAGCAGAGAATGTTTTAAAATGCAAATTTTCTTTTCTGCAAATGAAAAGTCTGTCTTTTCCTCAATCTGTAACTGCAAGGTAGAAAAAAAGAGGACAGGTGGGTATTTCGAGCTCTGTTAAGCACTAAAGTTTAAGCGTCTCTCTGGACATGGATTTAGATTGATGGCTGATATGTTGCTTAGAAATCTTGAAATATTCCATGAACAACACAGCCAACCTCCTGCAAATCTTCTCCCTTGCATTTCTATCAGAAGTTARCACAAGTAATTGTTTCTAATTAAACTACAGTGCAAGGGAAAAAGTGTAAATGGATGCAGCAATGAGTTGCACTACTGGACAAACAGAAAATTTGCAGGAAAAAAGCAAAAAGCAGTAAAGAGAAGATAAATAAAAGTCATGGCAAGCACTGTTGCCACTACATAAATAAATGCCAAACTATAGGCAGTCCTAGTGTTGCATGAAGTCTTCATTAAATCTAGCACTGGCTCAGCAAACTAAGTTCTTTCATGAGAACAGCCCGATCTGGTCAACTCACATGGGATCCTTTTAGCTTGGACTTGCCAAATTTTTTACAGTGAATTCAAGAATAGCTTAGAGCAAAATCCTAGTGTTTCACAACCTGAAGGGACTTGCTGGTTCAATAGCGTAACACATCATCATTTATGCGCTGACCTTAATCTGGGACACAAGTTTGTTCGCGGACCACTCAAAAAAGAATCTGACGCTAATATGGAATTTACAGCCTGAGTTATTCCAGCAGATTACTTCCCAAAGGATAAATAAAAACCTACATGGAAAGTAATTCTTGGAATAATCCATAGAAATATGAAGAATATGAAGGATCACAGCATGCTCAATAAAGAATATAGGTATTACACTTAACTCTTTGCTCATAGAACTCAACGAGCTCAGGTCAACAAAAAAGCAAGGCTTTTTAACAAGCCATTAACAAGGCTCACCCAGCGCTATTTAATACAGCTGCTTAGCTTCCTGTTCAGCACAGTAATATGCAAGTCACCCCTTATACAGTAATTAAGTACAGTTATGTTAGCAAGGGCCAACTACAAAGTGGGGAATGGCATACACCAGTATACTAGTGTATGGTAAAAACACTCTCTGGGTTTAGACAGTCACGTGCAGTGCCTGATCCTCTCTGCCCAACCTGCAGGCACTGTTTTGCACACGCGCTTGGAAAACTGGGAGTGAAGAGAGTCCAGTATGAATCACCTTCCCCACGACAGTCAAGTTAAGTACTCAGTCAAAGGCAACTTTAAGCTCTGGTAGTCTCTGAAATACCTGAAGGCTAAGCAAGAGAGTTTGAAAGCTTCACATATCGAACAGCTTTGCTGGCTCAAACAGCTATGCCTTAGGTGGATATTACTGAGCAGCCTTAACTTTTCCATTCACCAGCTGGAGGTTCTCTCTTTAGCTCTAGTGGCAAAAAGGCTCAAGTCAGAACTCCTTATTTATTTCAGGCCAAATAAACAAACACAGCTGGTCTGGCCTGAAGCAGGTTAAGAAAAGACCTCTATGAATTCATCAACCAACTGCAGGAATGGCAACCTCTACAGAGAGGTGATAAATTAAGCAACCAGGGAACGTTTTCAATCCACCACAGTTGATTGCAAAAGTCACTGTATTTATGGCCTCAGTCAGCTAAGGAGACTAAACCCACCTATTGCATCTTGTATGTTCTTGTCCACATAAAATTCTAGCTATACCTGAAAAAAAAAATTACAAAAACACCCTAAGGCAATCCTCCATTTTCCACATTCAGTTCACCCAGTGATGGGCTAAAGAGAACAAAGATTGCTGACTCTGCAGAATATGCCTTCACCTTGGGAGCAGTGACTACCTCTTATGCTAGATACTGAGCAGGAACTGGCAGTTTCTCAAGTGATGTTCAGTGGATCAGCATCACTTCCACATCTTATTTCCTTARCAGTAGTTAACAGCAGTCCAAATTACTTGAGGTATAATTGCTAGGAAAGGGGTATTGCTGACATAGAAGATGCTAATAAAAGTACCAGTTCCACGCTCAGATGCTCTAAGAGCTACGGGATTGCACAGCATGTTCCCAGTAGGTCACTGGAACCATATGGCCYGACCCTTCTGGGAAATGCTTCATCTCTATTTTAGTTCTCAGAAACCACCAAGGGTAATTATGTGAGGCCTCCAAATGTTCACCATGGTTCAAGGAGTCAATCTTCTGAAGTAAATGAGCAGCAAATTAGGCGTCTTCTTGAATTTAATTGTGAAGCTCATCTGCATTAGCATTACCCTATGGTTTTAGGAAGGGCTYTTTCTGCCCTTTTGTTTCATTTTCTCAATCAGCAAAGTATTTTACTCATCTTCCTCAGCAAAAAGCTACCAGCTGGCTGTTATCTGTAGAGTGCTTAGAGCAGTGTGACAGCAAGTGTTACTAATATCCATGAAAAGTTAACAAAATTTGCACCTATAGAAACATGCCTTCCTCCCTGGTCAGTAGGGAAAAGACAAAATGTTGAGGCATTGTTAACAGGATTTAACAGTACTAACCAGGGGCAAGAAGACAACAGGAAGCAGCAACAAACTAAGGCAAGTCAGCCCCATGAAAGTGGAAAATRCTTTTCCAGCATATTCAAATAGACAGGTCTGGAATGCTAACACTGAAATAAATCAGTAGGGAATCAAACAACTGCAGTGGAAGGTGTCTGGATCTAAACTGGAAATCTTGTTCTATTCTGAAAGGTCATGAAGCACATGATTGAATTTCACTTATCTTCACTACTGGGAGAAAACAGAGCCACTGATGAGTTACAGCCTATYCTTGGTCCAGCTCATGATTAAGGTGTAAGCGCAGAGGAAAGGTATTTGTATTTGAAAAGGAAAGGCTCAGAATCTGGAAGAAGAGTTCGAACAGTCTGGGACTGTACAGTTTACAATTGAGAGTATAATACAATGTATATAGATACATAAAAATAACAAAAAGCAGAGAAAGTAAAATGGATATTACTCTTTACTGACACTAAAAATAGAAAAACAAAGGGATAGCCAGTGAAGCTGAACAACAATTTTAAAAGAAGGGGCGGGGGAAATTCTATACAGCATATAATTAACCTGTGGCAGTCTTTTCCTCAAGGTATTATTAACACCAAGTGCTTGGCAAGATTAAAAAAGGATTTAGGCATTTATATGCATAATGAGAATATCCACAGCCACATTAGATGAGATTAAAAAAAATGAGATATAAATTCTGATGCTTGAGTGAATAAGTCAACTTCTYACTGATCAGCATTAGAAAGAATCTTCCCCAAATGGACAAACTGCACCAGAATTATCCATTATGGTGCTTCCTTTACTTATCCTTGAAGCAGCTGGTGCTGAGCAGTCAGAGTCAGAATGCTAGAATAGATAGACTTGCTTTGGCCATTACCATGTTTCAATTAAAAAAAAAATAGGTACTGTTATCCAATCCAATTAAGTATGTACTATAGCAAGCAGGCAGAATTGGAAAATAAGAATAGATCTTCACATCCTATCACTTCATTTAACTGAGTATCATTATGCTGTAATGTTTAAAATGCCATGAGATGACAGATTTGCCTTTAAAGAAAATTCTGTTTGTGTACACCTTTCTTTAAAATTCTATTTGGCTTTCCACGGTACCTTTTAGTCTCTGGACCAAACTYCCTGACAATACCAGCCCACTGTAAAGCACACAATCTCATGTATTGCGGGCATTCCTGTTAAGAAAGTAACAGGGTACACATAAGCTCTGCTTTCCTGCAGCTTATCATTAACCAAAACGTAACACCAGTCCTCTTGGCATCTGAGATGTGCAAGCTGGCAGCATTTTAATAGCACCATTAAAGTTTACCATACTTTTCTGAACAGCCATGCTTTATCCAGTCTCCCAGTAGCCAGTCCTCCTTCCTTATAATACATTAGGCAATAGGAGAGAGTATTGCCCCCACACACACCTCAATAAAAAAATCATTCAAGGTAGCCCAAAGGCCAAAATCTTTTTCAACAGCTAATCCAGTTTGTGGGAATAGCTTCTAATGCAATCTAGATTCTCGAAAAATAGAAAACAACCCACCCACAACTAGCAACAGGGCACTTTGATGTTCTTCTGTGCTATCACCTGTGCTAAGCCTGGACTCAACTTCCACCCTCCACACTCACATGCAAGGAGCTATCTGCTGAACCTAACAGTTCAGTAAAACATCCTAAAACCTCAAGCCTTTTTCCAGTAAGAAAAGAGATTACTCCTTTTGGGAAAGGATTATAACATGAAGATAGGTTGCAGTTACCGTTTGAAGTGCTGTTTCTGAATTGTACCCTATGACCATTTAGCAAGAGATGTGGGCACAATTCTCAGATCAAGAATAAAATCCCCRCAGATGAGTATCAAAAACATTATGCTGAAGGCACATGCTCCCCTCAGTGTGAAGTAATGATTTGTTAAAGCTGCTCTATTATGCAGAAAAATACTAGAAAGCAGAAGAGAGTCTCCTAACTTTAACCCTCCCCTCATACTCCAACCCAAAGACTTATGACTGGCTCTCTTCCATTAGGAAACCATGCTTGAAAACCCCTACAGCCACGTGAACTGGGTTTCCCCAGACTCAAGGCAATTAAGGCTGCCTACCTGACAAATGCAGGCATCTCTTTCTGGCTATTGCTGGCAAAGGTAGCTGACACTGTTTTCTGCAGGGCAGACCACCAGATCTTGAAGCTGCCAGCTCACCTTGTTCAGAGTACACCTATGAGACCAGGCTCCCCAGAAAACACCATCAGTGGAAAGATTTGATTGCAGATACCAATGGTTTCAGCACAGGATGAGACAGCACTTCTGTGCTCAGTGTTGAAGAGATTAAGCAGGTCCAAGGCAATTACAAAAACAACTTCTAGATACCTATGCAGCTCAAGAAATAGTGTCCCTAATGGTCTAGATGAAGGTCCAAGAATCATGTGTTCTGACTTTCATGTCTAGCTTCCAATTAAATTCTTCCAGAGAATCCAGAGGCAAGTAAACTCATCCTTAGCTATCAATAACCAAGCAGGAATTGCACTTCCAGAGATCTTACCAGATCCCAAGCAACAAACCAGTCTTTGTCTGCTACCTTTATAGAAAGGTCTATGTTTAAACATTACTGAATTTGAATGCAGATACAACTCCACATAATATCTACTTGGATCCTGTTCGAACACACGTATTTATTTTCACCATATGCCAAACATATCTAATTTGGATGAGAGGAGGAAAAAATATTTCTTTTTCTTATAAGAACTTGACATGCATACAATTTGAAATGCTGTATTTTTATAGATGATTTTGTAAATTAATGTAAATAATTCAACAGGCAGGTTATTCACTGTGCTGTAAATGATTGGCATTTTTCAAGAATATAAAGAAAACTGCTTGGCTAAAGATACCAGCTAAAGATACCAACAAATGATACAAAGGGAAAAAAGATTTGAAAAATCCAATAAAAATAAGTAAATAAAAAAATCAGACTATACAGATTGTTCCACATTTGCAATTGTGCAGTATGTCAGAGGTTAACATGCGATGTGCAGCACATTTTGAAGCACTGTTTGCACTGAAAAAAAGATTACTTTAATTTTTAAAAAACTTAAGTGGTTGAACGTGTACATGACTATATTACCTGGATTTCACTTGCACTGAGCCCAAACTATTGTACCATCAGGCATCAGGGAGTTTTTCTTCCCCATCCCCTCCCCTCCTGTGTAGGGAGTAACAATATAACAACAAAGGAAATGTCTTCCTTAACAGTTCAATGTCATCCCTAGAGACTGCTCTTGCTAAATAAATCTGTAGACATAGTTAGGTCAAAATACAGTAATTACACACGCCAGCTGGATGCAACCAATCATTGGTGTAGACCACTGACTCAGAGGATGTCAATGTTTTTACAATCCAAAATAAATTCTCATTTTACTTCCACCTTAATTAAAGAGTCTGAAATTTCTACTTTCTTGACTTTTCTCACAGTACAACATACTTAAAAAAAATAATTCTTGGCTGATGGGCTGTTAATCTAATGCAAAGGTATTCATGTTTTTTTTTTGGTCAGACTTGATCAACCACACSTGACTTTCAGCAACACTGTATAGATTTGTCCATATTTCACTGTGAACGTAAAAGACATTTCTCTAAATCAGCAGTTAGGATGTTCCATTAACCTAAGGTTGTAAAATATACATAACATATACATGTACAGTCAAAGAAGGTACACTGATGGGCTTCTGCAGCAGATGCCTTTTCTATTTCTCTGAAATAACATAGCTGACTATAGTTTAAAAATTGTAACAAAAATCTAGCACACATCCCAGAGAGATTATCTGCCAACCACTACAGTCCAAACAGCCTGGAATCCTGCATGCTCTGAATCCCTAGCTGAATCCAGATTCAAGATTTGCAGCAAGCTTCCATATTTATAATTGATGACAATACCAATTAGAGGCATACAGGCACACACTATCTTCATCTCCCTTTGAGGTGTTAAATATGAATATATAGCCACAGGTTGTTACTTGAGTGTGTTCCTAACATATTCTTTTTAATGCAGAGGGCAGAAAATTCTCATTAACAATAATTGGAATTAGAAGGATGTGTTGCCTCATTAGATATTAACTAGATATACTGTAAAATATTCTGTTTATGCATTGTTAGAATTCTGAATTCATCATACGTTTTCCCCCATCTTTCATTGACACATCTTTCAAATTAATTCCTCTATGAATAAGTTATATAGAGCCAAATGAAACCTCCTGCAATTCTAGAAGTTATGTGCATACTTGCAAGCTCCCCCAAGGATACAGCATTCCCACCAAATTGTATAGCTACAAAAAAACCCAGCTCTACAGCATCTGCTTCCACCACTCCACAGGTAATATCCACCACAGCTCATGGGTCCAATAGCTCCAGTCATGCCCTCTCCCCACCAAAATTCCTGTCACTTTGGAGCTCAGGACACGCTGGTGGATCTGTGCAAGGGTGGCCCGAGTGAGTCAATCCCTTCTGCCTACACACAGGACCACACCACTTCCTCTCCACACAAGGGACCATGAAAGAGCARACAGAGTTCACTTCAGGAGTAACAGCAGCAATTTCAGAAAAACTGCACTCTTCTCTGAGAAAATAACCCCTCCCAAGAGTTCCCCTACATGATATACACCTCCATCAGCAAATGGCTTCTGCTCAGAGACTGATCTTTCTGAATCTCAGAAAACACATTTCATTATATTGGAAACGTCAGGGTAAGATCTTCATTAGTAGCTTAAGTCTGTCTCCTAAGACCAGTGAAAGCATGTACAAGGACTCCAAAGGAAAACAGGGTTAAGGCCATGCCAAAAATTTTTGCAAAATCCCCTGAGACACTCCAAATATCCTAAAAAGGAGGAGGGGGAACCCACACACATTTGGTCATTACAGTAAGATTCATAAAGGACTGCTCTAACTCTTCTGTTTTAATGATTATTTCCTGATGTTCACAAGAATGAAAAGTGCCCCTTCCAGCTGCCACTCCCAACCAAGAGATGACACATGGCCGTTTGTTTAGAAGACAAAACGGCCTTCTTAAATGAATGTTTGTTGAAAATTAATTGTTCAGCAACAAATAAAATCCCAATGGATGCTTCAGTAACTAATTTCCATTGATTCCAGAACAGATTTCACAGATTTCCCAACATAGGATACAAAGTTAGTTCAAAACAATAAAGATATAGTTTAAGAGAAGTTAGTTAAGATAAAGCATTTTTATCAATTCTCATTCAGGACTAAACCTATGGTCTTGGTCTTTTCATAGAGAAGTTGTTACTTCAGAGAACATATACCTTGTCTGTCTTCCAAAGTAACTCTTTTTTCTATATGATGTGAAGCACCTGGAAACAAAGTAACTGGCAGAATCTATAATTTAAAGTAATAGTTACTTGTGAAATTTTGTCAGAAAGTTGTTAAGAGAAAAAAAAAAGCAGCGTGCTAGAAAACACTATCTTATTGCCATTTCACTGCTCGATTGGTCAAAACTGACAGCACAATTTATCATCTTCACTTCATCTGTGAGGGTTAAACCTTTCCAAACTGCTGCAGGACTCCTAAGGACAGTACTCCTACCTTCTTTTCTCTTCCATTTACTCATTGATAACGTAGTAAAGCTGGCCAGGATATTTTCAAAAGTTGCACCTGAACACAGCTGTATCATATCAAACCTGCTGAAAATTTTATTCCGCATTTGTGGCACAACCAAATCTCTAGGGGAAGGGGAAAAAAAAAACATAATCAAGCTCTTAACRTTAAAATCCTGAAGGAAATTTAAAAAAACTACATGTACGTTAAAAATTCACACAAACAATCAAGAATAAAATCGAATAAAATCACACACACACACTCACAAAAGGAACAGGCTCTAGGGGCTTGCTTYTTTTTGTTAGCAATGATAAACCTCCCACTGGATCTGATATTAAATTTTGCTATTTAGATTTTATTACCACCAAAAGGTCCTGTTGCATTTAACAGCAGAAGATGCATTTGCAGGGCATATCTGAACCCAAACCCACTATTCTGTCTCTCCTTCAATAGCCAGTTGGTCACTCTCACAAGCTATCAAGCATTTCTGAAGGCTCCAACTTCTTGCAGCATCTCTTGACTTCTGTAGGTATGGCAAATATACAGTGCTTATAGAAGCCTTGAACAAAAAAAAAAAAAAAAAAAAAAAAAAAAAAAAAAAAAAAAAAAAAAAAAAAAATCCTTGCAGTCTGGCAGTCTGCAGAAAGAGGATCAGGAGATTATATCTTGGGTTCTTCTTCTCAAGGTCAACTAGTCATTGTCTTTATTTTGACACGTTTCTGTACAGAATACAAACATCTCACCTATCCTGCCATCAATTCATCAAACGAGGCATGCTGAGTTATGCTTCTCTCTGGAATTTCCCATACAGCATTGTGTAAAATAGAGTTCTGTGCATTTTTCAGCTCAAAGACAACAGCAGTTTATATAATTAATCAGAAATAAAGTGAAGTAGAACTGCTCTGCACCAATAGTGCCTCTTAAAGGGGCATGCTCCCACCTTGAACTGACTCTCACTACTGGCTTCTACAAATCGGTCAGCCCAGCTTTTCTGGGCTCTTCCAATATATGTTTAAAACAGCTTTTCCTCACAAGGCCCAAGTGTACTTAGAACTATGCCCGATTTCTCCATGCAGGAAGAACAAGAGGAAAACATCACAATTACCCTCTGCATCCTTCATGCAATACTAAGTATAGGGCAGTTCCCCTAGGCATCTCCATAACAGGTTTTAATGAAGACACCTTTTCAACCATAACAGCATTGGAACAATAATAATTCTGTATTTTCTTCCACTATTTTATCACCAACAACACTGGCATGAAGACAAAAGCTCTGATCCTGATGCTCATTGCCTGTTCAGAGTGATAAAGCCGTGTTTTCTCCAACTGAAGTTTTACTTGGCGTTTTTTGAAAAAGCGCTCAAATTTTTAATAGAACTTCAATATTGTACCTAAGTACAGGGTCAGAAAAAAAAATCTACAAAAAACATATGAAGTGTAACATTACATCCTAACATTCCCTACAAATAGGGAATTCCCTAACTTAGAGCTGTAGGGTCATTTTGAATGAACTGCAGATTCTGCGCAAATGACATATGATGAACTTTTGACTATCTTCATCATGCCCAATGAGTCATTCACAGAAGCAAACTATATCCATGAACAGAAACAAATATGTATACAAGTGAATAYATGAGTAATGTTGCTTGAAATTACAAGTATTTAAGAAACAGGTTATGTTGTTATTGTCTATTATTTATATTCTGGATGATTGATGCCTAGCATTTTCTATGTTCTCAGTGCTCAATTTTGCACTCTTAATAATGATATCAGGTTTCCTGATATAGGAAAAAAGCATGCACTAGCAAATAAAAAGCATTTTGAAGCGTTACGTTACACTGAAAACCTCCAAGAACTATGATCAATTCTGTATTTTTCCCTGCATAAAATTACCAAAATAAAATGTACAGTGATGTGTATACACACACACACACACACACACAGTGCCACACTCTTGTCCTTCGCTTCATTAAATAGTGAAAAAAAACACAAAAGAAGCATAATGCTAAATTCCAAATTGTGCTAGAAAAGTCACATCCACAATTTCTCCGCTCTGCCAGGCTAAAATTTTTGGAAGGAGCAGAGCACCTTATGCTCTGCATAGCACCTAACACAATAGGCCAAGAGTTTGGTTAAGGATTCCAGAAAACAACCTAATCATGACAGTAAACAAGTACACACCTGCTTAGCAAAACTGATACATACACACACGTAGAAATCATGTATTTTACTCTTCCTTACCTACAGTAAACACTTGCTTAATAGATCTACATTTACTCCATGCTATCAGCTAGGAGAAACTGAAAAACAGTGCACAGTCCTTATTTATATAAATGATAACATTCACTTTGCTTTTTACCACCTCAAACACTCATTTCTATTTATTCTCATTTACCATAACTACCTCCACATTCTTCTGCATCTCTAATGCAGTTATTATCATAGTAAATCTCTAGAGTTAGTCCTAGCCATTCTCTMTAGTAAGTAGTATCAGAAATACTTGTTAGTTTTTCAGGTCTGTGTATTTTGGTCTCCTGAGGACATTCTGCATTTTTAGCTGTTGGCGGTTCTCAATAATATGCATTTGCTGGGCAACATTTCTGTATGCTTGTGATCAAAAGCAGAGATTTCCAGCCCTTGACTGCATATGGGTTGCTTTGCACTTTTTAAAAACTGATTTAAGCTTCAGATCTACAGCATCTATTCTATTGATAATATCTGAAAAACAGTTTATTTCAGATCTGAACCAAGACCTCAGTATAATGAAGTTTCAGCTGCAGCAAGGCACAGTGGCCAAAGTTACAAGCAAAGCCAAACTTTGTAACAAAGAAGAGCTAACCTTTAGAGCTTTTTTCCCCCTCAAAACAAGTAGGTGCAGAAGCTTATCWTGTCAAGCTATTGAAGAGAGAGAGAGAAAAAAAACGGAGTGAGAGAGTGAGTGTGTGTGTGTGTGTATGTCTTTTTCCCTTCCACCCCCAAAAAGCGCTCATTCTGATCTAAAACAAACACACTGAAACTTGTTAATTTTTTTTTTAATTTATAACTGCAGAAACATTTTTAAACTTCGATGTCTCCATTCCCTACTTAAAGCTTTTTAATATTCTAAGTTTTTGCATATTTAGAGCTAAAAGGGGGGGGCAAAATAAAAGAAATACTTCAAAATTATAACATTGAGCTGCATTCTTCAGTTTTAAGTTGTGAAATTTTAAACTCCCTACCAGAAGAGAAAATTAGGAGTTCTACATTTTTTCCTAAAGAAAGAAGAAAAGAGAAACACACCTTCCAATCAGCTACAATATTCTTCAAGTAGAGAGGGAAAAAAGGACTTTTCCGAATACATGTAGCTGGACATTTTTAAAGTGCCTATCAATGACTCATCCTAAAATCATCTCATTGTGTGATTGCTCACCCCAGAGGCATTAGCTCTTGCTAGCCAGTCTGTCCTTCCAGCCTAATCAAAATTTTAAAATATTGGAAGTTTGTATCTTTTAGTTTCAGCTTTCTATTTCTGCTTAGGAGGAGTTCATTAGTTTGTAATATTATGCAAAAGCCACCCAACTTTTGGTTTTGGATCTATCTAAAATATTATATTGAATGTTGTATACTTCCAAAAATCTGCTTCCTTGTGACTCCAGTCTCCTTATCCTTCTTCAGATGCCAGAGTGTTCTACCTGTTACTGAAAAGTTTTCTATTACAACACACACTTTTTAAAGAAGCTAAGCCTCCTTATCCTCCTAAGACATAACTAGTGCTTGCATACTGTAGTGAGGGCTAGACAATGTCACTAAGACACAGCCTGGAGCAGCATGTTTCTGCACTGGAGCATTCCACAGGAATAACTGCAAATTACACAGAGGCAATTCCATCCTGCTTCCCTGGTGTTGGGAGACAGAGTAATTAGTTGCTGGCCTATACCAGCAGCAAATCATTAACCCTTCCTGCCCCCATGCAATAGCTCAGCTGTGCTGGCTACTGAAGTGCAAAGAATAGAAACGTCTCTGTCTATCCTCTACCTTGCAGGGTCCAGAGAATTAGCATGCATGCACTGTCCTTGGCTCTTAGATGTCCAGTCTGGAAGTCTCCCTCAGAAGACTGGGTAAGATTTAGATTTGCTCAGATGTAATATCCAAATCACAGTCTAGCCTGGAGCAATTGCAAAAGCCTTCCAGTGTTCCTGAAAGAGCAAGGCTGCCTACACACAAGCTGCAGTTTCTATACTTCACTAGTAGTGTGGCAAGTCAGCAAACAAAGCTAGAGCAGGATCTGGAGCCGAGTTTTGTTACCACCGTCTTGGGTTATCTTTACAACACATCACCTAGTTACATGAGGTTTTTTTAGATACTGTTTTGGACTATACCCAATAAAGGCAATGCTTGTCACAACCTATACAATACAAAACCGTTCCAAAATTCTAACTCTGCGAAGTAGTTCATCAAAGTAAACATTTCTTTCTACACTCTTATTATTTGTACTTGAAACATATGTTGTAAGAACAAATTTTCTTTGCAGCTCTCTGCCTAGCAACAAAGTAGGCCAAACACATCCATCTAATTCAATAGGCCAAGCATAAAAAAGTAGGCCTTTCACAAATGCTTGTAAGAAATTATGTCTTATCATTTGAAAGATGGAGTCATTGCATTGGCATTACACAGCCTGTGCATTATATCAGACAGTAAATGAGATATTGATAGAACTATTTTAAACAGTCAATAAGCTCTCTATGATTGATATCTTTAAACTAACTCTTGTAATATCAATGTCTGCATTTGAAACTAGAGACTGATACTGTAATGTAATAGTCTCTCTGAGGAATCCATAAGCATAACTCAAATTCAGGCAGTGGCTCAAGCAGCGGGATTTGCACAGGGCTATTTCTTCATAGCAGAAAGGAAAAATTACTATTTTTTACCCATCTTAATCTTTCCATCTAAATCCAACCAAAGCAGTATCTCAGAAGGTCAGAACAGAGAAGGGAAAGGCATGAGAGAAGCTTTTCTGTTAAAACAGTGAGCAAAATAATAAGCTGAGGAAACAGAACTTTGAACATTGTGCTTAAAACACCCTGCAGGCTAGTCCCACTGATTTCAATAGAAGCCAGAACAGAAGTCAGATTAGGAGTAAAGAAACACAAGTTTTCTATGAAAATATTTTCTGTGGTAAAGTCAAAAAAGTAGCCATTAAGGAGGGAAAAAAGCAGTAAGGAGAGAACATATGGACTTTCAAAAGTGATTTTTGATAATTATTGATGCAGACCTAAAGTAAGTACATTTTCAAGTACAATGAATTCTGTACTCTGAGCACAAACCTGCTTCCATTCATCTCAAGGTAAAAATCAAATGTCACTATTAAGAATATTCCTTACATTTACAAAATTTCTTCTTTATTCCTTTTCTCAGAAGGATGAAGAAGGAATTTTCATCCCCTACTCTTCATCTAATAATGTATGAAATTAATGCAAGCATATTTATCTTGATTTAAATTTCCAAGCTGATGCTAATGCTCTGAGAAAGCTACAACTTCTGTTTCAATTACAGGCATTCATGTATGCTAGCTTCTTCCTGGTCATCAAGTAAGTTTTCCTTCAATTTCCTTCAAAATTGAGGGGTAGGGGACCAGAGGAAGGGGGGGGAGAAGCAGTAAATTAGGGGTTTTTCCTTATCATTTATACACAATTACTTGCCCTTGCAATCTTAAAGTTGATGCAACTATTCAGAGGGGTATCGGTTCACACTTGTAAGAGTTTTCCAATATAGCTATTAATAAAGTAATATACAAAAGACAAGTAAGATTCTCTAAAGTAGGAAGTGACCTATAAGGACTACTCCATCAAATTAACTGTTAGCAGTTTCAAATCTGCTGAACTGTATCAGAGTACAAGTAGCAATCTTACTCCAATTGCTGTTAAGATCATGGTTGCTTCAGTCCTCAAGCATATCCTTTTTTGCCCTAGCTGCACCTGACATGCACTCCTATCCCTCCTACACAACACAGCCAATAAAAGTACCTAGATTGTTATGGATTCTCTTTGGCAGTCCGACTGTCAGCAGAAGTAACTCTTCTTTCATTGACTTGGTATTGTGCCAGTGAGAGTCTACAGTCTTCTATAAAGCTGCTCTTGATTTATGTTGATATGTAAGACAAGAATCCATACCTAAAAAGGATACAATTCAGCAATTATAAATTTATCATCATCATGTGCTCTACTCATAATCCAAAGTAATTTCCTTCACCACTACTATTCTGTCTTAAGGAACTAGTATCTTTCCTCTCCACTGCAGCACTTCAATAAGGTTTTTCCATCCATTTCAGTTGCCTACTGGACTGCTTCTTCTCTCTCTCCCCCCCCCCCCCCCCTTTTTTTTTTTAAATAAGCACTATGCCTAACTATGGCAATTAGGTTTAGCTAATCATCTCTAAAGAGAACTTCATGGTCTCCAGACAGAGTGGCCATTTTTAATTTATACTGTTTATGCACATGCAGAAATCTACTTGAAATTTTAGTTCACTAAAACAGTGCAGTTGTGAAGTATTTAAACTGCAGAGAGGTAAAATGGCACAGTGTACTATGAGCAGTGGCCTGATAAAAATCTTTCATGTAAATACTATAAAGCAATTGAAGAAAAAGAGTGGGGACTATACAGTATAAGTTCATGAAAACTTACGTATGCTGTGCTGTTTCGTTTACTTTCTTTATACTGATGGCTTGGTCTACTACAAACTTAACGAATGAGCAGGCATTGCAGTTTATTAAGGAAAGTTAAAGTGTATATGTGGCAGAGTGAATAAAAATAAATCATGTCCTGAGCAAGGAGATAAAATAATAGATATTGTTCAAGCTTTCTTCCCACAACTGCATACCACAACAGACAGAAGGGACTAAGAGGGATTCTGAAATTAAATAAAGAGGAAGACAGGCAGAAACCTTCTCAGATGGGCATATTTAATTTTTCAGGTTCAGTGCCGAAAAGGATTTTGGTTAGATCTTTGGTTGTTAAAAATAGCTTAGGGTCTTCCATCCATGGGAATCATGCTGACTAACACTATAAACGTCTGACCTTTTATGTTCACTGAAAAATACTCCTTCTGTACCTAGTATTAGCCTTCAAATTTCATTTTAACAAATACAGACAGTATAGAAACAAATGATTTGGAAAGCTGAGGGGAAAAAAAGCTACAATGGATGATCACTTTGGCTTGCAATGACAGTCTGCCAAAGAGATGCTGCTGAGCATCTAAACCTGTATTCAGAATGTATGCCACCTAGTGGCAGCTGAACTTTGAAGAAAATGCTACAACAGGATCCTCCAAAATATTTAGCTTGGCATACTGCAAGCTGGAGGGAAATTACAGACTGCATTACCTGTTGAAGCACAGTGTTTATATATTAAGGCCTTCAAGGACTGCATTAGGTGTTTAAACAATGTTTACATATCAAGGTCTTCAAGTTTCTGGCTGCCCATTATATTGTGAAACCATTTTTATGAGCAGAAGTTTGTCAAGGTTTATGTATGAAGAGCTACTGTTTGACATGGCTGCACACTATGTCTCCAACAGAAACACAACTGGCTGTAGACAGACTTGACTAGCTCAGCTTAGGTAGACTTAAGTTATTTTATCTATTTTAACTTTGGGAAGAATTAAACAACTGCAGCAGTCTAAGCTGTAGCCACTRTAAGAGTAATGGTACACGTCCTTCCACAAGGGTTAAGGCCCTTTGCCTGTTTTGCATGTATGTGACCAGAAAGGGAGGTGCATTACAGCCCTGAGACCTTTCAGAGTCTTCATTTCAGCTTCATTTGGTAGGTTGGAAAATAGGAAGAGGGATCTTCTTGCTTTAAGGTCATGTCAGCATGTCATATTTAAGGGTTTCCACAGCATTGCTCCAACAAGCAGACTGAAGGGAAATAAATGGTCTGCTTAGGTTCACAACGCATAGGTAAAAGGCAAAAAAACACCTGCACATAGGATTTCACACAACAGGATAGCAGACCTCCGAAACTCACTGCCGAAAGACACAAGTATACGAAAGACTTCATGGGCTTCATAAAGACAGATAAGAAGTTGACTGAATACTCACAGCTACTTCTAGCTTAGCAAGTCTCCTGAACACAAAATATCAGGCTAGGGGCATATGAAGGGAAAGTATCTTTGCCCTCATCTTACTGTTCACAGCAACTGTTGGAAGGAGGACTACAGGGACCTTAATGTGACTTAGCTCAGAGATTCTTATTCTATGCTAAGGCAAAATGATTTTTTGTGTATTTAAGCCCTAGTTGGTTTAGAGTATTGTAAGAATACGAAACTTCTGCTCAGTAGGAAGCATGTTCAAAGGCACAGTGGGCTAATGTATGTAGTAGACATTGCAATCTTACTTAAAACAAGTGTTACAAGGCAATGCTCTGTAACGTAGTTATCAGGCCTTCRAACAATAAAGCTCTGTAACTGCAGGAAGCGCCGCTACACAATCCTAGCTTCAGATCTGGTCAGCTTGCACCACTGCACAGGCCCGGGCAGTAGGAGCAGGGTAGATGGCAAGCACCAGGCGGGCCTTACCAGCGCCCCCGCTCCTCGCTCCGCCTTCCCCGCCTCCGTCTCTACCCCAGCACCACCTCAGCAGCATCCTGCTCTTTTGGGAAGGTTTCCTGAATACAGCAGAAAGCGCTCAAGCGCTTCCCTTGCACACTGGCTGCACAGAGACAGATTAAGATTTCATTTCTTCCCCTTCAGCATACAGCTGGGTCGGTGACACCCTTCCTCCCCTTGAGGGACTCAGCTTCTACAGGGGCTGGGCACCCAAACAGCCTCTTATGGGCTGGGGGTGTGCAGCAAGTCACAAGTCACGGCTCTTCCCGAGCCCGTCCTGGGGCAGCACCCGCGGCTTCCCACACAGACGCACTACCCCGGGCCACACGGCCCCGCGGCGGCCATGTCAGRGGGCCGTTGCCRYGGCAACGCAACCSGCGCGGGCGGGAAGCGCGYGCGTGCACGCGCTCGGCCGTTGGAGGGCGCTCACGAAATGGCGGAGGGTGGGGGTTGGGCTGCCGCCTCACAGCGCCCGTCCTCAGCCCCGCGGGTGGCCGCCCCGCCTCACACCGCAGCGCGGCAGGGAGAGCCTCTCGGCTTGTCCTGCACCTTCCCCTCTCGTCAGCGAGGTGCGAGCACCCTGAGGCACCTAGGCCTCACCCAAGCGAGGATCTGGAGGCACAAGGACCCCTCGTTGCTGCTCCCGGAGAAGCCAAGCTGGGGTTGCGCCTACACCAACCACTTGGGCACACATCCTGCYGCAAGAGGCGGAGAGACGGAGTCAGTTTGTTGAGCTCAGTTTGGGTCCTGCCAACAGCCAGGTGCTGGCCCCCTGAGCCAGTTGAGAGGCACTTCCTTGTTCTTGGTGGCATCGAGCACTTTATTTTTCACATTACTCAGATGTGCTACAAACCCCATAGATACTACTGCTTTGGTCTCTTTTGTTCCTCAAGTAGAATGCTGTGAAGGAATCTCTGCCCCTTGTAGTTAAGGCTGTTTGCACTGTGATTTGCCTTTTTCTTCTCTTGAGAAAATTTCAAGAAGACTGACTTCTACCTGTGCTTTGAGTGCTGCAGACAAAGGCAGAGAGAAGGAAGGCCTTATGTGGCACCACAATAACTTCTGCTTTCAACGAAACCTTTCCGTACAATCGTATCCAAAACATCTTTGTAGCTGATGTGATGTATTTCGCATGAGTGGTGTTTGGGCTTACTCTTTGATCAGTTTAAAAATACATTTAAGATTTTAAAAGTTGGGGCAAGAAGATGTCTTCTTAGTTAATTCTGGAATTTTTTTTTCCAAATGAACTGTCTGAGGAATAGAAAATGAACTCACAATGTATTTCAGTCCCATGAAACTTTGCTGCTTGCCAGCTCATCTTGGAAGAGAAAACAAAGACCATCACAAACAAAGCTCAAAGGTAGAGTCAGAAGATACACTTCCAAATCATTATATTTTTTACAAAGCAACATTTGAAAAAAGAAAGAGGTTTTCTTAGAGCATGCCTTCAGCAGGCAAACTGATCTAATGAGTAGTAGTGGCCAAAAGGGATCTGTCTCTGTATCTCACACATGTGGCCCCATCTGTTCCTCCACRTGGGCTCTGGGGCTTGCCTGACCTCACAGCAAATCAGTTAGGGGAACTAAAGAAGTCAAAAAACTACTACTTTTTTTTTTTTTTTTATGAGCTTTGCAGTTTAGTTTCCTGAGCTGGTTATTGCTGTGTCAAATGAGTGCCAAAGGAAAGGAGTATGGAGGGGAGCAGAACCTCCCATTTGTGCAACAGATTGTTTGGCTTAGTTTTAATGTGAAACATTCATGTTGGAGTAGACACAGTTGCTCCAAAGAGCCAGATATTTACCTGATAAAAATTGTCAAAACCCCACTGAATCTAGGCTTACTCCATCYGAGGTTTTGATCCATGTGGTTTCACAGTCACTGCATTTCAATTCTAGTTCATACTTCCAAGCAAGGGCATAGTAAAGAAATTGGGGCAAAAAAGCATCTGTAAAAGTAATGCACTGATGGAAATGAAGACAATTTAGTATCGACATATACACAAATTCAGCWGTGGGTCTGAAGGGATCTCCCTGGAGGTTGGGAGCTGGCTAAAAAAAGATTCTGTTCTGAGTTTTTTGCTAAACAAGATTATAAAGTAGGATTATATTTAAGTGAAAGCCTAAATGGAATTACTGAGTCTTCACTGTTCAGTAGCTCCTTGCATTCTTTTCTGGCCTGCAGGGTTTTCATGTAACCTAAATTTCAAAGTTCCTAAGTTTTGAAAATTTAAGTCTGCTTTGATAAATCTTCCCTTTATATTACTATTGTGCATTTTAAATGTAATGTTTTACTAGCCTCTATGATCTATTGCTCATCCATCTGCTTTCACTAAACATTAGTTATTTTCTGAATATRTGAAAGTATATAAAAGTATATGTATTATAATCATGTAGTATGATTATTAGTATAGCTGATCATAGTACACTATCAAGAAAAAAAAGATCTCCACAGTGGCTGTTATGGATCTGTGATATTTTATAACAACAAACAAACAAAAAGTATGAGGGAAGTTTGATCCAAGTCCATAAAGTAAGTAGAAATGAACAACAAAACTGTTTTCGGTCCTTTTGATGTCTTAACAATATATTTTCCTTCTTCTCCTGAGTAGTTGTTTTCAAAYCTAGAGACAAGTTGAAGACCTAAAATTGTTAGAGAATCTGTGTAATCTTTCAATTCTCAACATGTCTTTTCAGCCACTTAAAACATTATCCTGTATTACTGAAGACTACAGTCATGTCACAAAGAAAGTAGGACTGAGATCAAACTTAAAGTTAGAAAASCAACTAGGTTATAAATTGATAAAGTACTAGGGATTTTTTTTTACCTTTGATATTTTAAGCAGACCAGAGAATTTTGTAATTGTCAACAAGTGATTACACATTTACAATTTCACTGGCTCTCATTAGCTTCATCTCTAAGAAAAAGACTGACCATCCACTTATTCAGCAGCAATTAACATCAAAACTTCATTAGTATGGTACACACTTAATGYTATTAAGAAAACTTCATGAGGAAAAAATAATTTCTGTTTTACTGTGCCACACATTCTCAAAGCTTCATAGGGGAAAATTTGCATCAATATAGATGCTTACATCTACCAGCAGAATTATGGTTTGACAGTACAGTTTAGCCAGTCTAAGGGATCATGAGCAGGTTCAAGTTTTCAAGTCCTCTAGTTTTTTGATACTATCAGCTTGATGCAAAACAGGATTCTTCAATGAAAAGGGACTTTATGGCCACTGAAGTCTACTTCAGTACCATACACTACTACCAAGTGTAGATTACATGTATGTGATTATTTCATCCAAGTATTCCCTATCTGCCAGCTGTAGTGAGGTATTCCCCTCCATTACTTGGATCCATAAGTAATTTTGGGAAACCCAAAGCTTGCTAAAAGGGCTTTGCTAAAAGCAGACATTATCTAGTGTTTAGTATCAGGGCACATCTTTAAGCTTACAGCATGTCAAGCATAGATTGGTACTCAAGAGGATTTCAAGTATAACATCCATAATCAACTCCATGATACAAAAAGTGGAAAATTGTGAGTGTATATACACATTTAAATACCTCATAGGCAAATGTATCATCCCAGCATGGCAACAGGCAAGTCTAGTAGTAAAAAAGATAATATTTGAATGGGAGATTTGTATAAATCACCAGAATAAAAGGAATGTGAGTAACAGGATCTCTTAATACTAACTATTCCTGCCTAACCACCAACATCAAGATTTTGTAATATACAGCATACGCTCAGCAGTAGCTGGACTCACCAGAGCTGATTTCAACAGGATTCCATGTTCCCTCTTTTGCTCTGATAGGAAGCACTTGCGAGCCCCCTCAGCAYGCTGGCAGGAGTTGAAAGCACCCTCTTTGCATAGACTTGCCCACTTCAGCAACTGGGCAGCTGGTAAGGTGTTAAATTCATTTCAAAAGACATTCACTAGTTCACATCATACACACAGCAAAACTGCATATGAAAAGACCAACTCCACTTACTGCTTTAGTCTGCCCCTTCTCCAGGCTTTATTCAAAGCCCGCAAAGGGCAGAACCAGTGAGGTTGTCAGTGGATCCTTGCAGGGGTGTAAAATCTGTCTCAAAATATGGTAATTTTTTTATATATATACAATACAATTTTCTAYGTGATTTCTACAAGTTTTAAAAGTTTCTGAAGAAAAAATGTAATATAGTTGACCTGCAGGGTATGCTAGCTTCATTACTCTCCTTATACTTTTCCACAGACCTAAAGTAATAATACTTTCTGTTGTCAGGGTATCTATCATCTGACAGAGGATTTACTCAGTGTTGGCGATATCATTTTAAATTTGTCTTTAAATAGCAGACTTAAAGCTATGTTTTTTCAAGTGTCCTTCACAAAGTATCATGTTGCTGTGACACCTTTGTGATTGTAATCAATGGAGAGGGATAGTTAATTAACTGAAATTAACTGATGGAACTAACTGCACTTACAAATAATATCCTCATGCTGTCTAAATTCTTGCCTACACAGTGGCTAATTTCTGAAATGTGAAGAGTGCTTCAATAAGGTACTAAGCATCCTTAGCTCCCTGTAAATTCAATAAAAGTGGTAAAATCTCCCTGGAGCACTTAGCACCTTAAAGGTTTGAGCCCTCAGGCACTTTCAATCTCAGCTGCTGTGATTTACACCTGGAATTTATTGCAGACAAAAACAAGCAGATAAAAATTGGTGGTCCTTTGTATCTTGTGCTTTAAAGCATTTTCCTGTTTAAGCATTAGCCATACAGTTCTCSCTTTGCAATAGCTTTACTGGTAATAGTGAGTGTGTAGTGATGCCAGTTCAAACAGCCTCACAAACAGCTAGATCAATGATACCTGTCACGTGCATGGTTTCCTAGGCTGTTTCTTAAAGCTTATTTTGATGGTATTGCTTCAAAACACCCATTTAGCTTTTTGGTTCCTCTTATTGATTTTTGTTTTTCTAAATGTAATGCTTGTTTCACCCTAATATGTAAGTGTTTCTTTAAAGTGGATCTATAATAAGGCAGATTGGGCTGTGTGTCCAACCTCTCTGCAAGCTAATAGTATTAGACTCCCAAGAGCAGTTTGTGCAGTGAACTGCAATAATGAGGTTGATGGTTCATGAAAGGGCTGATGTGACAGATTACTGACCTGCCTCAGAGATTAAGTAACTTTTCCTTTAACAAGGTCTACATATCAGATTTTTATTCAGCATAATTCTTGTAATTTAGTATGATAGTTGCCTTGTTAAGTGTTCTGTGTGCCCAGATGATCAAGAAAACAGTTGCAAAATACAATTACTGACTTGATTAGTAACACTTCTCCCGAGAAAAACATGTTATTCTATACTTTATGTTGTGCATTGGCTTAAAGTTCAAGCAGCTTCTTGCAATAATTGAGGTCTTTGGAAGTTCTTGTGTTGTCTTACATTTCTAGCTTTAATTGGTAGCATATCAGAAGGATTTCATGTTACGAAACCCACTTCCTCATAATTCAGATTTCACCTTTTCRGTACATTTTTATCTCTACTGCATTTGGTTAAATTACAGCAATATCTTTYTTTAAGAGAGATGGTGAACTTACCAGCTTTGTTTGTTTGTTTTACCAAACTTAAGTGTTTCATAAGCTAATTTCCCTAAAAGCAGACAAACTTAAAAAATGCCCTTTTCTCAGTTGGAACTTGAGTAGATGTGTGTAACCTAATTTTCTGTTGTTAAATGTTACTTTTTATTAAGTTAGAGACCTCTGTTACCAGAAACTATCCAGGTTAAGTAATTGCAGATTATCTACTTCTTAACTTTCTAGCTGATTAACTAATCAGACTAAGTTTTCCATCTTTCATTATAAGGAAGATTTTCCTTGCCATAACTCATTGATGAAGCTGTTCTCAACCTGTGCCTGTGTCCAACATTAATTTAAAAGATTGAACAGAAGATCTGGCTAGATACTTCCCTGATTTTCTTAAAAGGCATTCAGTGGATATAATGCCTTGCTATGACTCAATATTCTGTTTGTGCAAGAATGAAATTCTTTTCAAGTTTTAGCCACAGTTTTGGTTAAATACTCACRTGCAATCAGTAATCTACTTATGACTGAGTCTTTCCAGAAGCACTCTTTTTCATGAGAYACAACAGTTGCTGTCAGTAAGCAGGACCTATATTCTTGCTGAACGGGCTTTTGGCTGTAATAACATGCTGCTTGATTTGGTTGATATCTCAGGCATTCCATCACTAGTGAAAATGAATTGGCTTTATCATTTGCTACTCCCCAAGTCTTTGTCATTTGTAGGACAGTTATATAAATGTTACTTAGTATTGGTCCAACAGCAACTGGTTTGTGCAGGTAGCCAGCAGAAACAACCACCACTATGTTTCATATCTATTTTTGCTGGTGTTTTTTAAAACATTTTGCTTATGCCTACCAGGCTTTGGAAAGGTGCATTMTTATTGGAGGAAAAATGGCTCTGTGATATACAGTTTACATGTGTTCCACTATAATGTATTGTTCCCAGCTGGAAACACAAAAGCTGTTGTCATACACTTAAAGGTGAGATGACCATGCTTAATTTGTCATTTTATTTTTGGAACGTTCAGCAAATTGAGCTTCATCCTACTGATGTGGCCAACAGAGAGTTGCATATAGAAGTCTTTCCTCATTAACATTGATACTGTCAGTTGTGCTAGCTTTCATCTTTCGCTATAGCTGTTGCTTTGTGGGTTTTTTCTTTTTTCTTTTTTTTTAAGGGATTCCCCAGCATTCAAATGAACACAACTCACTGCTGTCTGTTTGCTGCACTGCAGTTGCTACTTCTGTCTAAAATACATACCCATTCCATGAGGAAAGAGTGAATTCTACAAAGTGTCTTCCATAATTGTCTGTGCCTTTCTCTTGTGTAATTATTTTGGAAAGACTAATGATCAAATGTTGAATCCTTTTTACATATCTGCTTCATGTTTTATGAACACATTCACTTGGCACAGGTCACACTCATTTCTGTTATGACAGACATAAATCTGTAAACAGGTGCTCACTTACTGGATGGCTTTTGCAGAGCTTATCTCCAACCAGGAGATAATAAAACCAAGAAATAATTGAGGCTTTTCACACAGGTATCAGTGTTGTGTAGTATCATAACATCAACACCAGATTGTTTTTATAACCACAGAGTGCAGGTGTAAATGTTTTGGCAGTACTAGAATTTGTACTGAAAATGTTACATGCAAAGAAGTACTTTGATATTCCCAGTATTTTTCATTTTGTCTGTACGTTTTTTAAATTATYCTTAATACTCTAAATTAGCTATTAATGCTTTTTTTCCCCACAAACTGAAATATATTCTGAATGCTTTTGGAAGTATGAGAAACTCTGCATACGCTACTCAGTAGGTCTTCGTGACAATGGTAGTAGAATTATTTTAAATAGAAGTCAATGTGCATTCCCAAAACACTGAGCTTCAGCATTTCTTGTGTTTTAAATATGAAAGAATGATTTATGTGCGCCTAGAAATAGAAATTATGTGCTGTAATGAATCATTCTGAAATGTCAATATTACAAAGCAGTTTTTTTAGTTTACAAGTTGTTTTCAATGTTGATAGCCCTCCTCAAAGTCCCAACACTGTTCATCTTTGGTTTTATTTATATTGGCTCATAACTGCCAAAACAGCAACAAAACTCTTTAAAGCATAATTCACCTTCAAATAAATACAGGCCACTTGTGACAAATGTTGATGAACACAAATCTATCTGTTTATTGTTATTTGCTTTTAAATAATCAAGAAAACAAGATTATCTTACTATTTTTCTAGGTCTGAAATGGTAATAAAAAAATCTTCCTTCTAAAATGGGTGTTTTGGAATTCTGCTTCTCATTTGAGATTTGAAAGGTAGATGATATCACTGATTCTTCTGTCTTAAGGATCCAAACCAGTCTGTTCCTAATTACATCCTGACAAACCTATCTCAGTCAATGGTCCTGCTTGGAGCAGAGCTTTCCTATTCCAAAGTGTGCATTAATGAGTATTGGGACATCTGCTAAAGAGGTGAGACAATCATCTTTTCTTTGTGGGGTATGTCCACATTGCTGGGACATTGCAGTATGATCTGTTATACAGAAGCTTAATGATCTTGTAGAAAAAGAAAAAAAAAAATCTATATCCTCTTCATGTGTATATCATGCTTAGAACAGTCCTGGAATTAGCCAACATATTGATCAGGAGTGTGTGCTTCCAGTGTCATAGTTGAGTTAAAGGAACGGCAATCTTGTCAGTCAAGAGTAGTATTTCAAAAATATTAATACTTTGGTTACGGTTGATGTGCTGCATACATGCTGTGTTAACATGCATGGCTCCTATTTTAGTAAGGATGATTATGTAAAGGCTGATAAATAGAATTCTGTGAAAAGCTGTTAGCACTAGAAATAATGGGTATCTGTCATTTTGAGGCTGTGATAATGCCACTTAAACACTGGAACTTACTATAGAAACYTTTTTTTCCATGACAAAAAATTTCTTCTTGGAGTACCAGCTCTAGTAAATGAGGGTACTCTTGAATGGCCAAGCCTTCCATTCGCTGCCCTGGGCTTTGGTCTAGTAATCAGATGGTTCTCTTGCACTCTTCCTGAAACAAACTTTGTTTTTAGAGACACAAAAAAATTCACTCTGAAACATTACAGAGGGATTTACTTCTTATCCAGACTAGTTGTGGCAAATTTCAAACACAGTATTTCCTGAGACTTAAATTCTGTGGATATACCAGCTTTGCTTAAAACCTTTCATATTCTTCTCCAACAGATTTCTTTACCTAGCAAAATTAATATCGGCCTGCAACTATTAGTAACAGCATTAGCACATGATTCTCTGATCACATCTTAGAGTTCAAAAGAATATTTTATCTCTGTTGTTATGGCCAGAAGATGGGGTGCCTTTCTAGTCCAGCTTATGCTGTTTTCTTCCTTARTTGCTTCAAGTAATGTGATTTTGTCCATATAGTACGATTTTCCATAGCGTTAGCCAACAGAACTCTCTCAATAAAGCAAAAATAAACCAAAAACAAACAACCAAAAGAAACCTCAGCCTCTCAGGCTCATAGTCTACCGATTATTTACGAGATACATAAAGGATAAATTAGAGGCCACTCTGATTGGACTTTCTCAGAGAAACCTTTTGAATTAAAATGACAGCAAAAGGCCATAGGGACTGTAGGCTGGTCAGTGATGAATACGCTTATGATCTAGATGCTTCCAAGCTACAGCCTTTCACTGTAGAATATCAAAATTASCCAGAATTACAAAGAAAACCTTTGTTTATCACTATAGTATATATTTCAGATATGTGCAGGTAAGAAAATAATTTCCCACGGGTATGGGACAGACACTGTCTGTCTACATGTTTGTTATAAAGGGCCCTTAGTCTTACCATCTGAAAACTAAGCATCACCTAGGCAAAGGAGTGTATTGGTAATGCAAATAAATAAATGTAGTTCAAAAAAAAAAAGATATTTATGGAACCTAGTGCCTTCAGTAATTACCCACATTATTTGTATTATTGTTTCACATTTTGCTAGTTAMAAGGTGATTGTTATACAAAATAGGAAAAAAAAAAAAAAAGAAAGAAAACACCTGCTTTTTAGCCTAGGAAGGAGTTGAAACAGTGTTGTGATCTCCATGAGAATTCTGATGAGATTTCTGACATTAATATCAGAGGGAGACCTTAATATGTAATTAGTCTCCTAGCAGTTCTCTGCAGCTCTTTGTGGCACTTGTGCATTCCAAGTGAAGTCCAAACAGTTCTTGGATCTTAATGCAGAAGTGATCCTCAACCAGTGCCTTAAGGCACCTCCCATTCTTGTCTTCCCTTCACAATGCCCTTTTCCTAAGAGGAGGTGTTACAGCATCCCAGTTCAGTTTGAGACTTTTTCTGAAGTTTAACTGATGTCTATCGTGTGTGAAATCAGTATCACCCTGAAGGTAGCTTTTCACTGTAACTTTTCAGACCTTAAATCTATTTTAAATACAAGCCACAAATGAATGCAATAGTTATACACTTGCTAATAGTGTGGCCACCCATGACATGGTGTTAAGCCTAACAGGATGACAATATTCCTGGACTTGATGCAACTCTGCCAAAGTAGGCATCAGAGTAGTTGAAAGCCTACTGATGCCTGCTGCACCAAAGTACAAGAAAGCTGGCAGTGCAGAGTGCTTCATGTTTATCTCCTACAGAAAATAGCCTCTTGCGTCTCTTTGATTTTTTAACCAGCCTGCTCCATTGGCAGTGCCTGTGCCAAAAGTAGTTCAGTTATCTCTTCCTTGCATGGGGGAGAAGGACCCTTAGAATTAACTTGAAACTAGTATCCTGTACAAGATGATTAATTTTTTGTATCAGGATTTGGCATTAAATATGATGCATACATTTAGGAGGTGATAGAAATTCTGTCATCCAGYTGTGTGTTAATATTACCATTTTTCACAGAATATTGCAAATACTTGCCAGAGATTTCAGATTAYTCTAGGAAAAGGGCAACAATATCATGAGGAGGGTAAAAAAGAAAGATTTTCGTAAAGCTAATATCTTACGTGTTTTTTAGGATGCTAGAAGTACCAGAGCAGATAAAAATAACAAGTCATCTAGATAAATTAGAAAGTAAAAATACTGCAGGGAAGATAATGGAAATAATGAGAGTGCAGAGGAAAATCAGATCAAAAAAAAATGGATTTGGATTATGCCAAAAAMCAAACAGTTATGCTCTTAGTTTTTCCTTTGTAAAATGTCCTCATTATCCCTAAGGTCTGAACACTCTTGTTAGTCCCTGGTCTTGAAGATTATCAYGTTCATGTGAGGATATGAAATATTGCCTCAGACCTTTTTTAAAATCTGTATTCCACCCAAGTGGGTATTATTTACTTCTATCATGTTACTCGTTCTTAGTTTCTTCCTTAGACGGATTAGTTCTGTTCTCTACATTTTTTCTTCACTTTGAAGTCTTCCATTTGTCAACAAATGGACATTAATGACATACTTTCAATTATTTGCTATCCTGATCCTTKTGTTTACCGTATATTTAGCTACTGCTAAAAATGGAGGATGTGTTTTTAGTGAGATGTCCCATATGAATTCCAAGTCATTCTTTCCTCGCTTACAGGAGTTTTACAGACACTAATTATATATTCTATATACACAATACTTTTGTCATAGAATGACAAGACTCACTGTGTTTTACCTATCCTTTTGACATTCTCTCATTTTTTTCATGGCTTGAGCAACCTAAATATTCTGCTGTCTGCAAGTGCTGCCGCTTTACATTCTGTTATTAAATGGCGAATGCACAGATTCTACTATAAGTGACAYCTTCAAACTAAGCACTAAGATTTTAAAACAAACATAATTAACCCTTTTTCAGATTAATGTGTTACTATACTTCTTTACATGAACAAGAAGTGCCCCGAAACAAGTGACAAATGATCTGATAGTAAGGATCTGTTTTCATTGCTTGAAAAGAGTATGTGATTTTGGACAGTCAGAGGGCAAATGTGTTTTTTCAATTTCTARTTATATAGCAGTTCTGGGGAAGGGAAATACTTTAAGGAATATGAGAAGTCTTTGACACTGAGATAATATATCAGGAATCTTAAACAAGAATCTGTGACATTCTGAAACAAGACACTGTAGACTGAATAAATGGTTGAATAAATGCATGCAAACTACCACACTAACTTTCAAAAATTGTTCAGACTCTGTGCTAGAGCTGATTAAAATATGTCATTCCTAAGCTTTGCATTCTGCATCATTCCTGAGAGTGTGTGAAGATCTGGCCTAGTGATTTGCAAGAGCTGTAGCTCATATTGTGTCCACACTAAACCTAGCAGGCCAGACTTCTTGCTTGTATTTCATCTTCCAGAGTGGTCTTTCCATTTGAAAAGCACAAGTATATCCTGGTGAACCTGCCCTCAGCCATGAGAATTTGTGAAAATGCAGGAGGGACTTAGCAAATCAAGTTACCTTTGTTTCTGAATGGTTTTCATTCGTAACATTTGGTGGTATTCATATATAAAAAATATATATATATATATGTATGTGAATGAGACACACTTGTTTTGTATCCACAGATTAGGCATAAATAAATGCCATGTGTAGCATGCATCAGATACATTGTATGTGCTGTCTAGAATTGTTGTGTGCTTGTCTTGACCATGTGCCAGGCTGCCAAATTGCCACAACTAGAAGGAGTACAGCTGGCAAGTATGGAACCGATATGGCTAGCCCCAACCTCAAATATAGTGTGAAATTTAGCACCAGATTGAAACCTGAATTTGGTACCAAGTCTTGCTTATAATTGTGGTACATGTAAAAGGCATAAGAAAATTACATGCAACAAGCTGAGTCATATTTATCTCTTCTTAAAAGTTTGCTCTGTGAAGAACATATGGCAACCAGTTATAGTAGTTTGATAATTTTTTTAGCTAGACATCACACAATCCAGTAGCTGTTAACTTCTGTCCTGCACTCTGGTACGTTTTTGACACTTGTCACTGACAAGGTACTAGTAAACCTCTGATTTAGTCATGCAGCTTGCAGTGAAAGCCTCAAGCTGAAGGCTGTGTATGTATGTAATTTCTTAACTCTGAGCTACAGGCTTTTTTCTATCAAGGTAAAATGCACTAAAACWGTTCATAGTTCTTCTGTCTGCTTTGTGTTGATTGAGAGGCTTTAAAGAGCTAAAATCAATTTGCCAAACAAATAAAGAACACTCATGACCTTGCATTATGCACAACTAAGAATTCACTAGTGAAAATATGGTAACTCCTCGCTTGTTACACAGCTGAATAAGCTTTGGGGACCTTGAAATGATATTGTCTGATGAATAGAGGAGAAAGATAAGATAACAATGGATATTGAACTTTTCTGAAGTGAAATCATGTATCTAATCTTGTATTGGATATGATAGCACATGACACTTGCTAGTAAAAATCCATTCTAATTGACAAGTTATATGTCTTTCTCACTGCTCCTAATTTAAGTTTAAAATTGCAAAGCTAAAAGTAAATTATACTGAATGCTATGCAATTATTTCACATTAAAAATATTTTACCCAGCAAGTTTGCAACTGGGGATTAAGGCTGTAGGTGTGTTTGGCTGAGAAGGGGAGAGAACTGCCAGTCCATATGTTTTACCACAGTTCCTAAAAATGCATATGTTTAAAAGTCATTGGTGGTAAAAGCAATTCATTGGAGTAAAGGCTATTTTGGATTTATTTATTTATTTATTCATGAAAATTGTGGTCTTCTAAAAGTGATGATAGAACAGGGAATAGCTCTGAGGTTGTAACTTCCCCATGTGACACATCTTAAAATAAAGAAATCTCAAACTTGGTACACAAAAACTGTATTTTTAGAGTATAGCTGTCGTCCTATATGTGTACACTTTTATGATCCCATTTGCAGGGCTGTTACAGACTTAGGACCTATCTAAATTACCACCATCTGTAATGGCCATCAACGGCTGGTTCTACAGCCAGAAGAAACTCATATTTTATACTTCTACATCCCTGTGTCACAATGAAATTCTCCTATTTTAGGGAAATCCAGCACCAGCTTGGTGCTGCCACAGAAATAGCTGATAAAGATGGCTAGCATGTAATAGATTCTTAATCATCTTTTTTTCAGAATTTCAAGGCTAGTAATCTTTTCTTATTCTTTCTCTTCTTTGTCATATAAAACTGATAAAATACAAGTGCTTTTTGTATTTTCCCCAAAGTAGAATTCACTGGACACCGACTCACCATAAACGCCTAAAATGGGCCTGAATTTCTGCATATGTAAAAACTGCTCAGATAATGTCTGTGCCACAAAAAAAGAAAAGATAAATGATTGAGGTGCCCACTGTTCTGAGGCCGAACATAGCTCAGAATCACCTTTTCCTTCACCATTTTTCACCTTTCAGGTTACCCATTACTCATTTCACTTTTCAGGTTACAGCAATGTGTAAACCAGTGAAACTGCTTTTGTATTTTCTTACAGATCCTCTTCTTTTAAAAAGTGATTTTCGAACRTGTCTAATTAGTAACTGGTTTCATGGATGGTGGTGCACCCATGAAGGTGGCCATTTCCCTATTAATAAAGAGTCAGCAATGGCTTTCTGACATCACAGCCTAAAATAAAACTGTTGGAGCTTGGCTATTTCTCAAGTAAAGCATTTTGTTTGTCTTGCACAGCTTCACAGCCTACCTGTTAGCCCACAATGTTTCTTCCTCCAGCGAGAGGTAATTGGCTATCAAGCAGTCAGCTCAGATTGCAGTTCAGCTTTCTGCATTTCCTATATAACTAGCATAGCTGTGATTGACAGTTTAAAAAAATTATTGAGGGAAATGGCAATTTTGTGACCTTACTTTTTGCTGAGTAATAAGGTTTTGAAATTACAAGCCTAGAACCTATTGGGTCTTTTCCTTGTTTTTCTTCTTTCTGGGCAATTACATCACCAAGTAATACGCTTGAGTGGCTTCTGCTCACTGACATAATAATGGCTGGCAAGAATGTTACCCAGAGACTCAGCAAGTTTTCAGATCATTACTTATTTCAGAATTTTATCAGTCTCTGGAAGCTAGTCATGGAAATTGGGGTGTTTGAAGGAGGAATTATGAATAGACAAACGATGGCGTTCTTGTGGTCTTTCACAGACCTAAAATGGTCTCTTTTTAATGACTGGTATGATTTGGTCTCGAACTCAAAAGCTTAGTTTACCCTGTGGAACTATAACCCCTTCAATTTGTGAACTTACTTCTCACCTACAGCTGCAGAACTTCTRTGTCATTGATCCCTTGCATGCTGCTTCAGCTCCACAGGTTCATAAATATGGCCCAAAGTGGTAAAAATTAGTCTGGCTTTTCAGAATTCAAGGGTGAAATCATTTCGAGATGAAATCAATTGACAAACCAGGAGCCTGCTCCTTGAATTGGAATAAGTGTGCCACGAGTTTCAAAAGGAGTAACATTAGACCCTGAGTAAGCAGAAAAGGAAGTTCACTCAATTTTCAGTGGGGTGCACAGTTTGGGTCATATGATAGTGGTTTAGAGTTACAAGCATAGTTGCTTTCTTCTAACACTGAACAAGCAGCTTTTCTGTTTTATGGTGGAACTCCTACCTGATMAACCTCTCCGTGATCCTAATGGAAAGCAGATTAAAATATACTGTAGTCTTATTTTTGTAGTCTTTCAAATTTGGCCAGACATTCCTGCACTCTAATTGCCGCAGGTCTGATATTTTGAATGTTCTGAAGATACRGTAACAGTATATAAGATTTTCTAAAACATTACCACTTTCAAGTACTAGTGCAGTYTTTACTAGAGAACAGAGGACACTGAACCACAGGCACTGCTTAGCTGCAAATGCAGGAATGAGAACTTAGAATAATCAAGAGTGGGTTCCTTGTGATCTGCAGATGCAAGGGCACACTTGAAATAAGAAAATCAATCTGTTTTAGAGTACTATCATTTGAAGTTTTTAATTAGTGATCAATAATATTTTTTATGTTTGTGTTTTTGCCTGCCGTGCATTTATCTTTGAAAATTCCKCAGATCCTTTTTCACATTTCTTGCATTCTCCTGTTAATGAAACGTATAAAATACTATGAAGCAGGCTTCMGGTATCTCGCAATGTTTCTATTAACTGTAAAAGTTCTTAGAGGCAGTGGCCCCTCATGTTTGGATGTTCTCAAACCGTGACTGCTAAGCAAGAAGCTTCCTGACTCTCACCCCCTCCAGCAGATGGATGGACATACACTTTTCTCTAGGCAAGTCAAGTGCAGCAAGGAAGTGACTCGCTGAAGAAACTGGCAAAGAACCATGTTTAGGGCTGCAGGAGTGATGCAAAGGCAGAGGCACAGCAGCTGAGGTCAGGTTTACAGCAAAGTTGTGGGAAGAAGCAGCGATGGCGCATGGTGCCAGTATAGCAAGTGAAAGTTCACTGATCTTGACTGCCAGACTGTCTAGCAGAGACTGGATGGGAATACGATGTTCCCAGCCGTAAGCTTGGGAGTGTGAGCTTTGAAGAAGTATGTTTGCATACTTCTTGCATGTTTTCTGCTGAGCAGCTGCAATTTTGGGCTCTGCTCTTGCTTTCAGAAACTTGTGAGTGTGATGTGCCACAACACTGGTGGCTGCAGTAGCTTGAGCAGTGTCCCTGCCCGGAGGGTCATACTCGTGAATAAGGAGCACAAAGAGTTTGGCTGTAAAGTTACTAACTTTTGAGGGCACTCAAAGAATGGTGATGTGAATTTACTGATGTTTCATTCTACAGCCTTAACCATCAAACTCCCTTTCTTATGTTTTATTTTCATTTGACAATGTTCCCTCTGTGTTTGCAGCTAGCGAATGTCATTATCATTTTTTTCCCTAATATGATAACTGCTTCCCGTATAGAAAGCCAAAGATATTTTGGAAGAGCCTAGTTGAGAGGAGTGATTTGTACCTCTTGCAGTATATTTGTTTGCCAAGGAGCCTTTTGAGCAGAACAGTCTGATTGCTGCTGAAATTAAAGCTTGTCTAACTGTGGAAGGCTGAGAAATATAATGAGGAAGATAAAGAATAAAGCATTTGCGAGGAGTTGGAAAATATCTCCAGGAAAATCAAATAGGTAATATCCAGTGCAAACTGCCCTTAGGGCATACCAGTCTTACTAGAGGGACCCTCTTTGGGGAAAACTGTGCAGAAAACACTCTAGAAAGGATCTGAGTAACAGATTGTGTAACTAAGCAAAGCCCTTCCTACATAGGATTTGTGTCTCCCTAATTCATAAAGATAATGTGTGGATGTGTGCTTTTATTAGCAATTTTATGGGAAAAGTTCCTAGAGAACTTCCAACTCTTCAGCTATGAGACATCAGCATTGGATTCTTTCTTTCCTTTTCTTCTTTCTTCCTTTCTTTGGGGAGGATTTATTTCCCCTGAGAGTTCACTTACCTGTTTACTTGATGCAGTCTCTGACAAGACGGGCTACATGAAGAAAACTTGCACCTTAAGTTTCATAACATCATTAATAATGCATCTTTTTATGCAACCTTTTAACCATATTTTCTACCCTGAGCTGTTATTCTCCTTGTTTTGCTAATTAAGGCCTCACTGCCCATCCTATATGCTCTGTGTTTATTTTCATGGTGTAGATAATATGCATGGTTTTCATTAGCAGGAATTAATTGGCACTGTAACAAGTTTTCTGAGTGACCACAGTTTTTGTTCAAAATATAAAGTAAACACCCTCAGGAAAACTACGTGGTTTTAGATCTCATGTTAGGTTTATTCTGCTAAAAGGTGCCCACAAAATTATATTTCTTTGTTCAAATACCTGAGCTCAGATTGTGTAGAAGAACGTGACCATTAAAAACAGAGTTTAATTGCTGCTCAGTATTTACTGCTGTTTCATGAAGATGATTTTAGGCAATAAAACTGATAAGTGCAATTATCTTGGTACCATAAATAATAAATACCATGTTTTCAAAATAGGTGGTTCCCAACTAACTAAGATAGAAATTGTTTACATAAACGCCTAAGGAAAAAAGTAGACCTAGAGTTTTTTTAACTGACGTATTAGTCAGTGACACAATAATAAAGGATTGTGCATTTGTTTACTCTGAAGTAATTATTTGTAATCCGTAATGGACTAGTTTTGTTCCTTGCAAATTACTTACCCATTTCAGTGTTATTTCTGTTTTTTTCATGTTCCATTTTACATGCTTGGAGTTGACTGTGATGCAGCCTGAATTTATCAGACTTTCCTATAGATAGTTCTATAATTTATTTGTATTTCCTACCTTTTGCTAATCTAGCCTCTATTTTTTCCATATGCACCTATAGCTCAGATGGAAGAATGTTCTCTAGTCAGCAACATATGCAAGAATTTTCAGTACTAAGTTAAATTGTCATTTAACTGAAATATGTAACAAAATTATCCAGTAATACTCTCTCCACATATTTACTGAAAAGACAATGTTAATCTCCTGTTTTAGGATTTTCTGCAACACATGATATCAATGACCATCAGTTCCTGCAGCAGAGATTAACTATCTCTTCTGGATTATCTAGCATGGCATGAATCCTATTTCTTTCAGGGGAGCCAGCTTGTTGCAGTTAAGGCTCTTTAATGTAACATTCATAAATTCTGGGGTTCTATGGGATTTCATTTTGGGACCCATACTGTTTTGTAATTACGTATTTCCCTTAGGCAGTATCAGATTGGTCTCGTTGTTTCCAGTATCACATGCAGATGATCCTCAGATTTGCCTTTTTCTGTTTCAACCTAAAGTGAATGCTAACAAGACAGTGGAGGTACTAATTGGTCCATCTCTAGGTCTTTGCACTCCTCACTCATTACTTCTATAAATAGATGTTCAGTTTTCCCTGTTGCCAAGGCTTGTAGCCTTGGTGATAAAAGAAGGGAGGAAAATAAAGTCCCTGAACAGTAGTAAAGATCTGTTCCTCCTAGTGGAGGCCAAGCAGTTATAAAGGAGCTGAGCTTCTGTTTCACTGGAGTCCTTACTATGCAACAGATAGATAGGAATAATATTAATGCAATTAATAGATAGTGATGGCATAAAGGAGGCAAAGTACAACAGAAAAGATGAACTAACTGCAGATGCTAACTACCATCTTAAGAACTGTTATGGGCAGTAGTATATTTTTGCAGCTAAATTGAGGATATTAGTGGAAAGAAGCATTGCTCAAGCTATCTTGGCAACTCTGCAGTCTCAAAGGCCTCTCTAAGAAACGAACAATGTGATGGGGAGGTGACGATGTGATAGCAATTTGGCTGTGCTGGGAACTTTTTGACCATGAAAACTTGAGAGCCTTGGCATTGATAGTCACACTTCCAAAAGACGCAGACCTATTGGAAAGAGTCAATAGGGAGCAACAACATCATTAGAACATAAAGATAGCTGAGGTGTGTCAGAGAGCCCCGCTTCCCCAATAACTCTTCCCTAATATTGGTTTAGTTGTTGTTTAGGGAAAGAGTGTAAGAACTAGGCATAGAACAAAATACCTCTTGATGCATTTCCTTGATTTTAGTAAATTGGAATTTAGAACATTCCTGAATTCAAAGCTATATCAGCATCATGCTTTTTCATTGCCATTTAGGTCTAAATATTGAATTTAGTTTAATTAATTTTTAACCCATCTTCTATCTACCACGTCTTGCAGCACTGAGTTCCATCAAAAAGCTTTCTGTCGATAAGGAAACAAGGAAACACTGAAATACCTTGGAGGCTATGATGATCTGTCAGTGTATGTCTTTATTAACTGTCTGTCTGTATAATGTCACTTGAGCAACTGGATTTTAATTATCTTTTTGGCCCTGCCTTTCTACAACTGAGAGTATGATACCATCCCAGGAAATAAATCCCCACTCACCTAACAGCCTGCTGTTTATTTGCCATCTCTTTCCCCTGCTGTATCTTGCAGTAGTGCCATAGCAGTTTGGGACAACAGGGCACACATCCTAAAACTTGGCTGACAGATGTAACTCTAGACAGAAGCAGTTTGCATGCAGTACATCTTTGCTTGATCAGATACTACCATAACAGTATTATTTTGTCATTTTGTACATTGCCAAAGATGAAGTTGTGAAGTGGAGAACAACAGGCCTATAAATTTAACTGCTGTACTGGGAAAGATTTCTAGAATTATTCATAAAGGATGAACTTGTTAGCTTGTTAGATGAAAGTCTGTTAAGCAGTAGCCAAGAGCCATGGGTTTATAGAAGTAGATCTTGTCAGAAGCATGTGATAGAATTAATCAAGGAACAAGTGGGACAAAGAAATTGGAGACTGGGGATGCTATAGATCTGATTGACTTAGATCTGAGTAAAGCTTTGATAAAGTTTCACAGCAGAATATGCAAATTCAAGGATATTAGAGTCAATGAGAGGATGATGAAATGGATGAAAAACTGGCTGAAAAGGAGAATACCAAATAAGTGGGCACAAACTGTCTTAGAGAATAGAAACAAGAAAGGCCCCTGGATTAATTCAATTCCCACTTTAGAAACTTCTCTAGGCTTTATTCAGATGCTTAATCTATCACTAATCATGTGTCTGTTGTTGCAGAAAAATAGCTGGAGATGTACAATGACGCAATATACTTGTACAGCTGAGGAAGTTTTCTACATCACTTTTGTAAGCAAGAGAGAGAAAAAGGAACTTGCAGGATGCAAGTTCTGTCATTCCAAGGTACACAGGTTAGACAGCTCAGACAAATCCACTTCTAGAAGTGTTTTTTTTCCTCTGTGCTGAATCATAGGTGACTAGCTCATAGACATGAACATTGCAGGTATCTAAAAGGCAAGTGAAATGAAATCTAATGCTTTAGTTTCCCCTCATTTACGTCAGTTCTACATCAGTGTAATTGCACTGGCTTATATTATTACTTTGACTCTCCCTTTTGTAAGATTTCCCCTTTATACCACCTTGAAATGATCACTTTCTGAGTAAGTGTTCTATCTTCCATCTCCTCTCACATTCTTCTTTTCAATTTTTAAAGACTGAAGTGCAAGGGCAGTATATGCACTTACAAAGGTCTATAGCTCTGAAAGATTTTCCCATTCTGGAAAATCTTCTCTCTCCCTTTATGAGGAATAGGTATCTCCTACCTACTCCTCATAAAAGTATATGAAGTATAGAAGCATCATCTGGTGCAGAGAGGTTTGGACTGGAACTCACTCCTGGGTCAACTGAAATTTGACCTCTGAACAGTCGATTTATGCTTTGCCTCAGTGCTCCCTGTGTAAAAATGAGAATGATACACAGTTGTATTGTAGGCATAATCAGCTAATGAAGCATTTAGCTTCCTGCCATGAGGCAAGAATGCATATTAATGAACAGAATCTCTCTAAACAAGCGCAGCCTCTTAAGAGAATCATGCTGTACATTCTCTTTTATTGAACTAGAAAAGGTGTGCATATACACCAAATTCCTTTCTGAATTATATTGGTATATGAATTTGCAATGTAGCCCATTGTATCAGAGCTAGTATATATTTTACACTCATCTGCAGAAGGTGGATACATGGTAAGACACATACAGAGCCTTTTGTTATTATTGGATTCCTCTGAACTGATTTAACACTAATTTTTATTTATAGTGAGTTACATTGCTGCTCATTCTGGGAGCTGAGAGCATCATACTCTTGACTGTCAGAACAGAAGCTACAGAGGGAGTAATTCCTAGAGATAAGGCACATAATCTGTCCTTAAGACAGTGACTGCACTGATGTGTAGATGCTCCAGAAATCTAACACTGGGACTGGCAATAACACTGGAAACTCTCTGGGAAAGCAAACCAAGAGCAGGACAGAATGGAGGCACTCTTGCGTTTTGCATGTGTTGCATGCCCTGCACCAAGAACTGCAGTTGCCATCTCCTATGGAGCCTAAAAGCAGTCTGTTTCACTGCAATACACTATTGCAATGAGATGTCTCCCAGTGCAGTCCCACCTAGGTTGTCACTCAAGGTAATTTTCTTTTCTTTCTTTTTCTTTTTTTTTTTCTTTTTCTTTCTTTTTTTTTTTTTGGCAAGGTGAGGAAAAACACATTGTCTTTAAATGTCTGGGAAGCTGATAACAAACATTCTGAATTGTACATTGCAGCTGGGTTAATGGGAATGTTACAAATGCAGCAGCCCTATGTCACATATGTCCCACTGTCTTCAGCTGGGAAGGAGGGTGTCTCTTTCTTGATGCTCTGTGGGTGTCCTAACATGCCTGAACCCTGTCCTGGTCCTTTCTAGTTTTATTTAACTAAAAGACCTTGAAAAATAAAAAGAACATGAAAATACTACTTCTTTCTTTTGAAAAGCTTTTGAATGCAAAATTGAAAGATTTATTCTGCTTCTAGATGAGCTGATTTCATTTGTTTTTACTGGATAGTCAATCCTTTTTCTTTTATTCTATTGCTTGAGTAATATGACAAGTGGAATATAGAACTACCAAGGTAAGGAAATGGTTAATAATAAAAAATGATTTCGTAGGGAAATTAGTGTTTATACAGCTAGATACTTCTACTTAGAAGACTTGTTCATGCTGAGGCTGTGATCATTAGGTCAACACTCTGTTCCAACAGTATGCTAATCAATGACTTTCCAAACAACAAACTCACAGTTATTTTTCTCCTGTGGGGAAAGTAGAAAAGCCTATAAAAAACCTTTTATTGACTTTAAGCTGTGGGTTTGGAAGCAGCTTGTTGAGTTCTGAGTAATGTATTGGCTGATTCAGTAGCAAGGGGCTGGTGAGTGAAATTTTATCTTTTCTGGTATGTGTCACTGCAAGTCAAAAGAAGCTAGCACATGCGATTTTTGAGGGACATAAAAGAAATTTGACCAGAAAAATAGGCATTAATCAGCTAGTCCTATGAATAACCTGAGTGATTCCTTGTAAGAAAGATTGCATGAGAGTAACTCTAGCTGTGTATTTTCTGCTTGTTCTTAGAAATACATAATCTGTCAGATATAAAACAAACATCAAGGCTATTTTGAGAAAAGGGAGGTGTTAATTTGAAAATTGGCAGGAAGTCTGTCTTTCTTTGGTGCACCGCTCATGTACTTACCTGTTTTTCTTGTGCTTCTAAAGGAAAAATACCGTTTATCTGGCAGAGGCCAGTTTGCCTTTGCTTAGACCAGGTTTATTCCATACACAGCCTTCTTCGTATGCATTTGCAAAGGTGCAAACCTTATGCGCTTCACTTCACTCTGCTTGAGATATGCATGGTCAAAGTACTAAGGAAACAATTCAAGCGCTTAAAGATGCTTTTTATGTCAGTCTCTGGCTACCATTAGAGAAAAACTTCAGTCCTTCATCATACTACCAGGGCATATAGCTTTTAAAATGTCACTAGATGTCTGTGTTTAAGTACCTGAACCCAACTTCTCAACCAGGTCACTTGCTTTAACTTAGTCATTCAATTACCTATCTGTGTGTTTTCCTTTTATTCCATTATATTCAAGGGTCTTTATTTTTACTCAAAATCTATGTGTGTGTATATTTTACCTTGTACATTCTGGTGCTGGTTCAGTACCAGTTCTAAGACTTTCTCTTCATTGCTTTTTTTTTCCTTATTATTTCTGAATTATTTCAGAAGACTGCTCTGAGTTTCCTGTAGAAATATCTGAGAAGTCTGTCAGTGCTGTTAAACTGAAATAAAAAGAAAATTTCAAGCATCTATGCAAAATAAAAGATGCCTTACAAAAAAAAAAAAAAAAAAAAAAAAAAAAAAAAAACCCTTAAAAAAAAAAAAAAAAAAAAAAAAGAAGAGAAATTTCCCTCCCTGGTGCTTTATTTCACAAGGTACTATTACAAGCTGTGTCATAGATTGTTTTCCTTGTTACTTAATCAGTCAGTCATATATGGAGCTTTTCATATCAAAGTCCTGAGGTAAAGGAATTTCTTTCTTACGGTAAGACTTTAAATCTATTGTATCTTGTGACTGAAGACCCTTGATCAGTGTCTGTGTATCATCATTATAAAGCTAAATCCCGGTCAGGTGGCTGTTGTAAAATTCATATTCCCTCCCCCCTTTTGGGAATGCAGAGGCAGTTGAGGGAGATGGATGATTCTGCAATAGAAGAGGTATTTCTGTAAGCCAGGAAGCTATACTGAGATCCTACAACTGAGAAACAATCACTTGCGTACTGGATGTGAGTCTAGTTGTTTGGAGGCTAGCCTAGTGAGTTGAAAAAAACAGCTCTTCAGTTCATTTCTTACTCCTCTTTAGCATTTCTCCAAGATAGTGCTTTGGATGGAACCTGTTTGCTCTCACAAGTTTTCCTTAACCTCTGCCTATACAGGATACCCTACTCAGTCCTCTACTGTATTTCTGTGTTATGGAGATCAAAATAATTGAGTTGTGCTTTGCTCTATTACTCTAAATGGCAATGTAAATGATGGAAGACACTTTTGAACGGATTTTCTCCAGAGCAAATTACAGAACTAAGGAGAGCTGGCCAGTGCTGTCTCACACAGGGACAGACCAAATGCATCATAATGCAAGCCGTAGAGTTCTAGTACCTGAGGATTTACGTAAAATGAGGGCTAGGTGTTTGCAAATCAAAATCTATCCTAAAAAGACCACAAAATTTACATTGTTTTGCCCATGCTATAGTCTCTTTTGAGACTGTTTTCTTGAGAAGTAGTTATGCTGAACAAAATCTAATTAATAATCACAGTCTGATAAAGGCAAAGATATTGAAGAGATTTAAAAGTCACTTGTGCCATCCCAAAGCAGAAGTGCACTTATAATATTAGCCGTGTTGGTAGTGATAATTAATAATTTTACCTGCATAAGTTCTCTAACAGTAGTGTTTTTATTCTTACTTTGCAGATGAGGAAATAGTAGCAAAAGCAAAGAAAGCTTTTCAGAGTCAACTAAACGTTCATGTAGCCATCAATCACCCTCTTATAGAGCTTTCCACCCCAAAACTTACCTGTTCTTGATACATGATTCTGAAGCAAAATGCCAATACTAAAGTGTAATTCAAAAGTTGCTTATAGCTTTCCTTTCTGAAATTCAGTTCTGAAATCTCGGTTGTTAACACTGAAGAATATATGACATGGTATGAGATAAATGTATATGTTTTAAAATTGAAGTCCTGTGCACAACATGGGTTTGTTTGACTTTATTGGTGAGTGTTTTATATCATCAGCCTACAGGTACTGAAAGTGTAGTGCAACTTTGCATATTCTTTCTTCCCTCAAGAACCTGCTTCAAAATGAGAATTAATATCTCACAAGTGTCTAATGGTAGGTGAAATGTTAATAAACAGATAAATCTGAATACCAGCTAAGTCATGATTTTATGTTTAGAAGAATTTAGAGAGGAGGTCTCTAGCGAGTAGTCAAAAAACAGTCTTAGCTTTAACCTGTAGGTCACTTGCACAAAGTCTAGCTCAGATTCCATAGATACTATGTTATAACGATCTGATGGCTTATTGGCAACCTGTCTCAAATAATCAAGTGACTTTGATGTAGCTGATGGACAGGTATCTGCTGCTTTCAGAGTGATTTTAAAGAAGTTAATAGACAAAATATAATATATGATTAAGAGTTATATCCCCAATAAGGAAGATTTAAGAAAATACAGAAAGCAGAACATACAGTATATGACTGAAAAATGTAATCCATTTCCATATGTATAACTTAATTACATAAAAGGATGATACAGGTTTGAGTTGTAAGCTTCAGTTTAAGTTGCAAGACTGTCATAAGAGGTGTCACAGAAACCAGAAGTATGTTTGACATCAGCTTGCCACTGAGTTGGATATATTAACCAAGAAGCCAAAGAATGAATTAGCCTGGAAAGTAGAAATGTCTAAATGATACATTGAAAGGACAGAGAAGTACTGATGAGAAAGTACATAACCGTTACTGCTGCATGGCAAGTGACATACCCACAACTTTTTCTCCAAGGACATCAGTTTATCTTTTTTTATAATGTTAAAAATTGTTCAGAGATTTTGTCTATAGACTGAAACTTTTTGTGGTGATCTTTGATGTTGTGTGCTGTAAACCATTCTGCTACATTGGTGAAACTACCACTATTGGGTGGGTTTAAGAATATAAAGAAATTTTTGCAAGATTGGAACCTTGGACAGTACTTTTCTGCTCAAAAGAGAAGAAGAATTTAGTCGTCTTCTCATTTTATATCTGCTAGTTATTACTGTCTGTAACTTAAATGTCACATAAGTACATATAAAAAAATAATCCTGATTAATTAACTAACAAGTTAATAACTAATAACTGCTATGCATTTAAAGGAACTATGACTAAAGGGTCTTTTTCTTCTAATAATGTCAAAGCAAAAGCATATCTTTAAGTAATATTCCAATATGCCATAAAAATTCTTCAATAGCTCTCTGATATTTAAGATTTTTGATTACTCACATGTCAAAATGAAAGCAGAAACACAGAAAGCTATAGCAAGGATGTTTTAAGAAGCTGGTCTATACTGAGGCACAGATAATAGAGCTTTTGTTAAAACAAAAAGGAAAACTGTCTAACCCTTTTAAGGACATTGATTTAATTTACATTTATAGAATTACTTGTCTGTCATGACCAAAAGCGTTGTTAGTAATATTCTGCATTACATTCATTTTTTAGAAGTAACTAGATGTGTATACTGAATAGATCTTTCTGAACGTATTACTAGTTAAGATCTTAGAGCAAATTATGCATGATCATAAGATTTCTTCTTTTGCAGCTAATACCAGAATATTGCTGCTGAGAAACTAAAAATTGGGGGCCAGGGGGGAAGGTTGAGTTTGGATATCTAGCAGGTGTTTTATTAAAGCTACTACATAAAACACCCAAATTGTTTCTTCAGAATTTGGTCATCAGTATACTAAGGGGCCTCTTTACCATGTCTGATTCTTCTGTATCATTTTTTCAGAGACAGTGTAGCTATGGATTTCTTCTCTATCATTCTGGAAAGATTTTTAATAAAGCAGACCATGTACAGCCATCAACAGTAATTATGAAAGCAAAGATTGATCACTACCAATACTAATTAGTCAAGCTGATAATTAATGGCTGTCGTACACCTACCACAATTTAAAATGGCAATTATTTAACAGACACTAACACGTCATCTATGTCATCTTTCAAGTTACAAGTGTGCATGACAGTAAGATGTTAAGAATAAAACACCTTATGGCTATACAATGGACTGAATCAATATTTACAAGGCTTCTTTATGGAGATTAAGCTTTTCCTAGGCATAAAATGTAATTTATATCTTATTAGAAAAATAATCTTGTTGCATTGTAACTTGTGTAAAGGGCCAAATTCTGCCAGTATTTATATAAGTGCTATCCCAGTTATTTTCAGTTATTTACAGTTGATTTTAATTCCTTGTTGGAGCTTCAAAAATGTCCATTTTCCACTAATACCAATAAGTCAGTTTACAAACTTCCTTATTTAAAAAGCTTATATTTGAGTACATTTGATTGGTAAGGACAGAAGCTCTCCTTCTGATATGCCAGGCATCTGTGGTTAAATTTGTTTGGATCCAAATTGTTCCTTATGCCACCCCACATCCATATCTAACCGTCTCACTCACATGAAATGGAGTGTAGTATTTCATCTTTGTCATCTCTTCTCCCCTTCAAGATCATGGGCCCACATTCAAGATCAGGGTCTATGTAGTCCTATCTGGACTTAAAAACTGGCCAAGCATACTTTGCTCTTCTGAAAGTCAGTCTCGCAAATAACCACAGTTATTCTGTCTCCCGCAGTCAGTAAGCTTGCAAATGTTTGCAAGCCGCATATCTTGTCCCTTCACCAGTGCCCCTTCCTACCCTGGGAGTAGCACTGGCAAAGCTGTGCTGCATGCAAACAGAAGTTCTCACTAAAAGGACTGCTATTTCAACATATGTACACACCTTGAAAGCAAATACTTACGATGTAGAGAGCATGGACAGAGAAAATAGACAAAATTGCAACTTAACCTGCCACCTCAGTCCATAGAGGCTTAGAGCAAAATAGAGCATGGACACACATTTGGGATATTCTAACCCGGGACTAGAGCTCCATTGCTTAAAAGCAAGTCCATGTAGTTTAAACTTCTAAATGTGTAACTGAAGTAACAACTATAGATTACAGAAGTTTACTTTTAATTGGGGAACTGCAGGTGTTTAACATCTTTGAAATAGTGTGATCCTGGTTCTAAAAGCCACTCTTGATTTGTTTTGTCTCTGTTTTTTGTCCCCTTTGCTATTCTTTTAAAAGTTTTGCATTTCAAATTCTTGGGAGTTGTTTACAACTCTCTGTGGTTTGATATGACTCATCACTTCCTCAGACTACACTACTAAAACTGTTAAAAGAAAACATAGCAGGAAAATGAGAAGTTCTGCTATGACATTTAAAAGGCAGATGCAAACTATGTTTGTTTGTATAGTATCATTGTTAACTTAAAAAATAGCTACAAAGAATGGGTGATTGCTTGGCTACTTGACAAGTGTCTCCTATTTGTGATTAGAATCTGATGACAATTCTGTGACCCGTCCAGATCCTTGTTTGTTTGTTTTTAGGGTGACATTCAAATTCCAATAAGGTCAGTGGAAAAGTTTTCAATGTCTTTCAGTGAGTTGTAGATAAAGTCTCTAATTTTCAAATGTTTTCAGCATTGTCCTAGAGGTTTTATAGCAACGGTGTTCAATGTACTATTGTGAATAGAAATGCAATAAGGTAATTTTTAAGGTACCGTTAGTTCATGTTCATAGTCCCATGAGTCTACTTTATTCCAAAACCATCAAGACACAATTTGGTGATGTTCGGTGATGAAGGGAAAAGTAGCATGGACAGCAGTAGAAAGAAAAATAGCTGTTAGAGATAGGAAATATAAACTTAGGATAAGAAAGTTTTATTCTGTTAAAGAATAGGAACAGGTACTTCCTGGAAGATGATAACTCCATATAGATCAAAAAAAGATAAAAGTGCGCAGGGAAGTGATTGGTAGCAAAAAGACTTAAGACTAGAAAAATAGAATATATATTTGTGATCATAACAAACAGCAAGAATAAGCATTATTTGAAAGTGTAGGAAAAAAAAGATACTAAAACAAGATCAGCTGTATTCTTAGCCATTCAAATACAGTATGGGCTTGCAGAGGTTTTTTCCAAAAATGGCTGGTATTTTTGTCATGAATAAGAATTTAGACATTTTAATTGGAATTTTTTTATTAAATAGTCTAGCTCAAAAATGCCAAAGTGCAAATTTTGCAAAGGGAGTGCCCAGCTGCATATAGAGCAGAAAAGCAATCCGTTGTACCTCTCCAAAGATGGGAGCATATTCCAGCCGTCACATACAGATAGGACTGCTGACCTAGCTAGGGGATAGAGAAAGTGCTGTACACAGCCCCCCTGCACTTCTTTAGCCTGCTGTCTTCCTGCTTGTGCTTTCTACAAGGCAGGATGAGTCTCAAAGCACTGTTTGAGCTTGATGACTGCATTGATTCATGTTGGCTTCATGCAGTTTCACAAAGAGAAGGGAAGTGGAACAACCATTTTTCTGTAGCTTACCTACAGTAAGCACTACAGAAAAATCAGTAGAGAAAAGGATAAAGAGTAAAACAGTGATTAAAAAAAAAACAGACTGGTTATTTTTGCCATTTAGATCATCTCTTTTATCTGGTTGGGTCATTTATGCCAGCTGGCCAATACTCTCTGAGTACTAAGACTTCCTTCTAGCCTTGGCCCTTTCAGCTTTAGCAAATCCCTAGCAAGCACTGCTGTCATAGGGTTCTCTCAAGCATAAAAGTCTACTTGGCCCTCTACCGAATCCCAGGGAGCTGATCAGAGAGGAGGGGACATCAGGACACTGCTTCAGCTGTGAGGCAGTTCTTAGGAAACAATTGAAACTAAAATAAATTAGAACAGCCTCTAAGGAGTGGGCCCACATTACTTCCAGTACACAATGTTTTAAAACTGCTTTTCCTCCCACTCCCTGATTCCTGCAACAAGTACAGCTTAGCTGAACAAAGGATCCCACTCAGAGCACTGGCTAGCAGGCAGGAAAATAAGAACAAGTGTAAATATACACAGTTTGGGACCTTACTGCAGCAAGGAGCTAGGCTTTGTGATGCCACTTAAGAATCAACCGAATTCTTGCCTACAATAATAATAATAACTATTCGATTATTTTACACGGGAGAGCTTGGATAGTCTAAACAGTTTTCAGAGAATTCCAATTAATTAATTCCTAATGGGACTTAAAAAACTACTGCTTTTTTTTTCTATTTTAAAAAATAGAGCTAAATCCAAGAGGAAACATAAGTTTGCTAGAGTAGAACATAAGTGAGATTTAGGAGCCAAGGATCAAAACTGTGATCATGAAAACTCCAGCTTTACTGCTCCTTATACCCRGAAGTGCTTAAATTCCAGTAGCATGATTCTTCTTGGATGATTCCCTACGACTTTATCTGTGTGTTCCTAAAAATACTAGGGTTTTAACAAGGCACCCAGCTCATCATTTTACTTTTACCCAACCCTAAGTAGGAAGCTGAAGCATCTTCTTCACAACCACTTTGACAGGCTCAATCGAGGAAGCATTCTAAGAATATTTGTAATATGTGCACAGAATCAGATTCTCCACAAAATCCAGTGGTGACTGTTAGTGCTGCTGGTGTGGCCCCTTTTTATTTGATTACCAAGTACTCAGAAAATTTACCTATGAAATAGGAGACTTAAAGTTCAGCTCTGCAGTATGTCTGATCAGGCACAAAACTGCTTTTCTTCTTCCAAGGTGGAAGATGGACCTCTGGAGATCATCTAGTCTAGCCTCCCTGCTCAGCAGGGTCACCTAGAGCATGTTAGGCAGGGTTGCATCCAGGCGGGCCTTGAAGATCTCCAGAGAAGGAGACTCCACAGCCTCTCTGGGCAACCTGGTCCAGGGCTCCSTCACTCTCACAGGGAAGAAATTCCCCCTCACGGTCAGGCAGAACTTCCTGTGCTTCAATTTCTGCCCATTGCCTCTTGTCCTGTCACACGGGACAACTGAAAAGAGTTTGTCCCCGGCCCCTTGACACCCTCCCTTCAGGTACTTGTACACATGGGTAAGATCCCCGCTCAGTTCTCTCTTCCCCAGGCTGAAGAGGCCCAGCTCTCGCAGCCATTCCCCATAGGGCAGGTGCTCCAGCCCTCTGATCATCTTTGTAGCTCTACGCTGGACTCTCTGTGGTAGCTCCATGCCTCTCTTGTCCTGGGGAGCCCAGAACTGGACACAGTACTTGAGATGAGGCCTCCCCAGAGCTGAGTAGAGGGGCAGGATCACCTTCCTCCACCTGCTGGCAACACTCTTCCTAATGCACCCCAGGATACCGTTGGCCTTCTTGGCCACAAGGGCACATTGCTGGCTCATGGTCAACTTGTCATCCACCAGCACTCCCAGGTCCTTCTCTGCAGAGCTGCTCTCCAGCAGGTCAGCCCCCAGCTTGTACTGGTGCCTAGGGTTATTTCTCCCTAGGTGCAGGACTCTGCACTTGCCCTTGTTGAACCTCAGGAGGTTCCTCTCTGCCCAGCTCTCCAGCCTGTCCAGGTCTCTCTGAATGGCAGCACAGCCCTCAGGTATGTCAGCCGCTCCTCCCAGCTTGGTCTCATCAGCAAACTTGCTGAGGAGGCACTCTGTCCCCTCATCCAGGTCACTGATGCAGAAGCTGAACAGGGTGGGACCCAGTACTGAGCCCTGGGGGACGCCACTAGCCACAGGCCTCCAACTGGACTCCAGGCCACTGATGACGACCCTCTGAGCTCTGCCTTTCAGCCAGTTCTCAATCCACCTCACCGTCCGCTTGTCTAATCCACACTTCCTGAGCTTCTCTAGGAGGATGTTATGGGAGACAGTGTCAAAAGCCTTGCTGATAGGTGAGATAAATCACCTCACATCAATCCTGTTTTAGCAGATTATAACAGCTTTCAAATGTGAAAGGGAAAAAAAAAGAATTTTTATTTAGGCATTTATCAAGTGTTATTTCACATGTCAAGAGTACTCTAATCAAAACCCATAACCTAAAACCTTGTGTGTAATGATGTTTGGAGAGGAAGTTCCATTTGTCAGACTTTCATGACTTAAAGTTTAATACCCCTTAAGTAAGCCCATTCCAACAATCTGCTGTGTGCAGTGTTTGGGGTTGCTCATGCTCCTCTCCCTAAGCTGCAGATTGCATGTCTAAATGCAGCTTCACCATCCTAGTGCTATACTCGCTCTCTGTGCTGCACAAAATGACATTGAAGAAAAATGTAGATTGTGCTTGAGCAAAATCTGAAGAAGACTGGATTGTTGTTAGGATGGGAAGAGGAATAAAAAATAGACTGAATTAAAAGAATAGGTTGGATTTTAGATGCTAATGATAAGGAACTCTTACTAATATACTTTAATTGACTTCGGTCACTCTTAATCTGGTAAATCAGAATGTCTCAGAAAGAATTGCACTAGAAAGATTTTGATGGTAACAAGATGTTGAGCAGTTTGATAATATTCAAGCTGGAATTATATTGGTTCATAAATTACAGGCATTTGGACTCTAGTAGTTCTGCAATGAAACCAGTAGGAGTAACTTCAGGAAGACTTAACATGACTTTGTTTTTTTATCGGGAGATAATTCTCCTGATTTATGGAGGTGACTTTTGTCTCACCAGACTCAGTAAAAAAAAAATACTACCTACTCTTTCTTTCTGAGTTTTGGTATTCCAGATATTCCTGTGCACTCTCTTATGCTGGAAAGCCTTTCAAAAGGTTGCTGCAGCAAAATCTCATGTGTCCTAGGAACAAATAACCTTCTGAATTGTTGGGACAAATACTTTAGTAATTTTTGGCTCAGCTGATTGTCTTGATCCTCATTTTTGTTTTTGCCTGGGTTTGCTTTTTTTGATACTTTATGCTGTTCATTATTATAAGAATTTAGTTAAATTGATATACTGTTTAGTAATTACAGCTGAAGTATTTGTTGTAAATGTCATGTTACTGTGCTCTCACCCCAATCAGTATTGAAGATGAGATATTGTGCCTCAATACAAATATAGCCAAGAAAAGTAAAACATAAAATAACTTGTGATTTTTCATTATCACTAGAGATATTTATTAAAATTACTTACTGCCATGAATGATGCAGTATTTTGTAAATCCATAATGCTTTGTGTGCAAGTTAAGAGTAAGAGATGAATAGGAGGGGGAGATCCAGCTTTGGCATCGGTGGTAGCCCTTCTGTGTGGCCGTGTACTAATTCATGCCCTGTATGGAGATTAGGCCAAAGACAAGAAGAGGTAATACTCAGAACAATTAGGAAGTTTTAACTTTAGGTCAAGACTTGGTTCCTCCACTATCCTAAAATGGAATAGTTACTATGTGTTTGTTTATAGAGTTGTTAAAATGAGGAATGCCAAACTTTTGGATACTTTAATAGTAGCATCTCGGGAAAGATTAAGGATACTCCTTCTGTTATTAGTGGAGGACCAAAGTGAATCTGCTCTACAAGGTGTACATTGACTGGTGAAGAGGGAATTCGTAGCCAGCTCAGCAAATAGTCTCAACTGAATGATGGAAGAATTCTCTAGAAAATACATAAATACTTTATTAAAGAAAATACTCTAGTGCAAAATGCACAGACAGTCCTGATTCTGTTACTTCTTGTCTTTCCTATCTGGTACTTCCTAGGCTTTGCAGGATTGACATTTTAGTGTTTAATATATGCATATATTTGACTATGTTTCACTTAAATATTACTTTCAAATAGGATTCCAAGCTCTGTTTCAGAGATTAAATAGACATGTCAGTAGCCTAAATAATATGGTGGTGCAAAATGTCTTAGGTTCATCATTTCTCAGAGAGATCCCAACTGAGACTGAAACTGCATTGTGAAAGATACTGCTTATAAATATAATTCTGAATAGTTTAAAATGTGGAAGAATTAAGATGATGAAGGATGAAGAAGATGAGTGTTCTTGCTGTCCTTTTATAGCTAAGAAATTTAGAGGATCTTAGATACAGAGTTAAGTGACTTATTCAGGAAGGCACACGGGAGGTCAGGAACTATCCAAAAATCTCCTAAAGCTACCCCAGCCGCTTGACTATGTCTGCGTCTGCCCAACGGGACAGGAAGAGGTCCTTGTTCCTCGTGAACAGCTTGTCTGCGTCCTGTCACGATGGGAGCTGCCCACGTTCCCTGATTTCCTACAGAGAGACCCTGAGGGCTCTCCAGCAGATCCCTTGGTAGAGATGGTCAAAAGGTGAAGGCTGCAGGACACACCGTAGAGCACGCTTGCCACAAAATAAATCTACAGCCACTAAGCTCTTCCTTCCTATCTTGTTCTGTTGAACACTTGCTCAGCATTCAGTCCACTGTTCTAAGATGGTTAGTCCCATCGCTTTTTACTGACACAGCTATTTTGATGTTTACTTCACTGGGGTTGTTAATAATCTTCTACATGTCGAATAATCGATATTACCAAAAAAAAAAAAAAAAAAAAAAAGAAAAGCACTGAAAGGAATTCCAACACTACATCAAAATAATTCACTACATAGATCCCTAAACGTAGAGAACAGATCATTGCAGTTTTTAGACATTGTTTCACTGCCAGTATAAATATTTCTTCTGTTATGCTGCACTGTAGACAGAGCAGTGTGTTCAAGATACTTAAATTTATTAAGTAAGGCAGCTTTTCCAAAACATCAGTTTTTGGCCAAAACACTGACAGTTTATGAAAGCTGCCTCACTTAATGAATGTGTGTGTATTCGGAATGGACTGTTCTGCCTGGAGCAAGCTGTAACTGAAGATAGGACTCTACATGTAGAATTCATATGTACGTTCTTATGTTTGATATGGACATTATAAATTATATGTGATTTTATAATCTTATGTATTCAAAAGCTTCAGAGACATTTAGAAAAAAATGGGGAAAATGCAGCTTAGAACTTAACCCAGCAACTGTTGAACAGTTGAAAGCGTTAGCTTGATCCTGGCCTCATTTCCATTGACTACCAAGGAACCAGGATTTCTCTGGCTATAAACAAAGCTGTAACTTTGATTCATCCTGTGCCTTTGGACAAGTTCTTTAGTTTCACAGTATCTTGAATTTTTCGTCTACAAATTCAAAAGATTCATACTTAGTTACTTTGCATGGGCATAATGATGCTTAATTAATATTTATATAATTTTATGAGAGTCTTGGAAAACAGATTCTTACGGAAGTTATAAATAATCAAAATAAATTACTTTATTAATTGATGGAGTGATGCACATAACACAATATTGCCAGGCAGGGAAGAGACACAGCCCCATGATTAACAGGATTTTAGGCTAATCACCTGATTCTTATAGGAAATTTAGCTCTCTCTATTTAGCTACTGTTTCTCCTAGTCAAATTATGTTAAGTCTGCAGAGAAAAATCATGTTCTGTTTCAGCACTGGTACATATTGAAAACCAGTGAAAATATTAGAAACCTAAAAGAATTCAGACTTAGGCTTATTGAGAAAATACCATCTTGAAAGTCGTGATGAAATAGTAGAAACTAGGATTAGTGGAGTTACAGAATCACAGCACTGTATCAGATTAACTAAAACAGCACTGTGCTGTCACTTGGATGATATGGTTTAGAACAATTCCTTTTGAATTTCCTAGGATATTTTATCCATGAGCTTAATATATTGCTTTAATACTATACTTTTCAGGAGCTCAGATAGAACGAAATTACGACTCATGGAATCTCAGTTAACTACATAGCAACTTTTATGAGTCCAAAATTCCTAGAACACAATTTAATATGAAGCTTCAAAAAATTAGTAGCTGTTTAGTACCACAAGAATCCATTTTCTTTTGATAGTTGTGTATTTTTCTCAATGTGAGATTTAGCAGCAGTGAATCATCAGAGTGCGTTGGGCACTCTATATAGACTCTATATGATTGATTTAAAAATAGAGGAAGGGTAGCAAAGTCCTGGAAACATGCCACATTACAACTATTTGAAACAGTTTAATTCTTTAATTTAATACCTTGGTGATATTTTCCTTGTAGTTACTATGTCTCATAACTATGAGACTTCTTTAATTTAATACCTTAGTGATATTTTCCCTGTAGGTACTAGGTCTTGTAACTATGAGACATTCCTTAGAAGCAAGTCCATGTTCCTCTGGCATCACTCATCTGGAATAAAGTGTCTGTTTTATTTAATGATTTAGCCTTCTGAAATTCAATTAATTTGGATCTTTCAGACTACCAGACTGCTCCTGTCCAAAATCCCATGATCTGAACACCCTGAGTTTTAGCAGCTGACTTACTGCACTGCTCTCCTGTTCTTTCTTGAAGCGTGTTCTGTATCACTGAATTAAGGTGCCCACACAAAACCATACGAAGGTCTGGAGCACATAGCATCTTCCATGAAAAGAGATCTTTATAGTTGTCTCTAAACTGTACAAGACTGGAACTCTAAATGTATTTAGAACAGACGATATTCTTGCTTACATTTAAGTGTACCAGTACCATTGTTACTAAAATGGAGAATTTGATGTTTGCTGAAATAATTTTGTCGTTCTGAGTGAATCTGAGTTTTGTTGCTGTGAGCATAGTGCTGCACTTTATGTCTGTTTTTGTATGAATTTTCCTTTTGAATACACATTTTTATTTTTTAAATTAAACAATAGTGCTTATTTCCCACACAATACAATTGCACATTTATGAAAATTTTAACAACCAGACTTTTCCCACTATGTGTTCTATGAAGGATAGAAAGCAAAAGGTTAAAGCTTTAAGATGTTAATAAAATAGGAAAGTACTGCAAATGATGTTCTTTCTCTTAGTGAAATAGCATCCTCTAATAAAAAACAGAGGTACTACTCATTTGAGACTTATTCTTTATTTATGAGGCCCTTGCTGAAGCTGAAAAAAATAAACAAACATGATTTAACAGATCTTTTACATTACATTCTCCATTGGATCAATATGGCGTCACTTGTGCATAGGCTGGCCCAGTGGAAATGTTCGTGTGGAGAAAATGCTACTGGACCTAAGTAAGCACTCAAAAACCTATTTTCCCTCACCTGAAAGAAAGAAAAAGCATCACAACTGAATCTATTCCTCTATGAAATGGTGGGAAAATACAACACTTTTGAACACAAAATAAAGAAAGAATATTAATTCAGACATAAGTATTCAATCAGTTATGAAGAAAAATCAAAAAGAAGATGCCCAGAAAGATGTAAAATGAACCATGTGCTGATGTGGCTTGGAGTCTTTCACAAGGAAATGGAAGAAAACCAGGAATGAAATACAAGTTGACATGAATAAGTGCTGCAGGACAGAATGTACAATGTTTCTGGTCTCTTTTAAGTACTTCCTTCAGTCAAATCTAAATATGATCCCAATGCAACCACTCAAAACAGGCATCAAGCCACCACAGGAAAATATGTTCCCTATTCATTTCAATAATCCTGTCATCAAATCCATTATTTTTCTTTCACTGTACAACTAAGAAAGGAAATTCAGGTAGACATCACATCATAAAATTCTAAAACTTGCCCCCTATATGGAAGTCATAATAATAAATTCATAATCCCTGTGTTGCTTCTTTTGAGTAGGAATATGTGTGAGTAACTGAGTTTGTTCCAGCTCCTGATCTCTGCGTTGGTTTCTCTTCTGGGGCCAGTGAGTGTGGATCACTAGACTTTGGCGGAAGTGTGTTGATTTCTATCAGATGGAATCTGAAAGCCTCCTGGAACACAGGCTTGTTCTTTCTGAATATTCATCTGAACTAAAAGCTTTCTAAAGCTATCTGGAAATGCGTGTGCTTATGAGATCTCCTGTCTACTCTGCAATCACTAAAGATATAAACATCTGAATAATTTTTACACTATTGTCTGTAATTTTGATGCAATTATCTAAAATGAACCTCTTATTTTAGGAGACCTTTTCATGCTTAAGATGAAGTTCATCAGCAATTTTGCAGAATTAAAAATGAAAAAAAAGTATGTATGATCACCTGTAAAAGAAAAATTCTGTGTGTGAAAGGTTCACCAGTTGCAAACACAGTTAACTCAGTGTAAGGTCTTGCCTTTGGCATGGAGATGTGGTCAGCACAAAAATAGAGCTCTGGAAAGACAATATTCTCTTGAAGACCAGCTAGATAAAACTTTATTTCTGGTTATTTCAGCCAGTGTTTTATTTTAAAATCTCTTTGTTTAGGTTGCATGGTCATGCTACATAACCATCACTGTGGGTATCTAAAATCACCTGGCACATAGCTGTTGCTGTTGCTGAATCAAAGGAACATCTCTTTCATCTCAGTCTTCTGACATAATAAGTTTTGTGTAGGCTTATCACAGTGTGTAATTTTAACTGTGCCACTTTCATTTCTGCTTCTGTCAAATGGTCTTTTATTCTGGCTGATGGGATACTATTCACTACACATTTCTCTTCCATTCAGAATTCTAGAATTGGTTGCTTTGCAAGTATGAGCATAGCTTTGCTGCTCAAAAGAAAGAAAATAAATACAGTGTAATGGTAGAAGAATTAAGCTGAATAATTTACAATACCAATTATTAAAGATCTGTTAAAGAATGGGTTAAATCATGTTTGTTTATGCACCTGCCCTATGAGGAAAGGCTGCGAGAGCTGGGCCTCTTCAGCCTGGGGAAGAGAAGCCTGAGGGGGGATCTTATCCATGTGCACAAGTACCTGAAGGGAGGGTGTCAAGGGGACGGGGACAAACTCTTTTCAGTTGTCCTGTGTGACAGGACAAGAGGCAATGGGCAGAAATTGAAGTACAGGCAGTTCCGCCTGACCATGAGGAGGAATTTCTTCCCTGTGAGAGTGAGGGAGCACTGGACCAGGCTGCCCAGAGAGGTTGTGGAGTCTCCTGCTCTGGAGATCTTCAAGGCCCGCCTGGATGCAACCCTACCTAACATGCTCTAGGTGACCCTGCTGAGCAGGGGGGTTGAACTAGATGATCTCCAGAGGTCCCTTCCAACCTTACTGATTCTGTGATTCTATGATTCTATGATTTTCTTCAGCTTCAGCTTTATGAAGTTTACATTCTTTGCTACTTTTACAAGCTGCTTTCTGTGAAAGGTCTGAAGTATATGTAAAGTCTGTGAAGAAACTCTTCCTTTGCTTCTGGAATGCCAGCAAGGGCCACATAAATAAAGAATAAGAGGAATAGACATTAGCAATGCGTTATATGATATTTGGAAAATAATTTTCCACTCTGTCTCTTTCCAGTTCCTTATGAGTGCAGAAAATTAAAAAATAGATTTTGCTTTCTCTGCAGGGCTCAATATTACTGACTGTATATTTTAAATTACCTAATTTTTTTCTTATTTATTGTGAGGAATAAAATATAGAAGTTCTAAACAACATGAAAAACAGCTGTTAGAATTTCCCCTGGTTATTGTGTGGTTAACTACAATTGGTCTAAACACACATGCTAAAACACACGTGCGCCTGGGGCCCTAAGTTGTAAAGAAATCATCAGAACCAGTCAGGAGAGTATGCTCAGCTGAAAAAAGTTATACTACTGCTCACAAAATTCTGGCTATTTGACTTCACCTATCAATTTCTGTAGCAGTGCCAGCCCATTTACAGTTGTGAAAGGGGTGGTCACCCTTACTGAGAAAAGAAAAGCTGTGATTCTGCTGGACACAGTCAACCTGCAGACTGACATCTATGAATTATGCAGAACAGAGGAACAGAACACAAGTTTGTCCTAACAAGCAGGCCACGTTTGCAGTGGAAGAGTGAATGGAGACACACTCTTGCCTGATAATTATTAAAGTTGGGAGGGAACTTATTCCCATGGTGCTTCTCAGAGAGGAATAGTTTGTTTTGGCTTGTCTCTTCAAGTGGAAACATAGCTGTGAATTAAAAAATGGCATGCTGAGTTTTAGGAGTGTTTTTTTCTATGTTTGCCAGAGAAAAGCCGTGGGCAAATTGTCATTGATTTTTGAAGCTTGAGTGCGCTTTTCATACCCTTATGGTGAACAGTAAACCGTATAATGCAGCTTATTGTAGAAAGTTTATGAATAATGCTAATAAATGGAGTGTTCACACTGCTCTTCTCCTTCCCTGACATAACACAGCCACCTGCTCCCTACTTTTGGATGAGTAGAAGATAAATGTCATCTTATTTAGGAATATGAGAAGCTAATATAGTCTCAATGAGAAAGTATTTTCACAAGCGTTAGTTTTTTTTTTCCTTTTTTCTTTTTATTCAAGTACTTTTTCTAGTTCTCTTTGGTAATCTATAATGAATATATAAACTTTCAGTAATGTTCTTCTGTAAATTATATTCTGTAGTAGTAATAATGAAATCCTATCAATATCTTAGCACAAGCGTCAATGTAGAGCTCAATGGTGCCATATGGACTCAACCAGCAGGTCACTTCAGTTATGTTAACATTGATTTCTTGAAGAAAGAAAAAAAGTCCATTACCATCATATAACGTAAACTGAATTTAAGACCTTGGTTTGTAGACCATAACCATTGAGTCATTTAATTAATTTTCAGAACAGGCACAAATGATGGCAGTTTTGTTAACAAGCAAAGCATTTAGAAAGCTGTTAAATATAAATAGCGATACATATATAACACTAAAATATTACAAAATATGATTAACTTTTAGATAGTTCTGTCCATCAAAAAGTAGGGCTTACTGCATTAAATCAGATTTCATAAGGGCCCCCAAAGTTAAGTCACATGTACAACTATTTATATACACGTGTATAAGTAGTACTTTGGGCAGGTTGGTTGCCCTTCTGAAGTCGGTACAAACTACTGGTCTAACTGGTCAAACTGAATGCTCATAACTGATTTCTACTCCTGCATTTTTCTGATCAATAGTATCTTATTACA
>NW_028186362.1:795700-892933 GCF_003343005.1 Rhea americana | reverse complement strand
AACTAGAGCTCATACCAGTTTTTGTTTGAATGCCTCCTTCCTTATTTCATGAACAGTCTRTCTTATCCACTGGGTCAGCTGAATCACCTCCCGTTATCCTGGATTGTTCAGTCTTAGCTGCATGGGAGTTTTCCCTGAGAAGAGAAGTATGAGTTGCCTGTGTTGCTATAATGTAATTTCACAACCAACCAACGAAAATGCATTGTCACATCACAGAAAATGCTGGGTTGGTGTTCTTTACTCTGGGTTTATATTTCCTTAGAACAAACATGACACTGAGATTTCTGTACTAACACTTAGGGGTTACTCAGTAGTTGAATTATCCCAGAGTAGTGCCCGAGTTAGCATAATGAAGTGTATTTTCCAATTTGTACGTGGAAGTAAAGGCTTAAAAAGTGAACTTTTAAGCAGTACAACTCTTCTTACTTTTTTTTTTTTCACTTTGAATGAAATTCAACACTGCAGAGTCTGTGCAAACCCTGAATWTCACCTACGTTCTACTTTGAGACCTCACTGGGACTTAGGTAGTTCACAGGGTTTCCTTGGTCATGAAATGTTCCCTGTGTTCTGCCAGGCACCTTCAGAGGTCCTCAAATGCGTATTCACATTGGGATGAGGTTTGGAATGATTTTCCTACTTCCATTATTTAACTCTCCTTTTTTAGATGCTGCTAAAACACCTCTGCCAGGTATTACTTACTGCTTTTCAGCACACAAAGATAATTCTGAACAGCGAATTCTTTCCTGTTAACAGATTTCATTAAATGGCAGTTTTTGTCAAAAGTCAAATGATCCTCACACAGGAAGACATCTCAAGTCCCTTAAAAGTCTTCATCTCTCTCTCKGTCATCTCTTATGGCAGAAATAACATGCTACTTTTGCTATTGTATGAACCTTCCCTTTTTTGCTGGCTTTCAGGARCGGAAACAGGAATACAACAAATATTTTTTTCATAGAGGCTATTGCTTATTGCGATTGCTCTAGAGAGGCAAGTAACTGCGTGTTGCAGGTTGGAGCATACACAAAATCTGGACACTCAGACAAGTACCGTTCCTTTAGCTACCGTTGATCACGTAGTGTAGCTGAAAAGTTTGTTTCTTTCCATTACAGATATGCAAACTGCCAGTACCCATACAGCACAGAAGAGAATTATGTAAAATGACAGTGTACAGTAAGTGCATTGTCTTTGATGTATTTTATGAAGTGCAGATGTGCTGTGAGGAAAGGCAGGACTATCATATTTCTTATACGTAAAGCAATATTGTGCATAAAATGAAAGGATGAATGAAACTCAAAAAGGCCTAGAATGAAGCAGCTGTTTGGAAAAGCACGCACAAGTTCATGAAAGCACTAACTGTACTGCTACAGCAAAATATGACTGAAAATCTTATTAAGAAAGTTCCCTGTGAAAGTATTTGTCATAGGTTCTTTCCTGACTGGAGGTCCTTCAGTAAAGTCCATGGTATTTACTAATGTTGGAAAMAAGTTGAAAACAAGGGGAAAATGCATCATTTCAGAAGGCTCATTTTCTATGTGTTTCTGAGAAAGAGTTGCTCTGGTTTCTCTACTTATATAGGGTTGTGGGTTATCGATGGAGAAAATTATTCACTGGAGAAAACTTGGGAGCAAATACAATTTTTCTGAGGAAATGTAAAAAGATCACTTTAAAGCTTTGCTTTGAACAACATCATTTAGGTTTGGCTTAGAAAACCCAATTCCTTGAAAAATGTTAAAAAACATCTTTTTCTTTCCTTAAGTGAAGTGCGCTCACAGGTGTGGCCAGTTCCCTGCGCTGTTGTCGGTTCGCTTACAGATGAAATGGCTATGGCTGACAGTTACTGCAAGGCCTCCGCTCTTCCCTGCCCCGTCGCCTGCCGGCCTGGTTGCCCACAGCTCGCCACAGTAGTTGCTGTGGTGGGGAGCCTCACCTCCCTCCTCAACGGCAGCGCTGGAGAAGCGCTTGCTTCTTATCAGAATCCTCCGCTGGTCTCAGTATGCTTCTAGGGGTGAAGATGCGTATGAATAAACCTATCTGCATTTAGGAAACAGCATACAAATCTTTCTCTACTACCAAGCATTTATATCACCTGTGATAGTCTCTTCCATTTCTTTTAAAAGCGATAGTCTAGGTCAGTACGATTTCATTAGAAGTACTATGTTGTGGTAAATAGTGTCACTCGTAAGCGTAAACGTTGCATACAGTTACCAGGTACACTGACAAGGGCTTCACAAATGTTTGTTCTAAGACAGTTTTATTGCATGCTCGGCATTAAAACTGTTCTTCACATATGCCCCAAATGTTACAGTGCTCAAAAAAAGATGGAGAATTTCATTCGTCAAATGAGGTACTTTTAGTTTTGCTACTGCTAGAAGTATTATAGCTTCAGTGGAAGCTTTTGTGGGCTCTGCTGGAACTGGCAGTCTGTAAGTCTGTAATGGAAGCAAATGATAGACTTCCTAAAGCGACAGTATCATTTCACTAATGTGCAACTAAAAGTATTCAAGTGAAATCTAATAGCTTCTACTTTCCAGAAACATTACTAAAATAATTGCTCCTTTTTTTTTTTTTTTTTTTTTTTTTTGCAAAGCAATATTTCGTGGAGCAGATTGTCTGAAAAGAAGGTAACCTAAACTATAGCAGGAGAATGTGCCAAGACAATACTTTAGTAGTTCCACAGTGGTATAACTACAAGGCTTCAACAGGCCAGGACACTGTGCACTAAACAGAACCTGCCGGGGGATAATCGATCTCTTTCCTGTTGTCCAAAAGGTCRTTGGTCTCAGCATTTTTAAAGCAGCAGCGTAACAGTTTTGTTCTCTGCTGTTGCCTATTTCCATTTTCATACTGTCAAATCTATGTGTATGTGTGTGTTTATATAAATGAATACTTGGGTAGTGTAGCTCTGAATATATATCTATATATATACATATATATGAATAAATGAGACAAAATACATTAATAAAATATTAATGATGTACAATTAAAATTTGATTAAATATGAAAGCAAGATCTGGAAAATGGTGTATATCTCAGCACATTGCTTTTCTTGGCATAAGCTGAATTTCACGGTAATGTTTGTCATATTTTCAKTTTTTTCATTTAACAAATGAATGGAAGTAGAAAATATATGTGAAGCACAGCAACTTAACCTGAGCTCTGGGTGTTCTACTCTTGTAAGAATTGACTATTTAATRGCAACAAGTGTTTCTGTGTTTTATTTTTCTGAATGCTTCTTGCTCAAACCCACTTTGTTYTCTTATTAAAATAAAAATAAGAGTAAACTCACATTTCATTACTTATACAAATTTAGCACAGCTTCAAGCTGTGTTTTAGCTTGTTGCCCTCAAGCCTAATAGCTGGCACTTTAGAACTCTGGCACTTGTCTCTGCTGCATGGTGCAGTCAGCAGCTCAGAGCTCTTCTGATCCACCCACCTTTGTCCCATACCCAGCTGAAACCGGGAGCAAGGGAGTTTCTAGGAAAAGTGAAGGAGGTTCAGGATGTACAAGGGGGCTGCTCTGCTAACCCCCACCAGCCCTAGGGCAGCAGGGTTTTCGGGCTCTGTTTCCAAAACCTCGCAGTTGTAGTTCACCATGCACTCTTATGATTACCCTGCTCTGTGCTGTGGGCAGCAGTTGCCAACCTGAAGATCTTGCCCAGTCTGAATGTACTTTAAAAAAATCAAAGCTCTCTGCAGGGGTTGAGCCATGATATTTTTCCAGAGGAAGCAAGTTTCCTTGGAGAGCTGCTGGCRTTGTCCTGGCTTGGCTTCTCCATTCTTCAGATTATCTCCTGTTAGTGATCATGTCTTGGGGAAGAGTGGTGCCTGAGGGCATCTTGACGCATCAGAACAGATACCAGGAAGGAGGGATGACTTTAAGCCTCTGTAAAGCAAAAGGATCTCCCATTGCCTGCTGATCGTGTGGGTCTGTGCATAATAGTCCTGTGTAATTACAGCGTTGCATTAAGCTGACAGTGCAGCTCACTGGCTGAGTCTTGAATTTTAACACTCTGCAAGTATTTAACCTACCTGAAATGCTGACGACAACATTTGATTTTAAGRTATATAAGGCCAAATTCCTCCCTCCCATAAGTTCATTGGCTATAGTAACTATAGGATAGTATTATACCACAGAGAAGTTTGTCCCAGAAAGGTCCTGAAATAGCAAACCTTTATGTGCTTCAGTCGCTAATAACCTTTAGATATTTAGTGCTGCATAAAATAAATAAATCTCCTTTTCAAACTTTAAAGTATATGTCTAATAGGAAAACTGAGAATATATAATGTGTCATCATCATACTCAACTGACTGGCTTCTTTTCAGTGTCCAGAATCTTATAAGCTGACTTCAGTGCCTGGGTAGCATCCTTCCTGCTGAAGTGTTAGTAGCTTTGCAGAGGCAGCAACCTAAGACAAGTTGTGTTTTATTCTAATTACTTTTGTTTCAAAATGATATCTTAATGTGTATTAGTGTAACATACGTGTGTATATATTGCTTTAATTCTATACTTCATTATTATTATGACGTTTTATAGTTATACCTGTTATATAATTATGTATCTATAATCTCTACCTATCTATAGCTCAGCTACCCCTGTGCAAGCTCACTGAGAGCCCAGGTGTTTCTGTTTCTGATCATATAATTAGAAGATAGTGGTGGCTGACAGTCTGGTCTTTCCAGCTGAGCAATTACTGCTGGGGACTGTGCACCAGAAATAATCCTATTTGAAGTGACAATCGTTACTGTGCTGTGGCATCATGCTAGAGAAGGCTCAAGTTACTCARAAGAGAGTCAGTTTGGGTTTAAAATTATTGCGAGGTAAACATCCAAGCCAACGATACCTGTTTCCTGTAGGTCACATTTCAGAGTAGGAATGTTCTTTAACTATTTGGACATGGTGCAAAGTCCATGTATTAATATAAGCATTACTCAGTAATGAGTAAATATGCACTGCATCAGAACATGTGACTAAATTGTCAGSCAGGCTTGGGAAGTAGGAAGAGACCCAGACTTAAGTGATGGGCTAACCTAGATATTGAAATATGAGAATGCTCAGATTTCTCTGAAGTCTCATATGCTGACCACACACAACACGTTTCCAATATTTTTAATTCTGTTAGCAAATCAAGCTTCTCTTCTCTTCTCTTCTCTTCTCTTCTCTTCTCTTCTCTTCTCTTCTCTTCTCTTCTCTTCTCTTCTCTTCTCATGAATATGTATCTGCTTGTCAACTAGAAATAATTTTGTGCTAAATTTTAAGCAACAATGTTCATCTGTCTTTCAGTTCTGAGTGGACAAAATAAGTGGAGCCAGGTGACTGTTCTCTTCTTTGATTTTTTTGGTTTGTTTTGTTCATAAAACCTAGGGGCAATTTCTTTGACACCATTTAATGTCAGTCAGTGACTTGTCCTGGAGGCTGGAGCACTGGGTCTCCAGCATGTGGAGTTTGAATTCCCTWGCAACAATATCTGTATTAATATGAAAGAGGAATTATTTTTCCCTTCATTTTTGTATGAACTTCTCACCTTCTGTCCTTCTTTTTTTTCCCCGTGGGTGTAGTACGGATGCACGTGTGTGAGAAGAAGAGAGCTAGAGAGRGGTTTGAATCTCTAGAAATAAAACCTCATTCTCTCACATAATCAACAGAATTGGGACTTTTGTTTTTGCCTCACAGCTGTAATCATGCCTGAATTTATCTTTTCTATTAAGATTCAGACTGTTTTTATTTGTCTCTTTTTCTTATTTTTCCTGTCTATACACATGCATGCACACACACACTGTTGTCCTAATAYGTGCACACGTACATGCATCCCCACACTTGTTCAGCTAAGGTAGAACATAGTTTYCCAGGGCGTACAGCAAGGCCTGAGCATATAGGCAGTAAATTCCCAGTGTGCTTAAACCACTGAGGAGATGTGGCCAAGCTCTAGAGGCAGAGTGGCATTGGCATTTTCTTCTCTTGCATTGAGCAAGGCCTATGATTTTGTTCCCCATAGCATATAAACCCCACAGAAGCCCAAAGCAATATTTTCTTTATGTTGAACAATGCAAGGCAATGTGCTCAAGTGATTTGGTTTCCAGTCAGTAACAGGATTCTGGATTAAAAGAAAAAAAGAGACAGTACATTGATGCATGATTTTCCTTATTATTCTCCCAGTGGGTCCCCTTTTCACGTTATAAACAGCAGCAGGTGTTTGTTTTATTTAATAYCTCACTGGGTGAGTCCACAGCGCAAATTGAGCAAACTGTGTTCCCGCTGTACACCAAAGGTGCTCAGCAGTAGCCTTTTGTGTGGGCACGTGCGCGTGATGCTGAAGCAGGGAAAGGGTCRGCTTGTTAAAGATGATATCCCATTTAAAACCAACTCGTCGGGCAGCGTATTGAGTTTCACCTCTCAGTTTGGGATCCTGGCACGAGGATGTCTTGCGTGCTCTGTTGTTTGCTGCCCTGTCAGATACTGCTGCTGTCACTGCTGCCCTTCTCTCATTCCTGCAGGTATTCAGTATCTCCAGGGAGCACTATCTTTGTGCAAATGAGGAATATGACACTGCAGGATGCAACTATAGCGTTAATGGGTCACTGAGTGACAGCTGAGCCTTCTCTCTGAGGTATCGAGCTGGCTATCGCTGCCAGGAGCACAAGGTCTATGCAGTGAAGTGTGCCAATTTAATTTTGTCACATGTGGCCTGGTTTGTATAGATAGGGCTGTTTCTAAAAGAACTCTTTGACAATGCTAAAACTGGCTSAGGCCACAATGCAACATTTAAAGATGCTAATTAGAAAATAATTGTGCCAGTTGTACAGACTTTTCCTTCATAATATATCTTAGAGGCCCCTATAGAAAGGAAAAGAAGATATTTTAATGCTTTTTACATGCAGAACGAGCCACTAGATTTTGTGATTTGTAACAAAGCACAGTACAACTGCCATCATCCAGTAAATCAGAAAGCAAAAATAGTTCTTAAGCAGCTACCATCCTGCTTTATTTGCTAATTAAAATGGGTTTTGGAACTGCTCTTCAAAAATGATTGCTCTAATTAATTCGTTGTTYTTTTGCAGTTCTGCATTCTATACCATTTGAATACAAGGCAATCCCTTGTGCTTCCCAAAAGCACGACAGTCAACAGGGCATCCTTCCTTTCCTCAGAACAACAGGCTTTATTGCTTGTCATTGTTTAATAAAATGTCTGTTCTATACCAGGGCTAAAAGTCATCCATATACACATTATCACAAATCTGTTTGCAATAAAATATGAGTATAAATCCTAGTTTTTAATTAACATCAAATCTATTTTTTAATTTATGCAGAATTAAAAGAAAAACAGATGATACATTTTAAAAAGCCAGTGACAGATTTTACATTTAGTTATTTTTAAAGCTTAATACAAGAAAACAGTGATTATTGTAATTATATTCCTGCTACTGTGATACAATCTTTCATTTTCTGGATGATGGATGATTCTTAAGGTAGTTCATACAGCTACCTTTAAAACATTGCATGCATTGCTGGCATGACTGTGCAAAATATAAGACATCATGCATGAAAAGACAGTGAAGGAGGGTGAACATGGAAAAGGAGACGCTCACTTGACATTCCTCAGAGTTCTCCAAGGTTTGAGTGTGATTCAGATGGGTCAGGACAGAGACTTGAGGAGAAGTTATTGAATTATTGGTTATGAATTTACTATCTGATAGGCATAGCCTTGCTTTTTCTCTAAGAGAGTTATTCCCAAACTGMCCCTGCTATCTGAGTATGTATATATTATTCATAAGTTTCAGTGAAGATTTTAATATCCTTAAGGCTAGTCGCAAAGTCTTCTTTTTAACAACTTGTTTTTCAATATATGTTTGGAATATGTTTGTTCTATTTCTTGATTATTAGAAATCTTGAGTGAAAAAAAATGAATGGGTYTTGAACAGAAGTCGACTGGAATCAATAGGAAAAGAGATTCTAGTTGATTTCAAATGCTATTTGATAAACTCCATAAAGAGAAATAGTAAAAATGCATATGCATGTGTAGGAAATAACAGACACACAGCCTTACCTGCTAGAACTAACAAGCTCCTCAAATGTAATTACTTAAGAACAACATGATCCCACAAACATCACTGGAGTGAACTCTCAGCTTTATTCAGAAAAGAGGCATGAATCTGTCACTTCTCATATTATTGAACCAGTTCTACTCATAGTAGCTGACAAGAAYATTTCAAACTCCTCAGATTTTCATTGTGAGGGCATTTGGAGTGAACCTGTGTTTTCCTTAGCACTGTATAAATGACCATGATTTCAGCCTACCGTATTTTAAAGAATTTATGATAYTAAAGTCAAATGGCCCAATATTTAGTTTTGTGGGCTTTTTATCCCTGCAAGCTAGAGCTAGGTCAGCAGAGTGGCTTTTGGATTCTGCTTTGTGCAATATCTGGATACAAGGTGTTATGAGCACTATATTAAATATGAGATAACTGTAACAAAAATCCATTTTTTAGAAAAACATCTCGGCCAACCCAAACCTCCAAGCTATTTGAAACTGGCCTCTCTGTATCTATTTCATTGATCATTAAAAAAAAATTGAAATGACCTTACAGTATCTCACTCCTCTCTGGTTAAAAATTTTCCAGCACAACAATATTTGTCAGCAAATTATAAATCACTGGAAGGAACTGGCACCTATTTAGCTTTCACATCTTGCCCATCTGTCTTTTCAACAACAGCTCAAGATCAAACAGTCACTTTTAAAGTTTTTTGCCCTAAAAGGAGCAAGAAGGCTGTGTGGTTCCTTGAGGTCCAATAAGGAAAAAACTTCTCCCTGAGAAGAGGCCACACACACACAACCTGCCTCATACTGCACAGGCTGCAGGGATCTTCCTCYTCTGCCTGCAGCTCTCTTGGCAGCAGCGGCTGGACCAAGGCCAAGGCTCTACCTCCGCTTACCTGGCACGTGCCAGGTCTTCCAAGGACCAGCYTCTTCCGTCCCCAAGAGACTGTGCTCCATCCGCTTCTGCACATTTCCTGCTCCCAGCCTCCATGAGGTCCTTATTTCCACCTGGCACTAAACTGTTTATGTTTCTTTTTCCCCTTTTTTCCCCTAATGATTTATAAAATTAATGAGCCACATTTTCATAGCAACGAACCGTGCTGAGTATGTGCATTTCTCAAATGGCWGCAAGTACTTAGCCTTCAACCTTATGCTTCGCAACACACTCCAAGCACACACCAGTACATTTATTGATGCATTCCCCATTGTGGCTTATTGCTGTAATAGTTATTTTCCATGYGTCTGGTCTATGAGCTTGTATACTCAAGTATTCATGCTCGTATGCATTCATAATATGTGCACATCTATTACATTTACAGATTACATCCTTTTCATTTCCACTCCCACCACCCATCAGTTTTGTAGCTAGGCATTTGGAAAATATTACAATAAACAAAATCTTTTAAAATTAATTCTATGTTTTAAAATAACAAAAGAAAGACTTCTCCAAGTAACAATAAGAAAAAAAAGTCTACATGTAATGTGCTTCCTGTTTTCATTATTGTTATCCATAAGGCTACTCTACCAGTCAGAATACGCTGATTTTCTGTAAAGTCCTTCAACATCCTATTTTAGTGCAGAAAAGTTTTCAGAAGTTCTTCCTGATCCAAAAACGAGCGAACACAAGTTTCTTCTGATGCTTAAGCAGCATCTGCTGATTATTCTGCCTGCAAATGTATCTGTGGAAGAAGGCAAGGAACAGTGTCTAGAAAGGAAGATACAAAGTCGTGCCGAGGACTTACCAGTCTGAGTAGTGACTAGCTGTCTGCTGGGAGATGTCTGAGAGGAGAGGGGTGGAATGGGAGAGACTAGTGGTATGGAGAGATAGCTGAAACAAGCAGATGGCTTAGAGGAAGCTGAGAAAGACTGTTAGTACATAAAGCCGCAGATACTTGACTATGAATTGCCATTTTGAGTTGCTAGCTTTTTCTTCTATATTTAGCTAACTACATTTCCGATAATGACTTATATAATAGCTTCACTGTAAAGACATTAAGTTTCCCTTAGATTCAAGGTATATTTTTTATAGAATGGAAGTGCAGGTCTATTGCAAAGAGACAAAAGAATTTGGGTTGGGAGAAAGGCAGCTCTGCAATTACTTTCTTTTCCCTTATTCAGCTGAAAGTTCTTCACTTCCCCGTCAATGGGAGATAGGACGCGGGAGTCCGCAGAAGGCAGTCCAGAGCAGCCAGGCTGCTCGGGTTCTGCCCTCCCCATGTGCAGTGCCCGAGACAGCACATGCTGGCCCATCTTTCATGTCCTGGACACAGGCTCTGTATGACTCTATACTCTTTCTATCTTACTGTTTAAGATTTCTCAACATCATCAGTAGATCTGTTGCTTGCTTGTTGTCAGACACTGGACTTGTTCCTTAGTTTACTCTTAACCTTTCTTTCCCTGCATGCAAAACATGGCTCATAATACTGGCTGCTCTCAGGGAGGCATATGCCCTGTGTGGGCGATGAATGCTCTTGCAGTATGTCAAGCACTGTAGTGGTTATCAAGGACAATCAGGGAGGAAACATCTGTTCAAAACAGGGTACAAACATCAGGCTTGGGCACCCAGTAGAGTGCCAGGCAGGTCCCCCCTACCAGGATATTCTTGCACAATCAGCTGGTCACAGGAGAGAGGCTCTTTTCYGTACTTGTCTTCATCAAACAGGAGTGGTAATGTATGGCAGGTGTGTGACAAGTCACTGCCTCTCTGGAGGAGGAGGAYATACTAGGGCATGTTTCAAAAAAGCTGTGAAACATGTATCCCTGTGACCGGGCCCATACTGCTCATTGGAGCCCCAAGCCTGGGCATTCTCGCTTCAGTCTTGAAAGATACTTTTTATCAGTCCTGTTGTTGTCTAGGAGACTGTAAAAAGATTTGTACTTCTGGCACATAGCTGTAAAATTCTCCTCGTCAGAATTGTTCACTGCCGTAGCCAGGGCTGGGTGTTTGTTTTGCAGAAATGGACAGGCTTCAGTAATGCCCCGGCTGGCCGAGCGTCGTGGCCCCGGGACCTTGGTGACATGCCTTGTAAAGGGCTTGTGTGTAGGGCCACCGCAGGTTAGCTATATAACTGACCATTTTTGAGACTTCTTCAGGCAGACAATGTTTCTCCCGTTGCTGGCAAGTGTCCTTCCTCTTTGTTACCCGGCAGTGGGCTTTGCTGCTTTTCAAGAGAACAGCGATGCACTGGTGTGGTTCAAGGCGGAGGGGCATGCGGGCAGCCCTTGGGATCCAGGCAGTATATGCATTTTGCTAGATATATTACTTCATTTTTCCATAACAATCTACCCATTACTGGTAATAAACATAGAAATGATGATAAAGATATATCTTCAGTTTCCTTCTGTACCTGTTACTTGTAAAATATTAATAATTTAGATGGGATCATATAAACTGTAAAATTAAAGTGTTATGTTCCTTTATTGCAATATGATTCGATTACAGTTCAAAACGGTTCGTCATCAATCCCAATAAAGACAAAGCGTGGGTCTAACTGTTGTCTTCAAGCCGATAGCTTAGCGTTATAGCCTCTGTAGCAGCTGTTTAAGTGCCCCTTCCCCTTCCTCTGAGTGATATGATATGCCCTTCTCATTAAAGAGAAGCCATCAAACTTGCCAGTATTATGGTTCAGCCCACCTCAAGGAATCCAGTCAGGTTTAGAACTGCACRTCGAGGGGCATAAATAACCAATGAAGGCAAGAGTGCCCCTTGTTTTCCCTTAACTGAATTAAAATTCAGAAAAGGACAATGAATATTCATCACCAGTTCTAAAAGTGCCCAGCTGTCCATAGCCATCACTTCCATGAGGGAAAGAAACATCAGGGTAAGAAACATCCKGAAATGTAGGAACTCTTTGGGAGTCATATAAAAATATTCAAGTAGTAAATATTWAAGCTCATTTTATAAATGAACTCTGGGTCAAAAATTTCCTGCTCTAGCTAGTCATTAACTGCCAGGAAATATCTGAACTGGATGTCATTACTGTTAAATTATGAAAATATTTATAAGTATAGAAAGAAATCAATTAGGTAATTAACTTATTTAAAGTTTAAAATGAAAGGCAAAAATACATGATGCCAGGAGCCTAGAGTTCAATTCAACAGCTGAAGTTCAATAAAAGCAAACGAAGAGGCAGGACCTACTTCTCTCTGATACACTGAGCTTAAAAGTGTCATAGCTTCTAATGATGGTAATACTTGTTCTGGTTTCAGTAAATTATTTGAAGTAACAATCAATGCCAATGTCTGAAGTGGGAAAAATATGCACACACACACAAACTGAGGCTGATCAAAATGAGGGCAAAAAGTGCAAATTGTTTTGCACTTCCTGTTCTTATTTTTGAAGTAGTGCTTGTATAATCCACACTCTTGCAACATTACTTTTTCTCATTTGAAATACCTTTTTTGAAGTGGAAAAAACACCTTTATTTTGATTTAAAATCCACTTCACAATGGTGGCTGGTGATTTATAAGCATGCATACTATGAAACATTTCTTAGTGATTGCCGGGCTGTTCCTATCCCTGAGTTGGTGCTTCCTATCACTTTCAAATCAGTTGCAATGAAAAACATACTCCTCAGCATTAAAACATGGTAGACGCGCCAGAAAGAAGGAATTTGCAATAAAGCAATATACTCTTTTGGATACCTACGCCTTCTTTGGCCATCTACCAGGGAATGGTCTGTCCTTTCTCTCTTACAAAGTTCAGAATTCAGAATTTTAAATGTCCTGTTTGACAGRAATATTGGATATATTTTGGTGAATGTCAGGAATATTTAAAACAAGGAAAGCATATTTTAAATGGAAAAAAATAGCATTTACATATCATACTTGGCAGCGCAGCTTTAATTGTGCACCTTATGATTGTRTGCAATAATGAAAGCTCTTATAAGTTTCTTCTCATACTGTATTTCTCAGCAGACCTAATCTATGAGCAGGCTGCTGATTTACTGTTTGAGTGCATGTGATCCAGGTAATACATTCCCAGTGTACCTCCCACAAAGTATATTTCTGCTTTGTTTTCTAAAATTAAGATTATTAGTTCTCTGAGAGTTATTACTTTGTATTCTGGAGATTTACACATTTTATGTCATAAAAAGAATAAATACATCCATTCTCCACCACACCTACTGTACATACTTTATTGTAATCTTCTGTTTTGCATTTTTCAGCCTAGAGCTTTGTAAGCGGGTGCCAATGGTTATGCTGATGAAGTTGTTAAACTAATTAATATATATAATAAAGTAATAGCTAGGTTTATCTCTACATTTCCACACTGCTGCCCTGTGACAAGAACAGCTTATAAATAAGCATTCACGCCGACAAAAAAAAAATCTGTAAACAAAAGTCATTTAGAGGAGAGACACTTGTAATGCAACAAGATGACAAAAAGTGAACCCACCAAAGATTTTGGTGTTAATTTTATCTTTCACCATGACAGGTTTTATCMTTGTCCTTTAAACACAACTGTGAAACAGTACCTGATGAAAATTCACAAAAAGGACAGTTTGTAGAAACTACTTGCATCCTGCCTCAGAAAATGGCTTTATTCAGGGACCAATAAATTATATGTGTAGCCGATACAATTTCTCACAACTTGAATTTTGAGGACTACAGTGTTTATGCCAGTATTCCACRCAGCCATCCCATTCAGCAGATTAAGTGTACACTTCACTTAAAGACACTCCTTAGGATGTATCAAAATTGCTGACATAAAAACAATTGGTACTTACGGTAATTTGCTAAATAAGTATACTGCTGAATTGGGACATTTACCATATGCTTACATAAATATTTTGAGCCTTTGCTAGACAAATGCCTAAGCACAGGCCTTTCACCCTGGAATTKAGTAGGTAATTAGCAGATAATACCTTATTCCATTAATTACTAACTAGTTTGCTAATTAATTTTTCATAATCATGACATGGTTTTCATAATCATGACATGATTTTTGTTTTTCAGTACTGTTCATCAARTGAGTTTTTCAAATATTTTTAAAAATTTATTCAGAATACTTCATATATCCAAAGATGTTTTCATTTTCATTGTCAATATTGCAAGTTTGTGTTTTCTTATTTTCAGTTGTGATTGGACTTTTTGGTGACATACTAGGCTTTTTTCTGTTCTCTCACTAGTTGACTGATTTTTAGAAGTAAGGTTTTTGAGTCTAAATACTGGGGTTTCAGAATTCAGAAATATTTTCCAAAAATTTATAAGAAAACATAGTTTATGTGAATATACTTTTCAGGAACTTAACTTATTGGAAAAGAAAATTGTGAAAGGTAAGAGTGAACTTTGGGTTTGTTTTATGAAATYGATAAAATACTGAATTAATAGCATGAAATAATTTTTGAAGTATTTGCCTATATTCTGTTAGAATTTTGTATAGAAATTGGACTCCACTAACAGGAACAATATAAGAAGTTACTGTGCTACTACCTTTCACACTAAATGTCATTAAAATACTTTCAGACTTGATTGTAAATGGAGTTTCATTGTATTCAATTGCATAGTATCTAATTTTTATTGTAGAATCCACAAAATCTGTAATGTTGTTTCCATTATTGTACAGCGCAGGAAGAACCACATCTTTATTTCTACCAACCTACGAATCATTAAGAGCTTCAATTTGATTCAGGGGTGCATTTAAGGTTAAATTGCTTTGCGAAAGACCACATTGGCAAGTCTATATCCACAGACAGAAATCTATGTTTTAAAAAGAAAATTTCAATAATGCTGTTACTATAATTTTTTGGTTTTCTTAACTCCTACTAAATATGCTGTTTTCCCAGCAGTTGCGCCTCCTGCCCAGGGTCACTTTATTTATGGATTTGATCTTTTTTTAATTCATAGAATTGTTCTGGATCGTAGCAAGAATAAATCTTGGAGCAACTATAGAAAAATCATAGAAAGCATCCTTTTATTGATTTTCCACATATTTTTTCCACATTATAAAGGACATACATGAAAACTTCAGGAAGTAAAGATGTGCCTACGTATAGCACAGTGATTAAAATAGTTGAAATCACAAGAATTAAAGCAATTCCCTGAGTCAAGGGAATATTTTATTAGAATAACACAATAAATTCCAGCAGTTCTCTTTAATGAGTTTCTAAATAAGCTTTAATATCCTCTTTAATACAATATAGGTTGATTTGATAGCCAGATTCATGGCATCATTTGGATTAGCTACTACCCATTTCCCCTGAATTAAGAGCAGTTAGGAAATGAGTTACTAATAGACTGTGTGGAGTAGAAGAAGTACTTTCRTGAATTTTTTTGYGCTTTTGATTTATGTCACAATTCARTTAATTTAGTTTTGTGATTGTCCTTTCTGAGCAAAGTGCTTAAAATGCAAGTGAGCTCCATCTTAGTTTTGTATAACAGGTAGATACAAACTGCATTGAGATATAGTTTAAAATATTTCTATCATTTCTAAATAAAATATTTCACATTTCTAGCAGAGTAACTTTTTATATCATTCCTGTTAGTGGAGTCCAATTTCTATACAAAATAGCAGAGAGATCACTTACCAGCTATTGATAYGGGTGACAGATAAAGTGGATTGTTAAACCTTCAAAAGCAGCCAAGTGAGTCAAGTSCAGATTTTTAAGGGAGTTTGCATGGCTTTAACACATAAGTGCTAGTTTTCAGTGTAGAAAATTGAACCTAGACTCCTCAATCAACTTTTTTGAAATACTCTCCCCATAGCCTTCTGTTACTAAAAATGCGATGCATTTTACTGCCTGTGAGGTTCCAGGTTTGAGAAGAAGCTCAGATTCCGACCTAGTGTTTCCATCAGCATGTGCGGGAGGTGTCCTCTTCAGGATCGACCCGCTTACCTGGTCTTTGACCGTCCTGGTGCTGGGGGTTTTGGATGAGTGCGTTCCAAGAGCAGTCCGTTCATGAGAATTTCAGTTTTATGTGATAGGAAGTATATATCGTAAAGACTATGTTGAAAGTTTTCATTTCAGATGCTGCTTCACTTTTTTTCATCTCCCTTTAGTATTCTTTCACACTTATATTCATGCAGTTTCCCACTGGCCTTCTGGTACTGTGATTTGTGCATTTGGCCGCAGGTCTTGAAGCTCAGACAGCACAGCCACTGTCTTCTGTTGGAGTTTTTTAGGTTCTTTCTCACTAATGTTTCACTGTGATACAGTTTTACCAGAAGAAGAGCAAGGACAATCTTGTTAATTTAAATGGCATTCTGGATACCCTTAAGGTTATGACAAATGAATAAAAGCCAGGAAATTTAGTATACAAGCTGAAATATGCTTTACTAGGCTTGTTGTGTTAASCTCCAGGTTGATGATAGAATATGCAAGTTAACAATGATACTGTCTCAGTTTTAAGTTCAGACTGCCTTATTCTCATCAGAAAGAGCTATTATGTCCTATAGTTAAAAAAAAGGTTTTGTATCCACAGAGTTTCCCTCCAAAAGCTATGCCCTTGTTTTCTGCAGAGCGCACACTGACATGGACATCCCTGCCATCAAGGCAGCAAGTATTTTGTATTTTAGCTCTAGAGCAGAGCAGAGTGAACTCCTTCCTCGTCAGGATTTCATGTTTGCTCTTCATTTTCTGTTGTTTGTCTTAATCTTAAATGTGTCGTCCAGACTGAAACTGCATGGTTAGCCCGTCATTTCAATACTATTATGCCACATTCACTGAAGTTTAAGCTAGCTCATGCACGAAGCCATTGGTGCCACCCAGTTCATTTTCAAACTTTGCAACCCATACTGAGCGATGCATTGGCATGGTAACACCCTGCTAGCACCCAAACRGGTTTTGTAGTGTGTGCGAAAGTTTGCATGAACAGCAGCCAGAACTTTTGCTGCAAGTGTAGACATAACCTGCCCTCTTTCATTCGCCATTTATTTTTACGGATTTAAAAATACTTTTTCACTACTCTGTTACAACTATGTGATGAAGAGCTGTTCTAAACAAGAAATGTTTTGTTCATATGTAGTTAGAAATCCTCAGAGTCACTGTTCAAGTGAAATTAATGGAGCTCTTTAAAAAGCGTATTAATATATGTAATGATACCTTTGCTCAGTGCACAAGGCAGCTTGAGAAACCTATTCAGTGAGCTACTACAGACAGCCAAATTTATTGGAAAGGATCTGTATACTTCTGTATGCAGATCTGTATACCTAAGACTAACTGTCTGGCTCTGAGTTAAGTTCAAAAGCATGATGGTCAAATTAATTTCAGGTAGGGTGCAGCTCACGACACGAGGTCAGAGCCTCAGTTCAGTGTTGCTGRATGCCTCGTGTTTTTCTCCATACTGTGATAGAATTGCTCTCGTTTCGTTTTGGGATAGTGGAGCTGGTCAGCTGATTGCTCATCCCCTTACAGGCCTGTCAGACCTTTCTCCCAAAGCTGCACAGCTGTGCTCGCTCTGCCAAGCTGAGGGGTAAAGCCTGCAGTCTGCAATGAGAGGAGGAAAGGTAGAGGATGAAAATTTGTATTCTTCACGTATGTTTTTAATTGTTTTATGTACTTAAACATTTTTAAAATCTAAAACTTTAAAAATTGTCAAAAGTCTTATCTTTAAATAAGAACAGATTAGTCTGTAGAGAGAAAGGCAATGCCAGCCTTTAGGGTTCTTGCTCATTGTTTCTGTACTTCCTTTGTCTTCAAAAATTCRTTTCTTGGGAAGAGTTAGGAGCCTTCAGTGATTAACAGCTGAGGTCTTCAAGAATCTCAGTTTAATCCAGATAGCTAAATTTTTGTCARCACCTGAGAAATAACCAGGCTGCTGCTTAGTGAAGCCAAGAAACGTGTAGCCTGTGCTTTCTTGCTGGCCATTTCTCTTGATGGTGGGGACCACTAGAGGTTTTTCTCTAGAGTGTTTTGAAAATAAGGCTTTCCAAGGCAATTGTGGCTTTAGTTGAAGACCTTGCAAATTAATTTTGCTAATGTAGATATTCTGTATGAGCTTTTGAGGGTTTTCAAGCTTTTTATTACCAGATAAAATGAGAGAAAAGAGGAAAGGGAGGATTGTTTGCRTTTTAGGTAGAGAGACTGTATTTTAGCCTCATTCTCCGAATGATTATGGATGAATGGGTGTAGCAATACTTACAGCTCATTGACTTTATGTTCAAGCAAATACCTAAATATATTGTCCCAAGAGGTAAATATTGACTTATACCAACAGTAGTCAATAGCACCATTTTACATGCTTGGCATTACACTTCAGCAAAAACAAGTGGTGACAAGGACTGCATGACTGCATGCGTTTCAGACATAGGCTTTCACCCAGCTGCTCCTGGCTGCCTGGAAGCTTAACTATTCTTTCAAGCTTTGAGACATTAAGAGGGTAAGGAAATATTCTTTATCCTCCTTTCTCATTTCTGATGTCTGCTGAGTGATTGTTTTGCTGTTTYCTGATCCTTCCATGGCACTTACAGGTTCGAAGAGTAGCACTTGATTTTCTCTAGTTATATTTTAAAAGTTTAGGTAAGAATTGGGGGAGTTTATTTGTATGTTCATGTTGAATCCATATGTAGAGTTCTTTCAGTCTGTGGATGTGCAGAAGTCAGGAGTTCTCCAATATTTTTGTTTTAAAAAAGTGAGAGCTTTTTAAAAACTCCATAAATAATTAGTTCTTGGACTGATTCTTCATATACCCATGGAGCTTCCTTATCATGTGGMAACTTTTTGTGCCACAGCAATAGAAAAGCCTTTGTTACAAGGGCACTRTTATGCAGTGTTAGTATTACAAGAAATGAAATTTTAGAAAAATCTACATTCATACAGTGTATATGGTGTGTAACAACCATGCAAATGAGGAAATTCAAAATTAAGACTGTATATAGGGATTTCTGAAATAAGCATAATTAAAAGGAAAACATTGCATTGCTTTGGCTCTTTCAGCTGTGCTGGTTCTGACTGTTTAAATATGTCCATTCTCCTCTTTGGAAATAACAGACTATCAAAAGTAAATCCTGAAAATATGTTTTAACTCTGATCAACCAATCTTTGAGGCTAAAATCACAATTATGCTTCCAAAATCTTCCAACTGAAACTAATGAAAGACTATTCCTTCATAAGGCAAGATGCTCTTTCATCTGAAGATACATGTGTGCACTCTTAAACTAAGCCTTTTAATATAAAGCAGGTGAATGTAATACACTAACAATGCAAAAAAAAAARAAAGAAAACCTATCCTACAAAGCACTGTTAAAGTTTTATCATAAAAATAATCTTAAACAGAAGTTATTTRTTTTTATTCAATAACTGACAGCTAGACACCTACATAGGTATGTGTACACAGGTATTTTTGGTTAAGTTGTGGATCTGACCTTGTCTCCATTCTGTATTTGAAACTCCCTTGCAATAAATTACATGTATAAAACACAAACCACTTAAAAGTTTGAGTCCTATTGTGGCATGAAATAGTTACTGACAGAAACCTACTTCACTGGGTTTGGCRTTTTATCTTTCATATTTAATTGCCTCTTTAATCACTGGTAGTGATCAGTTCCACATTCTGTTTTGCTAGAAATATGTGTTATTTTCTAAATGATTGTACCAGAGTATACTTCTCAAAAGAATTGTTCCTAAAGAAATTTCGTATGTCTGTTAACTCAAATTTGTGACCTTGACTTGACTTTGAAAGACGATTGATGTTAATGAAAGGAAGTGTTTTCGTAGTTTGATGGGTACTATTATGCTGTTATGGTGCCTTGGCGCCATGCATTTAAATCAGTGAGAAAACAAAACAGAATCAACAGTAAAATCTAGTTTTGTCTTTCTTCCAGCTTTAATTTTGTTTTATGCATTGTGCGTATACCAGCTACATCACCTTGCATTTATTTAAATGCTTTATAGGTTTTCTCAGTCTTAGACTTTTCTTTAATGCCAGGTATGACAAGAAAAATCACTTCTCTAATGTTTGACCTCTCTTAGCTGTAGTAATATATACCGAGACCAAAAAAAATGAGCTCATCAGAACTGTCTGCCTGACTAAAATTCCCTCAGCATCTTGTACAAGGAAGGCTATTCCTTTTCTYTAATGTTTTAGCACCAATTGTCTGTTTGCCTGACTATTTCTCAACAATTAAGGAAAGTTTACTGTTGCAGTAATTGGGGAAAGAGAGAAATCTCCCACTTCTTTGTTGGTATAGTCCAATAATGTATATCACCATGGAAAATAAATATATTTCTCATAACATATGAAAGTTAAGGGGCAGAAGAACAGCAGAGCTTTAGGCAGTGAGCAAAGTAAACATCAGGTGAAAGACAAAAGCCTGGAAGAATTGATTATGCCACTTGGCTGCTCTCCTGAGAAAGATAAAAGAGACCAGGACATGCTCTGCTACTCCCTGCATGTAGAAGTCAGGCTTGGAAACAATACTCTGACATCTCTGCCATGCAGATAACTCCAGCAAACAAGTCTGCTGATTTAACTATTCACATTTTGTATTTTTTGTGCCAATTGATTGACAGCTACAGAACACATTCTACCAGCTTGATCTTTGTGTACTGGCTTTAATGAAAAATAAAGAATTAGAATAGGAAAGGGATGAAATTGAAAAGATAAAGTGATTAAATACAAGATTAGGGTTCCTGAAAACTGGGTATTCTGCCAAGATAATACAAGGAGAACTTGAGCCAAAGTGTGTTAGGCCTATATGTAYACAGCCAAGGACACTGGAAACTGTACAAACTTCTGCTTTCCAAAGCCTCCCGAAAGATGTGACTGCAGAAGAATAGCACTTCATAGATCTGCAGCCTTCAAAGGCTGGGTCACAGACATGATGTTACCTATTGTCCTGCAGTACCTCCAAGCCACCAAATCAAAAGGCCAATCCAGCAGCGTGTTCCCATTAAATATAATGTTCATTAAAAACTCACAACATTGCTTGGTACTGTGCTGGATCAATCCAGAGACAACACGTAATGTTTTCCTGATATGAAGATCTAAATCACAGTCATTATCTGGGAAAGGAAGATCCTGAACTCTCTGYGATACAAAACTCACCCTCCAGCCTTCTCTCCAAATAAGCCAATTAAAAAAACTCAACAATCAAACATCCAGAGTAATATGACCAAGTTTATTATGTGTGTTGTTCTGGACAGAAGTTTCTGCTGTCTTGTTTTGGCTTTTCTTTGAGTGCAGGAAGRAGGAGGTGTTTTATTTTATTTTTTTATCTGAACTTATAGTTCAAAAAGTAATGATTCATGGGATCACTATGAAACAACAAATTGCACTGAGCAACAAGAAATTGGGCTGCCATTTATTCTGGAGAGACAAAACAAGATAAAAGGGCAGAGACAGTAAGAATAAAAAGTCTGCCCCAAAGTGTGTTAATGCAACTTCTGCCTGCCTTCCCTGGAAGCCAGGCTGTCCAAGGACAGAATAGGGATCTATGTATAAAGGACCTGGTTGTGACAGCTTCAAAAATAAAAGCTAGTAACAAAATGCAAGAACTTTGTGATAGAACTCTTGWTCTTGAAATCTCCTGTTTTCAGAGTCTGATGACTCTATTGCTCGCAGCTTGGCCTTTTGCCTTTTCCAGATACGAGAGATACAGGTATGGGGGTTTCCCCATACAAGTGATAGCATAAACAAGGCACTCAAAGACAGCTGTGTGGAGCAGTTTACAGTGCTCGCTCTGGAACAATATCATGTTATTATGTTATTTCAATACATTTAATGTCACCAGATTTCTCAGGAAAAAAAAGAGGAATTTTACAGTTCTGCCATTCTGTCTTCTGAGTACACTTGAGAGGTACATCCTACTTCTACAAAATAACATCTGTAATATCTGCAAGATACTCAAGCACATGCAGAAAAATCAAAATGATTAACAAACCATTCCTGGAAGCAAAGTTGATTTCTTGCATTCAAAATGGTGTTTCAGTTATGTCAAAGTAAGCCCAGTGCAATAAGAGGAAAAAGAAGTTCTTATAAAATTGAAGATCTCTTTTGTACTTGAGTAAGAAAGTAGCAAAAATACAGTGAGTTAAAAACTCACATGAAAAATTGCACTGGGAGGAGAGATTATATCAGCCAAGCTACCAGTTGAAGGTGTTCTTGGATGTAGATGATGAAAAGTATGAAACGGCATTATATAGAATAATTASTGGGAACCAAATGATGGAAGAGAAATGGSAAAATGAAGAGGAGACTCTAAGAGTAATAGAGAAAGGGAAAAAATCTAGGATGGCTGCCATTGTGGAAGTAGGAGAAGGAAGTATGTTAGTGGTAAAAATAGTGTATTTTAATCCAGAGGTAATGTACCAAGAGCAAATTTGAATACACAGTTCTCAACTTGGCAGGAGATCAATAGGAGCTGCCTCGCTACTGTCCTGTAYCCACCTGTAAAGTGAAAGCTGATAGCCAAAACACAAAACCCAGCACACTGGGAGTTTTGGCCATTGGCACTGGAGCATCCTCTGCTTACTCCTCCGCTTGCGAGAAGTACTAATTGTCTTTGATATGTATTCCAACTGGGCAAGACTTTTACGTTAAACTTTTGCTCCAAAGACTCRCTCAGTGTTGGGAACCAACTAAAGAAAAAGGGTGCTGTAGGAAGATGATCGGTGACCTGCATTGAATTTAATCTATTAGAGCAGAATTATTTTAGCTGGCATTCATCTTACTGAGAGAATTATTTCTTGGCACTCGCTACTGTAGCAACTGAACACATAATGAACATTAATAGATTGTTTTCATCATCATAAGCCTTATGTGGACAGGGTAGGAATTAGCCCCATTTTGCAGGTGGTGAACTAAGCCCAATCCTTCAACATGATGAATGTGTCCTACATGGTGTTGTATGCCCTCAACTCCCATTGGAATTGCAGAGTGGTGAATACCTCAGAGAAAGCTTTCAGACATCCAAGCATTTTGTTTAAATGATTTACTAAAAGTTTTACATGTGTGGCCTTACTTATTCTCAATTACACTAAAACCATACTACATTAACAGGGCAGGAAGCCAAGGAACAAAACCTAAACCCTACAGTTCTAACCCAGCGTCTTAACCACAGAATCATTCTTTCTGCTTAAAATGGGTGCCAAATGGTCCATGATTTTCAGAAAAAAATGGATGTTAGGCTAATGGAAGCGGTGCACTTCCCTGGCACAAATGAGAATCTGTCAATGAGAGTAAATGAATGGAAGCAGGAAAGTGGTATGAAAAAGAAACAGTAGAAGAAAGGAGTGGCAAGACAGAGAGTGTGGAGAGGGTCAGTAACAGCAGAAAGTGATGAGAAAGAAGATGCTTATTAGGCAGAGCAATAGAAAGGAGGCCATTATGAGCATGAGAACAGAAGCAGCAGTTGGTAAGATAGGAAGAAGGAATACGTAAGTTGTGTGTGGTTTAAATGAAGAGTTATTTGTATTATTTATACCCAGGCACAGGTAAATGTCTGGAAAAAGAAGTTATATGTGCAGAGAATACCAATGCCATAAGAGCTCTGAACAAAATGAGATTTCTACCACATGGCCATTTGTAGTATATCTCTACTGTTAATTGTCTTTTAAAACTTTTGAGTTATTTCTTTATCATGTACAGTGTTTACATTGGTTAAGTAATTACTAAATGCTGAGATATACTTCTTTATATTGATCATTGATCCAGGACTACAGTAATCAAGTAATTTTGCTTTGGGGTTTCCTTTTTATTTCTTGTTATCATTAATAGCATTTCCCCTCAGGTTCTCATAGGTCCTGAACAGACTCTAGGCAACTTCTTGAGGAAATACTTGTTAGAAGGGATTTCAAAGAATTGAGAATTAAGATCTAAAAGCAATGGGCATCAGACAGAGATCTTGATCTTGCAGCTCTGTGTTTTATCACCTTCTCCCTTTCTTTCTAGCCCCCTACCCCTTTGCTGAAGCTAACCACTGTCCAACAAGGAAACCACAACTTGTCTAACWGGGAACATGTGTTCTCCTTCCTTTTATCCAGTTTATTTCTTCAATATCATTTCTATAGCAGAAATTAGATGCTGCTTTGGATAACTCCTTCCACCTGCCAGCTCCCACCCTCTCAATGTTCTATTCCTTCACAGGAAGGGAAGAAGAATGATATAGGTATATCTACATGCATATTAATAAAGAACAACAAGTTTTCTTGAGAAGAATAGTATCTTTTACCAGAACAACTGTTACTGCTAGTTTCAGGCCCACAAGCCCTTCATTGAGTCTGTAATTTTTTTCTAAATAATTTTTGAAATATTACTCCGGTATTAATAATACTCTAGAACACAAAAGAAGGCCCTGGAATGAGCTGACCTGATTATCCCTGTAAAATTTCCAAATTAAAATTATACCTCAAGTTGAGTATACTACTGGTGCCTAAAACTTTCACCTGATATGTCATATACAGTGATCACAAACTTCTGCAGTACAGCTTCCTTTCTTCAAAGATAGAGCTTTTAAAATGATCCTTACAGATTTGCTGCATCAGATTTTCTGGTAAAAGAAACTTCAGTGGGATTTGCTGTCTTTTCAAACAGATGTCAAGATCCTGTTATTCACCTTGCACTCACATTTCCCTCTCTAAAGGGATAACTGGCTACCTAAACTTCTCTGGGTTGACCATGAGAGAAGTGATGAAGTGCCAACAGTGTAACAGCAGGGGAAAAAACATGATCTGATAGACCCAGATCACACAGTGAGCTGAAGAGCAGTCGAACTGTCATCCAGGCTATTAACGCTGTGGTCGCTTACCATAACTTTCACCCTACACTGATCACTGGCTATTTGTTTTCAATGTAAGAGGCACAGTTTGTCCAAACACTGCTTTTCCTGTTAAAAACAGGGATGTTTTGCATTTCACCTCTGGAGGGCTGGTCACTTTGTGAAAGCATGTTGCAAATGTCCTCCAGAGTGATATGTCTTAGGTAAGAGCTGCAACCTTCTTATTTTTGTACAGCAGAAAAATAGTAAAACATCTTTTAAATAATCCCACTTAAGATTTAAGCTCAGTGCGGCAGAGAACGGTCATAGTGGTTTTGATTTTAAAGGCTGAGAGAAAGGGGAAGTGATGGAAATAGCTCTGGCCTTTATTTCCAGTATAACAGGAATGGATCATTTCTGTAGTTACTGTATAGAGAGCGTTGATGTTTTAGGATGAAAATATAGGATATTATTATTCAGTTTTGAGATACCATGCATAATGCAAGCATAAATGTAACATGGATTTAAAAAATGTACACGCGTATACATTCACATGCATGTGCACATGCGCACACACACACCCCCACACCCCTATTCATCATCTTATGTGCTGTAAAGAATGTCTGTGTGCAATAAATTGGCAGAATTTGTTTTCTTACATCTTCCTTATTTGTTCAGTTTTGTTCCTGTGTCCTTTGAGATGTCTGTTATTTTAACATACTGCTAGGTATCAGAATACTATCAAAATACTGCAGTGCCTTACCTGAAGGAGAGCATAAGGGCACATGAGTGACGGATATGAATCTGGAGACACTCAAGACTAAATATTGCAAGAGCAAGAAGCCTTCTGGGAAGTTAGTTTGACTCTCACAGAAGAATATTTACTGGAAAATGTGACTAGGATGTTTTTTATGTATTGTATTAATCAGGACAGTAATGCAATGACAAGAGGTCAGAGCTGTGAGGAAGGATATATATGACCAGCCGTAGGAGTCAAAGTGATACTGGCAAGGCAATCGTAATACGTGCATGAAAATCTACAAGCGCAATACCAAATACCAGAAAACAAAGAGCAAAAAAGGCAGAGTAGTGATTCATTTTCTTTAAGAAATGATATGCATTACTTTTAAAAACTACACATTGGGACAGGTGCAAAAACAAAGAATAAAACAGTATAATTAAGGCCCCCCACAGCCTACAGACCTGCTTATATCCAGTTGGTGAATTTCTAGTTATGACATTTATTTATTTATTATTAAGAGATTGTTACACTGCTGATGTCATCAGATTATTGAGCACTTCCCAGCTAAAATGGCTTGGATATAAAAAAAATCCGTAGAAAACTTAATGAAATTTGTGGTTACCTCCTACTGATACAACATTATTTCAATTGGATTTGTCTATTAGACAGTCTTAATTGGCATAAGGTCAACTATTCACCCCACTTCTGTTATCATTTTAATCATTAAGAGCCTAAGGACATTACTAGTCATTACTTAATTGGAATTTCCCTTCAAGTAGAGCTAATGAAATACCAGTGGTACAAGTAGGGGGTATGGGAAATTAACAAATAGCAAGAAATCTGTGGTACGCCGTGCGTTGTCCTTGGATTTGGCTGTGCCTATGTTTTGATAATCGTCATTTTGTTGGTGTCACTGTGCCACACTTGCCAGGACCAGAATTTTCATGTTAAAACATTCTGTAATCTTCCTCCACTCATTTTAAAAACGTGTTCCTTAAAAAGTCAATAAGAAACACTGAAATTCTTTAAAAAGTCAAATAGGAACTGGCAGAAATTGCTACATAGAAATTATACATAATATTACCAGCAACTCCCATGTGAAACGGATTAGATTTTATTGTCTCATCCCATGTTATCAAGAGTGACTGGACTGACTATTTATCATATGAAGCAACAGATAGGATATTATGAAACAAAAGGAGACATATAGATAAAAAAGACAGAAAGGGACAGAAAGAGGATTTCCCATCTTTCCCATTTCAGAGTCTCTGACTTGTTTCATGTCATTGTGGACTAACCATAAATTTGGTTGTTTCCAATATTATTTTACTGAATAAACAGAGCTTTTTCCACCAAAAAAAAAAGTCTTTTAGTGATAGAATTAACAGTTCTGCATAGAAAGCACAACATATTACTTGAATGAATGAATGAAGTATATTCAACAGACTCATTATGGAGAAGATATCCAACAAAATAAGCTAAATTAATGGTGAATCTTAAAACTAGAAAGAAATGTTTTTCTTGCATTTTTAATCTTTTACTGGATTTAACTTTAAACGGGAACAGAAACACATCCTCTAGCTGATCAGCTTTGAAATAAAATATGCTAACATGAGAGCAGAGATCCAAAATCAAACAACTTCCAAGCTTTGCTGCTGTTACTAATGGTCTTCACAAGTTTAGTTAGTTAAATAGACAGCATCTACAGCATCTACTGAGAAAATTTGAAGAATTTAAATAAATACTTTGTGAAAACTTATTTTACCTTACACTGCTTTACCTAACAACTATTCCAGAAAAGCATTTCAAGCCTAGATTTTGGAATGATCCCTGAGATGAAAACAGCACTAGAAAGTCAGACGTTTCTTTCTCTAGGAAAGATTATCACCTTCACAGTTGCCAAAGCCAGACTCTGTACTTGTATTAAATCATATTCTTTTCTTCTTGCTAAATGTACTATAAAGTATGCTTTAAATATGGCCATTTGTCACAAGAATAGTATGTGGCTTCATCTTTTTGTCTCTATTCAGTGGTACTCTTTGTACTAATATCTTTATTCCTGGTAAAATATTTGACTGATTGAAAAGTGTAAATCACATTTAAGCAAGAAATCTTGGCTATAGATACATTATTTGAATCCAGTCCTTTGTGGTTCACAACTATTTTTGTGGAGATGGGTCTCTAGAATGTTTCATTTTGTTTTGTACATCAGATTAGCTGGGGACAGGTAATATACTATTGCCCAAAATGTGCCAAGGCTTAAAATTGTATTTTTTAAATCAGAAGAGTGAGATTGCTGGCACAACAGGTCTATATGGTAGTAGGTCTTGGTTATGCCGTTAGTGCCACTAGCCTGACTGAGCTTCTTGCCCTGTCCCCTTCCGTGAAGGCTTCCAGCCCTTCACTTAAACTAACAGAATGGCTGCGCTGTTGCACCTTTTCCTTTTTTATTCTTTTCTAATGAATTCTCTCATACCTCTGGTTAACAGTGTGGCCACATAAATGGACAAATCAGTATAACTAAGGGAATGTCAATCTGTGACAGACAGGGCAAGACTAAGGAGCAGAGGGCATAGCAGGAGCAGGGGCAGAGATCTCTTCAACTAGTTCCCTGTTGGCTTCCCATGGTTCTCAGTTCTCATATTGTCATTGGAGGTGCAAATGTAATCTACAGCAAAATACTACAGTTCTTCACCTCAACCCAACCATAAAGAGGAATGAAAGGTAGAACTGTGACCCGAGGGTTCAGTCTCCTGGGGATTACTACATATGCATCACGTGGAGACATGTTGCTCTGCACCTCAGTTAAAGACTACTCTTAAATAATTATTACATGTTGCTTAGACCTGCATCTAAGTTAAAATAACCTGTGGAATATTTAGCTATTACCTAGTGCATTTAATATATTTCATCAAGTTTAGCATACATCAAAACTACAGAATCACCATGGACAGATGTTGAGAAGGGAGGTATAGCTGAATTACCAGTGATTTAGGAATAAATTTCAATCAATAAAACAAATCTGTTAAGCTGCACTCTAACTACCTGATGGCTGTTACACAGAAGGAATTGAGACATTTAACAGTTCAACTTTGTGCTTGCAAATCATTTTATCTAATAATGCAGTTAGGAAATTATTGAGTACAATGTGTCCTGAAAGGCTATGTCTCCGTTTGGCTTAAATCTGCCTCTGAGTAGTGCTGAGGAAAAAATTAAAAGAAGGCAGGAGAAGAAAGGTTTTTTTCACCCTCTTTGTTCTGTATTTGTATGAGGATGAAGTAGGCTGCACTGCAGAACAAGTAGTTTTGTCACAGAAGATAGCTTAGCTGATAAAAAGAAATAACCTTGTCACCTTCTGTATCTTTTGCTGAAGTTAACATTATGTCATTATGCTTCTGGTATTTTGCATCTTTACAGTGAGATATTGAATCAAAATAACATTTCTTTTGTCTCCTTACTTTTTGTCCTTTTCCTCAGAGCCTTGAACTCCAGACGTAATGTAGGCCTTGAATTAAATATCTGCTGTCTTTGAATTTTAGACATTTGCACCTTTATTAGGGACTTTAGCACATAGTGAGTCTAATTCTGCCTTGCTAGCACTGGTGTAATGTAGGGATTACAATGTAGTCAGTGGAATTACTCTGGCAAAAAGCGGAGGTAAAAGGACTGTCCACAGGCTTTCAGACAATTGGAAAAGACGTTGCAGTATGTCCTACAATTACTATTAACAAAAGTGCTCTTCCTCATATAGCCATTTTTCTCAAAGTGCCAATTTCTTTTGAGCTCTGCTTCCCATTAAGACTTTTCTTGAATGAGGGCAAATGAGAGTGATGCTCACTTTCATCAGCAATGTAGTATTGGAGCACTTGCCTTGCTATTGCTGTATTCTCACAACCTATTCAGCAGCAATTGCAACACACTTGTTTGTCTAATTTGAAATTTTGAAAACAGAAAAAAAGGGGATTTTTTAAGGCTCAGCTCAGTAAGAGAAAAGCATATATGGCAGCATTTAAAGGTTTTAAGTGCTTTTTAGAACAAAATGCTTGATAATAAATTCTTCCTCTCTTCTCTTACCAGCATCCAGAATCTGATGTGCTGTGTTTTAACTGCAAGAATTCATTATAGCATCACATACCTCAGAAGTAAGGTAAGAGTTGCAAGCAATTGATTTGGCTTGATTGTTATTAACATGTCCAGATCTCGCAGCAAAAAGACAGATGCTATCCCAGCAGGTGAGTGGAGGAGAATGTTCAGATACGAAGAAATTAAGCTGTACTGTAGCTTAACAACAGACAACTTTGAAAATCAGTCTTGAGACTGCTTGATAAAGCACATAATAAATTTCTACACTGAGGCCTCTCAGTGAAGTTAGAAGTAAAACCCACTAGCTCCTATCCCTCCTGAGCCTCGGGAAAGTCCTTCCCTTTCTCAAGCTTCTTTCCTCCACTGAAAGGTGAGTATAAGCCCAGACTTGACAAGGGTTCAGAGTTACCCAGCTGGTCAGGGTCTTGGCATTCTATTTGAACTGAAGCAGTTTCCCTCTCTGTGATAAGAAATTTATGTCCATTTAGACTCCCTTAAATATGCCTAGATTAAGAGTGACAGAATCTAATTTAGGCAGTTTTATTAATCACTTCTGAATCTAGCACTGTATCTGTTTTCTAAAGGAAATTAAATAAAGAAGATGTCCTGTTCATATTTATGATGAATTACTTTCCACATCAGAGGAAAAACCTACTTCCTCTGGAATATTGCTCCTAAATAGCTACACAGAAGAATGCAAGCTAAGAAGCTGTTTATACTGTGATGCACACAACTCTCTCAACTTGCATTTGTTTATTGTATCAGCATGTAATCAGCTGTCAAGCTGAGGAGTACCAAGCAGTAGCCCTCTTGAGCTGGAATGAGTTGTTTGTGTGCTGTGTAACTCACTGAGCAATGCCACATCCAGTGGGGAGAGAATATATATGGAAAACGTTGTAGTTTATTACTGTGTGCTTTAACAAATGTAATGCTTTTATTGGTACAGTTATTCCAGTACTTTGCTGCTTATGGRCCAGTTATTCTCCATCCTGTCTTATCAGAATTCATGAACAGTACTTGTTCGAACAAACTTGATGTACAAATTCTAATATAGGTTTAGTTATTGTTAGTATGATGATACAAAAAATTTACTCCAAGTTTATAACTTTTCAGCAAAGAGGAGATAAACCATAAGGACTGATACTAAAGCATTCTGATTTCTAAGTTACTTTTGTTTTCTTCAGTGATGGTACTGAACTTGCAATTATAAGTTAGGTAAATAAGAATTGCTTGTGTGAGAATATTCTCACTTACTATTTTGAATCCTTGTGGCTTAAATCTTCTTTGATAAAAATCTGGTGGAAATCTGGAGTAACTCACACTGTCTACAAGGACTAAAGCTGTTTCATCAGGAAATCTCCAAATGCGACAGAAAACTCAAGTAACAGTAATTTTTTTGAGGGGAAAGCACAGATGGAGAGTTTGCTCAGGCCGTATAGCTGTAGCGATAAAGGTAGAAGTGACATCTGCATCCAGACCTCTACCAAGTTGGCAGTCTTTTCTCTTAATCTTTTAACTCCAAATTATATATTTCACATATATATGGCAAACATTGTATATGTGATTTTGGGCAACCTATCAAGTTCAATCAGTACAGATGAAATATGTCTCTCTACATGATTTCAAAGATCATGGTCTAGATTTCATGTAAAAAATCTCACAAAAAACAACAAAAAACCCTTCAGGCCTTTTTGGAAAACCATTGTCACTGACACCATTTGAAAATATTCTTTTTCTTTCCCTTCTCTTCAGCTCTTGTTATTAACTTAAATTTGAAGGAAAATCCAATCTTTCAATTATATCTACTACAGGAATTTGGTCAAAGGAATTTTGATTAAGGCTAACTGCATGAAAATGTTTTACAGAATCTTACTCTAAAGTTATGTATATCAGAACCCCACCACTTCATCAGAAATTTTATAAGTTCTCAATCAGTATTTCAGTTTGTCTGCATCAGTGGAATTACTCTGGTGGGGTGCACAAGAGGTATGTGAATCGCTATCACAATGCTGCATGGAGGCCTCTTGCTGTTGAAAGGCCCCATATGAATGCAGGCTTCTTTTCAAAGGAACTGCTTCCAGAATGGGATCCAAATGGCTTGACAAAAGGTGAGGAGCTCAATGGTTTTGAAGCTGCTGTGAGAGGTATTCTCTTTTAAAATAGATGTAATTCCTGGGAGAGAGGAGGGCATTTAAAGTGCCCTCAAATACTCAATTATATTTTTTTGTATTTCTGTCTAACGGGCAAATTGGCCCTTCCAGGCCTACTTGGCATCTTCAGATTATCACCTGGCTTAGTGATTTTTTTAAAGTATTTCTAAATATCAATTTTTGCTGTAATTGTATTTACTAGTTAAAATATAGGATTGCAACAGAATCTTCCATCAGGAAAATGACCAGGCTTGGCCTAAATGTTGAGCACTGCCCATGTTACCATTTTAAAGAGATAAATTCATCTAACCTGGTTGAAATAGCGATGTTCACTGTCTTGAGCATACTTCTCTGGTTCTGTTTGCTACTGTTCTGCTACTGAGAATAGAAATGCAGAGATAATCCATCTGCTTTTCCTGAACAAGACAGACACAGACATCACAGGAGTGTTTTGGGAGCATTGCTGGAGTGGATTTGCCTCATCTGAGAGGCCTTCTTGACCTTCCTTGTGGTTCCTGGATGATGCTACTGATAAAAATTTCAGCATACGCTTTCAGGTGTGACAAGACTGACTCTTAACAGCCTCTTCAGAGATGCAAAGCCCATCTTTGATTCTCTAGTTTGTCTACTTGACTGTATTCATTGTGGCTCCTCATGACACTGTGCCTAACTAACCTTGAGAAAAGTAATTATACACTTACCATTGATTAAGGATCCATATTTAATTATATGTAACATGTTCCCCTCTCAGACTTCTAGTTCTTTGTTCATCAATGCAGATTGCCATTTGCTTTCAGCCATTGCAGTGATGGTCTTCATAGGAAACTGATTTTTCTCCTTTTTTTTAATTACCTAGGAAAGAGAGTTATTTCCTTCTTCTCTAGGTGCATGCAAGTAGAAGCTACCATCCACCCTTTGGTACAGAAGCATGACCAATCATTCCTCATTGAAGGATTTTATTTGTATTTTTTACAAAGGAGATCTTGCGAAGTGATACTTTGAGACTTCTACAGATTCAATAATCTGTGCTGCAGATTATTAGCTGGAGACATAATCTGTGGAGATTATGTCAAATTTAAATCTAATGTTGTAGCAGTTTCTTTATTTTTTTTGATCACAGAAACTGTTAGATCACTGATGCTTTAAGATCACATAGTTGTACAGACCCAAATTGTCCAGTTCCTTTATTTACTGCAAAGATAAACTTTTCAAATAGAGAAAAAACATATAATGAAAAGCTCCTGAACACTAGCTTTAGCATACTGCAAACTGTCTGACCTTGCAGACCATCTCCTTGCAAGTAATATGTGATGATTTACCTCCTGCTGAAAAGGACATAATGTACAAAGTAACCCTTCCTTTATAATATTTTTCTCAGATAGGAACCTAATCTAATCTTCCTTAAAAAGCAAATCTAATCTATGATCCTTAGAGATGCAATTGAAATCCTTGCTTCTGAATGTGCACTCCTACTTTTTTTTTTTTTTTTTTTTTTTTTTTAATGCATTCAAAGAATTCAAACCAGAGGAGTCTAATTTCTAGATCCCATTTACATATGCTCTGAACTGGAGGAAAGGCCATGGCCCTCCTGAAAGCCAGACCTTCTACCAGGCTGCAGTTCAGCATAGCTAGACCTTGTCCAGTCCCAAACATGGGCTTCTTGCTACTGATAATTCAGGGTCAGATTCAGAGCCTGTTTCATTCAGAAACATCAAACTGGGTGCTAAGTGAATTAACTTGGAATGAAAAATTACAAAGTCCCTTCTAAAAGATCACTTCTGTGAAGCACTCCTTGCTGAAATAACTTCTACAGGCTTTATAGTGTGAGGATATCTGTAGGAGTATCCTTTTTGCTTGCCTCTGTGGACCAGGCAAGCCTTTATGTGATAAAATCATAGACATCGAGGTTCTACATTGTGCAGGCCATGGCATATTCCTCCTTATCTCTTGGGAAATTTGGTTACAACCAAGGCAGAGCACTGGAGAATAAAAGCAGAGTGAATGTGTTCTTAGAAGACACCATTAGTAAAATCCTTCCCTACTGAGAAACTGTGAGATGAAAATGTACCAATGAGTTCGTTGTGTACTGGGGCTATTTCTAGGATATTTGCACTCATCTCTTGCTCAGAAACGTGCCAGGGTAGTCATTTAGTTTTGAAGGTTTGCCTAAGATAGTTATGCAGTGTTAAGCATTGGAAGCATTTCAGTTCAAACATGGCTGAACTCCAAAAGAGGGCAAAGTAGTTCTACGTATCTCATTTGTACAATAAAGCCAGTTAGTAATGGGCTTTGGGAGCAGTTTGGATCCAAGGTGTTAAAAGTGGAGGAACATTATCACTTGAAAGTACTTCTAGTGGTGAATGGTCTGTATGAAGTAACAAAAAGAAAGAGATTATAAGGGAAGTGTAAAGATCAGCTCTGAAAGCATATCAGAGTAACTCATATGGCTATTGTAAATATTGACATGCAGTAGTATCATAGGGTTCTTCTCTTTGTGTCATGAACAGTTCTGGTAAGCTGTAGGACTACTAAGTAAAGTTGAGTGACATTGCCATCACTGAACCAAGAAGGAGATATCCACCTTGTGGTTAGTAAAGGAGGCATAAGAATCCCATGATGATAAGAACAGTAGTTAAAAAAGAAAACAAAACACACCCACACAAGACGAGTTTCCTTCACACTGAACAAGAACAGAATGAGAAACACCATAGCAGTCCTAAAGTTTGTGTATTCTCTGAACAAGAGCTAGGTCTCCCAATCTTCCAGGCGATCCAGACCAACAGAAAAAATCAGACTGAGAGCTTGTTTTAAAAATCATTTCTAAGTACAGTAAATAGCCAGTAGATTTTGAATAAATCTGCAAATAAGATGACAAAGAAACGTGTAATATTTGTAAATCAGGTTTATGACTTGCATGAAAGCTTTTCACTGACAAGAGTCCAGTAATATATAGACATTGTTTCATAGTCGGGATATGTGTTGCTGATACTGCAGAAGAGGTATATTCTCCTCCTAGTAAAAAATTCTGATTAAAATCCTCCATTTTGTAGTATAATTGATTATCTATGATGCATTCTGCAGGCAGCTTCTGCGCTTATTTTATGTCTGATGGCACCTCAGTAATGTATTGTATTTTCTAGTTTTAAAAAGAGTAACAACCCTCAAACCAGTGTGGTCATATGTGAAACTAGGGAGAGGTGTGCAACACAGTGATGGGAAGACTAAGGACAAAGGAAGAATTTTGCTCTGAGAAGCTCAGTGTGACAATTTACAAAATCGTTTGTGTTTGATAGAAAACGTGATGAGATTTTTCCTGAATATTATGTTTGAGATACCTTTTATAATTCTTTTTAATGAAAGCTTATTGGTATATGTTTTAATTGTTGTATTTTGGGAGGAGGATAAAATGGACAGAGAATTACTTGTGCTAAAGTAGTCCAAAATGACTTACCTTCCTGCTAAATGACTCACAGATAGCCAAGTGACCAGTGTCTGTATCAGATACAGAAYCCTGGTATTTGCTTTGAAAACCTCTTAGAGAAAATACTATTTCCAAGCTGTTACTTAGGGTCATGGCAGGTTAAAAATTAATTCAGACTCTGTCTTCAGAAGCAATATAAACAGTATTTATATTTGACTTTCTTACCTCACAATACAAATCACAAAGCCAGACAGCATGATATCCATCTCTGCCTTCTCTTAGCTTCTGCAGAGCCAGTGTCATAGGGCAGGCAGTCAAATAATCTCACGCACAGTACCTTCACATTTTAGGTTATTGTATGAGACTTGAATTCTGACATGTAATTAAGAAGTCAGTGTGCAAAAGTGATGGCACAATATTTTTCACATCTCATGAGGCCAATGTCACTAGCTTCGTGGACTATTTGCAGTATATGCAAAATGTATGGGTCAAAGTGAGCCAATCCAAGTAGGTCTGTATGTCAAACACCAGTCTGAACATCTCAAAGTTTTCCACTTTGTAATGAGCAGGGGAGAGGAGAATCATATACTTTTTTTTTTTTTTTTTATGTTCAATGTATTGTTTATATTGGAAATTACTATATTTCCAAGTCTTTGAAAAATCTCATAAACAGAGATCCTTTCTGGAGCTACTTTAATATCCTAAAGGTCAAATACACTCCTCCACAAAAATGCCCCTGCAATCTGAGACCTAAGATTTTTCTTCAAGCTATACGCATACATATTCAAATAAATAGTGGGTTATATTAATATTCTTTCTCACTCTAGTATCATATGCATGTCACTGCATCTTAAATTGCCAGTTTACAGGCAATTGTAGCTATTATGCAGGTGATTCTTAGCAACTGCTTATGTTCAGATTTTGCATGTAAAACAATTGAARAAACCCTGCATGCTCATTTCTTGAGTTGTTTGTATTTTAAATTAAATAAGGTTAACCCCTACTTAAATGGTAAGGCCAGTCCATCAGATGATGCTTAGGTAAGTAAGTAATCTGTATTACAGTTACATAGCATATATTTTAACAGAAGGGGGTGCACTGGAAAGTTCCACTGCATAAGGTAGACATTTTGCAATAATAGAGACAAAAGTCTACATTCTTTTTTTTTTCTTTTGAGTTAAATGTTCTTGAATCAAATAATGACACAAATCTAACAAATGCCTCAAATAAGGAATTTGAAAGACAGATAAAAGGAGTTAAAAAAAAAGCAGATGGCTGTGCATCTGAATTTGGACTCATCAATCAGATCTGTCTTGACAGCTACACATGTGAGACTATGTCTTTGCTATAAGAAATATTTTGTCCTCCTTGGCCAGTCTATCAAAGCTCTTAGATTCTTGACTCATCTGTAATAGGGAAAATAATAACTTCCAGCAAACAACAACACCAGGCAAAGCAAAAGAGTTTAAGATTTCATGAGATTTTAGCACATTCATCTGACTTCCAGTAGATCCACAAAGACGTTAAGTACTACAGAAAATCACAGTAAGTCACTGCACTGATACTCCTGCTGTGCACTAACCACTCAATAAGGCTAAGGCATACCAAAGCATGGCTAATAAAGCTCATCTAAGAGCCCCATTTCTTCACATTAATAAGAGAAGGAGGAGAAGTAGCATCAGAATATGACAGTCATATATTATAAACTTGCTTGATAAGTAAATATACTGTATGGGGAAGCTGCAGTCAAACTGTGTGATTTTCTAATTAGCTCTAGCATTTGTCCAAGGCACAGCACCACTCGACCAAGGCCCAGCTATGTCCTCCAGCAACAATTCATGCCATGTATTATATCTTGTCATTTATGTGGCCTCAGAGAGACCAGAAAAGTCAAATCTGAAATGACAGAGAGTCTGGAAAGATGGGGTGGAGGAATCAGTTCTCCTGCACTCACTCTGCAGTGGGGAACCTCAGACCTGAAGAAGCCKTCTCAAATTTTTTCCCTGATAATTAAAAGAACTAGCAGCTACCCTACAGGGATCTTCAGCTGGATCCTCTTTTCTGCATCAGTGGGGCCTGAGAACCCTGCTGGTCYTCCAGATGCAGAGTGAAAGAAGATTTGTATGCTCTTCAAATTGTATTTCCTCATGATCGGGGGTAGCAAAAGCCTCAAATAGTGCAAGAAGCAAAGTTCTCTTTAGGAGGATGTTTGCTGCTGRATTGCTGGATAGCGATGAAAAAAAAAAGATGAACATATAAAGGAAACTGTTGCTCTCTGAGGTGCTGGAAGTTTGAAGTGGAAGAGCTCTGGCTACTTTAACAATTAGAAGAATGCTTAAGTTCTCATCCTCATGACGTAGCCATATCTCATTAGTTGTAAAGGAGAACTGTTTTATAGTTATATAAAAAACTGCTTTGAAGTTGTACTGTGGAAAGAAAAATATGTGCACAGCCTAGTCAGCACCATGTGTGAGTGGACCAGAAGCCCTCAGATAAACATGAAGACATAAAGAAGACAAAATGAAGTTCTCTGATCACTAAGTTACRAGGATTGATGTGATATTTAATTCTTTAAAGTCTCTTGCTTAGCTGCTAAGTTGAAATGATGGAAAGATACACATCTCATAATTTGATGGCAAAATTGAGTAGAAAAGCGTGAATTTTGTCAAGTATAATTTCCCTGGGAGCTTTCATATTATTCAGATGATGTCAAATACAGAGCAAACAGCATAAATGCTGAGCTTTGAGAAACTCTGTGTGAATAAATATGTCTGTAAGACTTTAGACATAAAATATTAATATATTTAAGTGTTAATTCTTCCCTAACTGTACTGCATTCTGAAAGAAAATGTGTTTTTTTATAGAAAAGTCATTGACTACAAGTAATACTTAACATTACTTGCACAGAAAGTGGCCGGAAACATAGGTAGCCCTTTTTTAAACTCCATGCTCTGTGAATTCTGTGTTTTCACATTATAAAGTGATAATTACAGATGCRAACCTAGCACGAGGGCACACAGCATTTTTCCTGCATCTTTGATTGATAGTGTGGAGCTGGTTGGAATTCAGATACAGACTCTAAATTTGCTCTTGTCTCAAAAATAGCTACAGATCAGCATTTAATAAAGAACAGGTCAACTATGACCAGCTTTAACTGAAGAGAGACAGCCTGAGATAATTCCCAATGTAACAACATGCTTTCTTGCCCATTTTAAGGAAAGGATAGCTCTCACTTCCTTASTGCTGTGGGGGGGGGGGGGAACTCCAGGGATATCTGAAATGTTTGGAATCTCTTCTAGTCAGGGGCAACAATGTTTGGCAAATCTGAAGAGAAAAGCAATTTTAAGCTAATTCAATACGAAGGTATTATTCAGCTCCTCTGTTATACTGCCATTAAAAAAATATGCAATGCAAGGATCTGATTGAGTGCATCTGTTTCTAGATCTATACCTTCAGAGTGATAATCTCTAGTGATAAATAATGGTGTTTAAATTTGTGGGGTACTGTGATAATGGAGTGATACTACAAAGCTATCTATAAAGAGATAGGTGCTCCAAAGCAATCTCTTCYTGGGGAAAACAGCATGCACCCCACTGACATTGCAATTACCCGACACTATCCAAGCCTGCCTTCACTTGCTTTTATTCCTGCTGGATTCCTCTGCTATGTTATTGGTATATATCTACCTTAGCTATTTCAATTCTTTTTTCTGGGGCATTCCCAAGCAGCAGTTTTGGGGGGCTTTATCCACCTTCTCAAAATGACAGCAGTGCCTCTTTTGTGAGCTCCATATTCATGTCTTCATTGGATTTATTTCTTGAGCCCTGCACAAACCTGCCCCAGGCAGGTTTWGCTCAGTTGGTTAGAGCGTGGTGCTGCTAATGCCAAGGTCGTGGGCTCAATCCCCRTATGGGCTATGCTGAGGGTTGGACTAGATGATCTCCAGAGGTCCCTTCCAACCTTACCATTCTGTGATATGAGTTTTATCTTTCTCAGTTGTCCTCTACTTGTTATACTCATCTTACAGCTGAATTCTCATTGTCTGTCTATACAACTTACCACTTGTGGTTTTGAAGCATTTTTACTGCAGTTCCTGCCATGTGAAACTGCTTTGCTATAGTTCTTTGCCTCATAAACTGCCCATCTTCTTTCARATCTCAGCTGAAGATGTACCTTTCCCCACTTTCCTATAGCTCTYGATTTTTCTGTTTACAGTTATTTATTATTTAACACATCAATTGTGTTGCTGAACTGTGTAACATATTTAGGAATGCATAGTATATTTAAAAAGTTATGTAACATATAGCTGATTTGTGTTGTCAGAGTTCTTTTTTTTCACATTAGTTGGAAAATGTCCCCGCGAGTTTCCACAGAATTAGACTGATACGCTCCTGAGTAAGTGAAAGAGGCTGGGCCGCAGTGTGCTTTATGAGAGGACTTGTCAGCAGTCCTGATGCTCTGTAATGGGTCAGCAGCTGGTTCCCTGTCCGGTGGCTGCTCTGCACTGTGCAACAAGCAGCTCCAGGAACAGGAAATTGCCACAGCAGCATAAAGCCATTTTATGATAAGAAACAAGAGAAATGCGGGCTTCCATCAAACAAACCTGGTGCATAATTTCAGCATTTTGCTTGYTGTCTTCAGTGAAGAAGCTCTTGCAACTTTATTTCATGCAGCTTCTTTATTGATACAAAGCATTAGTGCACAAATGTCATGTGCACAGAAGAGTAGCAGTGTATGCTTGTATTTATTTTTGATCACTTCAAGTCCACATACAACCTCCAGTGCCACAGGGCCACCAGAGCTGCAGTATGGCTTTAAAATCATTTTAAGGTGCYTATATCAAATAATGGGTCTTGCATTCCCCAGGTCTAAGGTTGAGTAAGCCAGAAAACAGGGAATATGTGTGCTGCCCTCAGAGGCTCTGTCACTGGCAAAGGAGTCAGGCATTGCTAATTACTGACGTGCCTTTACTGTGTCCCAAACCTGCTTAAATACACCGTGAGCTCCTGCTGGTCTCRTAAACTCTATTAATTGTTCCCAGATGCACTGTGCAGAAAATAATTTTCTTTTCTATGAGATCTCAAATACAAACAGCAAGCAATATGAGTAGTCTGTGGGCAGCTGGTTTGACTTTTGTCCTAGAAACTCCAGACTGGCCGTGCATAACCTTTTGTGAATGAAAAAAATAACACTAATTCAAACTGATTTGGATGCGAGTGCAGTCAAGAGGACTGAAAATTGGCTGAGAAGATCCTGACTTTGGAGAAACTTTTAAAAGTGTTGTGGAGAGAAATAAGAATGGAGAATGGAACTGTGAGCAGGAAATKACAAAATGAAATTCAAATCAGAAAAGAAAAGATAATATCTATTCATCCAGATTCAGTGGTCATTTGTACCTRATGTAGTTTCTTTGTTCCTAAACTCCTCTCATGCGTATTTTAAGTACATCTGATAAGGCCATTGGCTTCGGTAAGGATGTTGCTGGTTTTCCTCAGTGCCATTGGGAAGTGTATCAGCCTGGAAGACTTTGAGATGACTGCATGCAGTCGGGCAAAACATGCTCAAATTGCTCACAGTCTTCAGGAAGAACAAATATACACATCTTTCCCTGTGGCATCCTTTTTCTCTAGATATGCTAGGGAGTGGATAGAATTAAGATTATACAGTCAAACTGAGCTCTGACATTTCCTAGCTCAGTGAGGGATGTGTCTTAATAAACTTCCACATATGGTCTAAATACTGRTACTAAACACTGAAGAGAGTGAGTAGTCAGATTTGTCAGCACTGGATGGRGAAGAATTTAAATGTAATATTAAGAGAATTCAGGCTAAATAACATCTCTTTACAGCAAGTCCTATCAGAAGGGAATTATCKCCCCTGAAAAGTGATAAAAGGCCTATTTCTTGAGATGCCTGAGAAGCAAGAGAAGATCAGTACACTGTAAGATACAGTCTTGCTTTGACAGGAAGAAGGACCTTAAGGTCATGTATGTCCAAAATGGATCCTGCTGATTTGAATGCACTGCCTTGGGATGAGACTAATAAAATGTTAGCAGCTAAATTCATTGCTTCACTGAAGGATCACTATTTATTTGAAAGTGTTCACACACTGATATATTTAGCAACGAAAAACAGCCTGATTTCAGCTGACTGTCACACATGTAGGGTGGGTGCTATGTACAAGTGACACCACTTTAAAAGAAAGGAGCATTTAAGTATTGTGTTCCAGCAAAAAGGTACAGGAGCTAGAAGTATCAGTGGAGATCTTGTCAAAGTCATTTATTTCAAGGATTTAATGAAGCCTAGCTACCAAACATACTTAATAATAATCAAAAAAAAAAAAACCCCACTAAAGAGCTAGTTTTCACTCTGAGGTTGTAAATTTGAGATGCTATGTCTAGGATACKTGGTTAACCAAGTTGTAATAGAAGAGGTATCTGCTTTTATATCTAGTTCATTTTAGATGAAACTATAGCTAAAGTTGATTTATAGAATTAAATGAAGCAATGGCGATTAGTCACATAATATCTATATGCATGAAAATCTTGTGCGTACAAAGTAATTAGACAAGGCACCAATCCAATATACAGTTAGATATGCTGTACAAATGAGTAAACTATTTTTTTTCTTGGGCTTCTAAAAAAGCAGATGTAAAATAGGTAAACAGTCCAGTGGCTTGCTATATGTCTTTTGTGCAGGCCGGATTTTCCCTGAATTCAGCTGAGCACAATGATACACAGTTGGTGTCACAGGGAGCAGCATCAGTTTACTAATATTTGTTTGTTAGTTTAAACATTTGTTACTTTGTTAGGATGAACATAGCTTAAAAATAGAAAGAAAGGAAGAGGAAGGAAGGACTGAGGGACTGTTTATTTGTGGAAGAAAATACACAAATACAAACTACTGGGAAAATAGGTAAACACTTCATCTAAGTTGATTTTCACATTCATACACCTATCGGTTGTGCCTGATAAAATTGATACGATTTACTTTTTCCACTGCTAGGAATAGCTGMCTGTTTCTTTTTAAGCTACCCCTCAAATTGCTTTCTTTCCTGTGTGTTTTCTTCCTGGCCTGCATTTGGGGTTGATATACTTAGGTGTTGTGTAGCATGGATTCCCACACTGCTCTCCGCAGTCTGAAGAAGCTAGCGTATCCCATTCTTCCCTTGAAAACCTAAACTCCGTGACTTTTAGATGTTTTTAAGGTTAGGAAGATTGCAAGATAACAGAAGCAATTACACTAGCCATTTCACTGCATTAATAGACTCAAACTGGCAAGTCCAACTCAATTGTACTGACAATGGAAGAGGTAGAGAAGCTTAGCCGACTAACCCCCCAGTACACATATATACTGGGGAGACTGTAGGAGACCGAGAGGGACAGATGGTGCCTAGATAAAAACGGGAGCCTCGCTAAAGTACAAGGGGAAGTACGGGTTTTGTTCCGRTATGAATAGGCAAGTCTGGTTGCCTTTGTTACTGCAGGTGCTGCTGTTGCTGGGTTTTACACGCTCTTCAGTCTTTGTGGTTTTTATTTTTATAGTTTTTCCTTGAGAAAGCTAGATATATATCACATCAGCTTCTTGAAATGTGCTGCATTCACAAGCCTCTGAATGACAAAATACATGAAGGAATCTAACACAAAAGATGAATCATAAAAAAATGGAATGATGCATAAAATGGAAAACAGAAGAGTGTAGATTAAAATCCAAGAGGTGTTTAYAGAACTGAGTCAACAAATCAGCTTCAATACCTTCGTACATTTACTTTAGGACTATTTRTAATTCAGTTTCTAGATTGTTTGCTTGAGTATGAAGGGACTGATTGCCCTCTTGCTTGTTTGTTTAAATCAGGAACATCTTCAGTGTATTTACTAATATAACTGTGACATAACCGAGAGATGAGTCAGGCTGAGAAAAAGGTTATATAATAGCATTTTTAAAATGTGCTGTAATTTAATGTGAGGAAAAATAATTTATAAGCTCACAACAAAAAATTGAGCAAGTCAAACTATACCAGTTCCACAGCCGAGCAATCTCTATCTATGCTGATGAAAGATCTGCTTGGAGATGTCTGTCACCAAAATGAGTACAACACAGCAATTTCTCCCAGTTAATGTTATTGACTYGAATTCTCTCTGGCCCTGTGTTTGCCATGCTGTGGTCATTTTTACATGCTGTGAGAACTGGAGAATTGAGTCCTGTTCTTCTCATTCCTAGAGTCACATGCAAAGTATCTATTGAAACCCATTTTTCAGCTTTCACTCAGGCAAGAAACAAAAATGAAGCCACATGATAGACTTGATCTTTTACAAGAATTTTCCAATGTTGTTGGAGCAAAGGACATCAAATACAGAGAACAGTTCATATTCAGTCCACATGATTAAACRGAATTAACATTGAGTAATGACTACATCTGAGGAAATCATGACTTGCATGCAGATAGTTTCACAAACAGGAAATGAGACTAAATTAATTTGATAAATTATTCCTTTCAAATGAGTCACTCAGACTTACTTTTGCAAGCACTACATTGAGAGCTCTCCAAAGCAATTGGTGAGGAAGGGAATAAAGGGAGCGTTTCCAGGCAGAAGTGTGACCAGARTCTCTACCCTTCCCTGTCCAGGATCCATCCAGGGGTTCCCAGGCAGCTTCCACCATCTCCCAGCTACCATGGAGCTTGTGCTTACCTTGTGCTTAGAAATATTTTCCACAATGACCAGGAGACATCACCCTGAGAGCAGCAGTTCAGACTGATGCTCAGGTTACCTTTTAGCTCTCAGGAAATCAGGTCACAATTCTTTCCTGGTGAACTGTTCAGTCTGTGAATTTTTAACACTGTCAGTGTGGAGGTGCTTGGCACCTTACAGCGGAGATATGTACTTCGTACGATTGAGCCATACATTTCAGGGGAGAGTTTCAACCCTCGTAACGATGTTACAGCACGTTAAACTCCCTGTGAACTTACTAGATCTGACTCCAAGCTACTGTTACATTTATCTATTCATTTTACTGTTGTGTTTGTATAGGCATAGCTACACTAGGAAAAGCAAAGCCTGAAGGTAGTAGGTAGTTGCCTAGGTTTGTAAAAGACAGCTACTTTCATGTAAGATACAGCGGTGAAATAATGTGCAAATTAATAAACTAGATTTCTTAACAACTTACCTTAGACTTAACCCTGTCTCCTCTGTCCATGTRTAAGAGAGCCTAATATTTTACAAAGGAATGAAGGGTTTATCGGCTAAGGTAGGCTGTAGACTACCATACTTGCTGACGTGTGTTCTGCTGGTTTCTCAGTCAGTAAATGCTACGACCACAGCTACCCTTTGGGGAGGTAGAAATATAATGGCTCAAAGAGAATTTGAGTGGAAAATGATTCAACATCATTTCTTATTTTTCCACTGAATGTAGTTACAAAGGTTAGCAAATAAGATTATTGAGTCATTTGTAACAATTCTGTTTTTATTTTTCCATCTTTTGGGGGACCAGATTCCCCTTTCTGTTAGATAAGACTGAGAAGATGGACTTTGTATTCCTACATATTAAAAGGCAGGGATATTCCATCTAGAAAATAACAAATCTATTACTAACAAAGCAAGAAGAAATAAAAGAAAGTTCAGAAGGAGACATAAATGGGAGCATACTGAAACTTTTTAGTGTTTTTTGCTTGGCAGAGGTAGGTATTTTGTGTGCATATCTGTGTGTGAGAGAGAAATGCTTTTAAGAACACACACATTTTTCAGTACAGGTAGAATAACAGGTTTTGCTCTGGAGAATACTCAGGTGACAGACAAAGTAATGCTTAAAGAAACTTTGAGCTGAAGTGTTATTTCTACAGCCATTATCAGCTGCACTCCCATGACTAAAATACGTTTCTCTAGAGAGAGAGGAAAGCTAATAGAGCTTCTAGCAAATTCACAGGAAATCTCTTTTTTCTTCTTCAGAAGGGAGCAGAGGGAATAGCAGATGAAAAAATTAACTTTGTTCAACAAACAAATTTTTAGCACACAAACAGACATGCAACGGACAATTATAAGAGAAGCTAAAGCCCCAGTCACACAAGGGGGAATCCCGAGACCTCTTGTTTTTGATGGAGCAGTGACATTTGAGACCAGATGAGCACTTGCTCTTTCGGACTACAGCACACCAAGTATGGCAGTAAAAGTTTTCAATTGCCAGAACTGTAAATCACTTGGTGGAGTTCTATTTTTTTGATTTTCTATGCCTAAAATGGTAACACTTTATGCATTATTAATCAAAGATCAGAATATATTTCTGTTACATATTCAGTGTTGGGGTGGCATAGATACTCATGGCAGATGATGCCAAACTGGGTTTATACTRGTATGATGGTATGACTAACTGAAATAAATTTCTATCATGTCCCTGTGAAACAGAGATTATCAAACCCGTTTTGCAGATGGAAAAGCAAAGACTCTCACATACGTTCCATGGCAGTTTGAGACGCTATTAATTTGCAGGCAAGCACCCAAACAGGTAGCCAACAGCTGAAAGGCTCTTCCAGACACCTCATTCTGTTGCARTCTTTCTAATATCATCCTTCCCTGYGGAGAGCTGTGTGGATTTAAAGATAATCTTCCTAGTTACTTCTCTAAGTCTGTTTCSTTTTCATTACAGCATTAGAATATATCATGGCACTCTGTTAGCATAGATCTTTTGCAGCGACTTGCAGAGAGACACTATGAAATGTAGGATAAGTGTTAAAAATTGTTCAGTGGGACAAACTAATACCTCCAAATTCTGTTTGGTAACTTTAGRTTGTCTCAGAATTTTAAGTTGCCCCCAAAATTTCTCCCCAATAGGAGAAATTTCATGAAATGTTTTAAAAAAATAATATTTATGTGGATCAGCATATTTTTGTCATTTATGTTATATGCAAAAAAAGGTTTGACAGTACAAAGAAGTGAGAGGAAAAAGTCTATTTTTCAATGTACTATGATATGTATTAGCCAATATCTTCTATATAGTTCAGCTGAATTCACTAAATTGCTTGTACAGTTGGTCGTTTACATTAGTTGTTAGCTTGGTGTTCTGTAGTGGTGAGAGCAGAGGAAGAGAGACACAGAATAGTGACTCTTTGGAATCTGGAAAGATATTCAGAAGCGTATTTTTACAAATACCAGTGGTAGTAACGTGTGGGAAGACTTTCTAACCATATCTTAAAACAAGCATTCCCCCRAAAAATGAGAGAAATACAGAAGCTCTATTTGAAAATGTGGTTTAAGCACTATACATGTCTGTGCTTGCACTTACTTTATAGTCACTATGAGATGAGAAGTAAAGAATGTCAGGGGTCAGAGGAGAAACAGGCAACCAAAAGGAGGAGTTTGGAACCAATATGATTTTGAAATTGATTGTGGTTAGTCTTTGTAATGGAGGAAAGAGTTAATGATAGGAATACTTACGTATACCATGCCTAATTCACTGAGATGAACAAATTATCTAGGGTTGAGTTAGAAAGAACCCTGGTTTTAGACTACAAGAGAAAGACCTCTACTTTGAACTACAAGAAGTCAAAAAATCTGTCTTTGATCTACAAAAAGAGGTGCCAGTAGAAGAACCTTGCTTTAGTAGAGCAGTAAAAGAATTCTGCTTTGAAATACAACTAGGGAGAAAAATCCTATCATACTCTGAGATGAAATGAAGTAAGAAATGTGTTTCCAAAACAAAGACAAAGCCTGAATTTAGGCATTTGAAAAAGAACAAGAAGAAACAGCTGTACATACAGCATGGGGGTTGTTTTATCTAATGGACAACGCAGAGGATAAGGAAAGAGAGAAGTTCTGAGTCATGGTTCCTGTTAAATTGYTGTCTCTGTAGCCACGTTACTTACCTAACTGCTTCACTTGTTCTCTCTGTAAAACWTAGGTGGCTATGCTTGCCTACCTCAAAGAAGTGGTGATATGTTTTACAGTGCTTTGAAGATCCTAAGTCTTATGTACTGCTAAGTATCATTATTATTCTTTATTTTGGCTTATTACAATGCAAAGGAGAGAATAAAAGCCTGATTTAATGTTGAAAAGATAAATGAGCACTCTAGCTAGAAACAGAAGTAGTTAATGCAGAAAAAAAATCAAAGGACTGAATAAAAGAAGAAAGGGATGGAGAGAGAAAAGAAGCCAGCAAGAGCACTCTTCCAGGTTCATCCTTCATCCATGAAATGGAAATGACTTGGAAAGGACTTGCAACAAGGTGAATTTCTGCAGGAAAATGACTTGCAGCAAGGTAAGCACCATTTACTTCCATCCTACCAGAAACAGTAGGCCTCTTGCTGTCATATTGCCATCTGGTGGGGAAAACTCTGCTGTAAAGAAAACCGGCAACCTTTCACAGCATGTGTTGCRGGTAGGTTATCCTGGTAGAGCTGAGCCCGGAGCCCCAAGATACTGAAACGAGAAATGCCACTACCTCAGAAGCCAGTTGTTTGATTGATCTCTTTGGAAATTTCACACTACCTAGCAGACTCATTGTGCTAATTTGAAAGCAAGTGCAACATATAATGGTACTTCCACTAATGGGTAGACAGAAGAAAGCTAGTCATGCTTAAGAATGTGTGCTGAATACTTCAAAAAATACTATAAAATTAGGGAGGCATATGGATAAATGAATTCTAAAGACTGAGTACTTCAGCTACTCAACTGTACACTGTAACAAGCTCCTTTCTTTATATTTTTCAACGAAAATGGAGAAATAATGAGACACAGCATATGTACTTGTACTTCTGTATGCATTAAACAAAGAGTTTTCYTTGGATGGCCTGATGATTATGTCCAGCATAATGAAGATACATAAGCAAAGCACAAAATTAACATTGTCTTGCAAAAAAATCAAAATGTGCTGAATTCAGTTTTCTTTATCCAAACACACACAACAGAGAAAATGAGAAGGAAGCTGGCAGGAACAGAAACATCTATGTTCTACAGARTGTTTTGCCATTTTAGAAGAGAGTACTGAAGTGTGGTATAAATTGTTGCATCTGCAAACAAAGCTGGTTAAGTCAAGCATTTCCAGAAAAAATGCTAATCTTTGTGGGCTAAAGCATATTTCTAATATATGGCAAGACAGATCAATCAACATAGGAGTGCCCTGGATAGAACTATATTCCCTGTAGTTACTTTATCTTCATGAATGAAATGACTGAAAACAGTCCTGTTCAAGGAGGCCAGATTCAAAGTTCCTTTTCAACAGCTTTCATCAGATCCCCTCTGCTAAATCTATTCCCCAGGCTTGCAGCAGTAAGGCTTCTATGGCATCACTCAAAGATACCAAAACAGAAAGATTCTGCCACTAAGTATTAAGCACAGTGTTACATTTGATTTTTATGGACTGTTACCTTCATCACAGCTGCTTTTATTCCAGGTGCTTCTCGGGTGGGTGAATGTGCACGTTAAATACGTCCTACCAAAGATTATTCTTCACTCATTTTAAACTATGTATTTCAACAAACAGGATGGAATTCCTGCGGTGAAAAGTTACCAGGGACACTACAGTTCATGCATCCTCTGAGACTGCGAGTAGTAAGAACTTTTGTAGTGCAGTAGGACATMCTGCACAGGGAACAACTATGCCATTTTAAGCTGCATGGTTGAATCACTAGACACTGGCATAAACCTCCTGAAGTTCCATAAACCTGCTGCAAGATTGAAAAATGGATAGGGCTAAACCCTTTTTCCTGATGCGGCTCATGATACTTCTCTCAGCAGTGTGATGGGGCCTGAAAAGCAAGAGATTTATAGGTCTTCTGGCCAATGATGAGATGGTATGATATCAAACTCCACCCATGTTGTGTCATCAGCACCAGAACAAACCTTTGGGTTTTCCACAGCTTATTTGACTTACTTCAGTCTTTTGCCCTTTGGCCAAAGGAAGCTTATCGATATTTTGAAGATTTCTCCTGCATTGTTTCAGCTCTGTGGCATGTAACGTTTTAAGTTTCTAAAGCATAAGAGCTGTCATGTTTCTGAAAGCAGGAAACATATCCCTACGACTTTATCTCAGAACAGAGAAAAATCAAGAATATAGGCAACTGTGTGAAAGAGGAGCAGAGAGACCACAGTGCTGGAAGCAACTGAATGTTTGTACTAGCAAAAGTCCTTCTGGRAAGAACCTCTGTGGTCCTTGGAGCACCTTTTTCTGACTCCTGTTGTTTAGCTGGGCTGAGCATCAATTCTCCTCCCTGTAGAGGGAAAAGGGCAAGGGCATGGCAAGAGAAAAATGGTATTTAGGGCAGAGTTGCAGAATGGTCCCCTGGAAGGTRAAGCGTAGTCCAGAGCAGTCTTTCTCCCTCCTCAGTTCAGGTTAATGCTTACAGGCTGCCCAGCTGTACTAGTAAGCAACTTTCATCTTTGCCCTGAGGTATTCTCCTTTTTCCTTGAATTCTGTTGTGGTTGCTTTTTAGATGGAGGGCTTGTTTGGATGCAATTTTCAWGTTTTCTCTGCTTGAAAGTAATTATGTTTTAGCATAAGAATCTAAAAAATAACATTAGCTACAAAATGTGTATTGAAATGTGAAATATTACCAAAATTAGGTCATTATTGGAGCAGAACTTATTCTAGTGTAGAATAAATTCTAGATCACCATTCTGGAGGGTATTAAGTTTCTGCAGATAGTAAATACTTAGATTGCAGACTATGAAACTTCTTCAGTATGAGGTTTTTTCTGCCTCCTTTCTGCATGACTTTTATTATRTAACACTGAATTCTTGTTAAATATGTCTCATATTTAACCATATGTAATTTAAATAATTTAAAAATAATTTAAATAATTTAAAAAACAGATGCCATTCAGTATGGGAATTTTAAGAATATATGGCTTGATCCTCCCTTGCAGCATCCACAAGGTGATTGTTTCCACCACTTCAAGATAAGAGCAAAATAGGTGGGAGACATTATCGAATCTGAATATTTTATGCCTACTAAAGACACATGACAGCAATATAAGATAAAAAATTGTGAAGATTTCAGTCTTAAGAATGTACTAAAGCCATTTCTTCACAGGATTGTTATGAAAACAATAAAATCATATATATTACTGTGACTAGCCTGATTCCAGTGGAAACATGGTATGCTCCAAAAGAAWTAAAACAATTTTCAGCTAAAAGGAACTTACCCTTGCATTTCTGACTTACCCTGTTTATTTTTTTTAACAAGAAATCATAGAAAAGCAGGAAATGTACTTTACAAAATCTCCTTTCTTGCTCTTTCCCTCTCTGCAAATGCAAGATTCTTTTCTTAAATCTTTTTCTGCACTTCTGGAATCAACAGTACACACAACTAGAGAACAAAGTGTTACATACCTTTGTCTTGCTAAGTACCTATCAATCTGGAAAGGCAAAATATCTCACAGGAGTCATACTGATGATCGTCTTTGGGCATATTTCACTTCAGGGGGAGCTTAACAGATATGATCAAGGAATGAGCACACTAAGACAGTGGAATGAAAGCTCATGACTTGGAGTTATAAGCATTACTGCAGTACAACAGTGGAAGAGGCTTAGATCTGAAATCAGTCATACTCAGTTCTGTTGGGCTTGTGGTTGTACAGTGAAGCAGTGTTTATTGATCAAGCAAAATAAAGGCCTCTATCACAAGACTGATTAAGTTATGAAAAGATACATTCATCAGCTGTTCTAGCTGAAGTACAAGGCAGAAGACATAAATGATGATACACTTCCCATTTTCACACTCTTTAGCAATTGCAGCTTTTACCTTGCAGACTCTTTTAATTTTACGTTGTATCTTGCAGGACAGAGCTGTTTATATGACTATTTAATTAAAACCAATTATCACAAAGTGATTGCATTTTCTGCATTGCGGTCCCTTTGCTTTACTTAGGAGTGCTCTGAATTTACATCAGCTTGACAAGTAAAGCTCCAAACCAGTTGTGAAAGCCTTTTATATCTGGTTTTCATTAGTTCATATTAAACGATTCATTGGCTTGATTTTCACTTCAGTGAGCTTTCTCATAAAATCTGCTTAGCCATAATGGTGATATCACATAGGAAGTGAAATGAATTAATACATCAGCAGAAACACTAACTAGAAGACTGTTTTTTTTTCTTACATTTTATTGTTTTGCAGATATACTTGTCAGTCATGTGCGAGACATACTGAAACCAAGAGACTGGGAAAGCAGCACTAAGTCAAAGGGGTGCTTTGACACCGCATTCTAGCTTCATTTGCTGAAGCAGGTGTGTAGTCAGCAAGTATCTGCTGAAGGGAATTATGCTTTAGATGGTCTCTTCTTACTATTATAATGGCGTCCACTAGAGCTGCAATAATTAAGGATCTCTCAGCATTTCACTACAAATCCATATTTTCAARTGGGTCTATAAATTGCATATAAGGAAATTTTGCTTCTTGTTCAAATGTCTTCTGAGGATTAGCATTCTGAGTGGGCTCTTAAAAAACACACATTAATTTGTTGATAAGAATGACTTAATGAGTATTTAGTTCAGAAAATATGGAGGAACAGCTGTAACCTTGTATGAAAAAATACTTTATTATCTTCTAGATATGTACAAATATYGCATAAAATGTAATGTACGAAATGTACACAGGAGCAGACATGGATCATCAAAAATACATTTGTTGAGCAGACAGGGAGCATCCTTGCCTTTACAGCATCTTGATGCTTGGTGGAAATCCTGTACAGCATAATTGAATACATGAATCTGCAAGATCTCGTGTATTACTAACCATGTTAAAAGGTTGGAAAATTTGATTAATACCAACAATGTAGCTTGCCCAAGTTGGTAGAGAGTGGAAAAGCATTCCTGTCATCCAGTTGAATGCCCATTACAGTAAATTCTGTGTCACCCAAGTTATGCTCCATGTTCTCCGGTATACACGTCAGCTAAGGACAGTCATCAGCTATAGGGACAACGTGTTTGAAACTTGCCGATGCAAAGCTTGTGCATAGCAAGTCAAGTAAGGTAAGCTGGCAGGAGTGAGGGGCGGTCTTCATTGGCCAAGATGCTTTAGACCATCCCATATGGGCAGATAGCTTGATTCCTGCTTGCACATGTAATAGTAATGGAACCTATAAATAACAGAGAGTTTTAATTATGCATTTACTCAAGAAATGGTCATTGAACTAAATAACACAGGTTTTGAAAAGCTTCATAATTATGCATTTTGCCTGAGACCAGTAAAGAAACACTAAACATACAAGTTCAGAGAATGACATTAAAAAAGAAATATAAGTAAGAAAAAGCACTGAAGGTCTATTTATAGGATATATGCAGTTCAACAGTAGATATCTGCTCCTCCAGTCTTGTTTTCTTAGTTACTTCTGATTCATGCCAGTCTAGCTAAGAGCAGACCCAAGGATGCAGCTTTGTTCTCCATAGATCATGYTATTACGCCTTTTCTTTATTCCTGACTTAAATTGTTCTAGCTAACCTGTCAGTTTGTCAGATCCTTGACACTAAACTGTATTAAACCATAGTTCCTGGTGGAGTTATTTGGTGTATATCTAATAGTTGAATAACTGAACCACTCAAATTATGTGAAGGATGCCTATATGTGAAGGAATTTATTAACCTTCTGCATATTAATCAGGCAAAAATTCCAATATTTAGTCTGTTTCCCTTATAAGGATACCAAAAAAAAAATCATATGTTCAAAATTTGACAAATCCTAATACTCAGGTTTATGAAATTTTATAGTATTAAGTTTAGGTTTTGACAGCCTGATTCATTCTATCATTTCCACTTAATTTGAATAATATCTTCTGTGTATCCTCTCCATTTTTCTTCCATACTTCAAAGTCTCAGTTTTACAAAACAAATAATTTTACACTATGATTGCCCTTTACCTGCCCATCTATGTAGTCTGACATCTTAAATAATTGACATCTGAGCTAGTTGCTGTGGAAAAACCACTTGGGCCCATCTACTGAATAATGGTCATTTCCTTACTTTAACAGAATGATGAAACCGTCTGATAAACACTCTGTATGTATTTAACGAGTAGGTCTAATATTGATATTACAACCCCATGAGATGGAAAAATTCTGCATTTTTTGTCTCCCGTTTTTATTCATTTCCCAACCAGTCTATTTGCATTTCACCTAAGTGATCTAAGAGCAAAGGCATCGGTTTACTGCCCTTAAATCTCTAACTTTTAGTTTGATTGAATGTTATCAGTTCCCACTCTTTTTTGTTATTTTGCTTAGTACTTCCACTCCTCCAATCATGTGAGAGCAGAAACCTGTTCTCATCATAGAAAGGAAAAAAGGGGTTTCTATAGCTCATAATTATGGAAGAAAAGATTTGAATCTGTTATCTGGATATCTGATAAGACTCTGAAAAGAGCAAAATGAATGGCAAGTGTGTCACTATTTAAAAATCTCACTATGTTTAAATTAAGCCCAATGCATGATGTGATGGAAACTTGATTTTGGAGTTGGCGGAAGGGTTTCTTTGAGACCTCACTGGACACGTGTGGGCATTAGAGGAAGATTCCCCTCCTGGTCATCCATTCCAGGTCTCAGAGCATGAAGATTATATTGCCATTAAAAAAGGTGATGATCCAGTCTGTATATGGTGCCCTCACCCAATCACGATCACTTGCCTCCAAGCTGATGATGAGACCCACACCTCCTAGAATTATGGTTCTCTCAATCATTGTGAAGAAAACAAGAGCAATAACATAATGCCCTCTMCAAACGAAAGATGGAAAAAGGGCAGAAGAGGGAGCAACCCTAGAAAAAACCAAGAAGAGTTCTATAGGGGAAGAGTTAAAGGGGAAGCAAAGTAGGCAACCTACAAATCAGCTWTAACTCTTTGGGAAAGAGGCTTTGCTTTGAAAGCCGGAGGAGAAAGCACGACCAGTAGCTACGACTAGTAGATATGGAGCATGCAGTAAATGWGAGCCACCCGCAGTTGAACAGACCTTACACATAAAGGCTGGACTTTTAACTACAGAAGAGACAAAATTCTGTTTTGCTTGTTAATGCTCACAAAAGTTTCTAGAGGGAGACAAAATGAGAGAGAGACAAGTATGAAAACCAGAAAAATATTTTTAAACATTTGAATCCACATTTTTTAACTGAAATAAAGGCAGGGCACAGTACTTTCTATCACAATATCTGAAGCAGAGATTCCACAGTTAATGCAAAAAAAGGAGATTGATGGATGGATACCAAAGTACTTGCTAATCTTAATTTAGTTTGATGATTTTCTGCAGATTATAGTAAATTTCTAATTTCACTGTGGGTCTGAAACTAGAAAAATAGAGACATGATATGAAGGGAAACAATGTGAGCAGTGACAGGCAGGTAAGGACCCATTACCACTGCCAAATGCAAGGTGAGCTGGGCCCACTGCYTCTGTTCACACATGTCATCATACAGATGTCATCTGGTAACAATTTATTTAATCTTGTAGAAAGAAGAGGTTTCTCATCTTAATTACATCAGATCTAAAATAGCACTGAGAATTTGGTTGGAGTTATTGCATAATTAAAGCAGTCACTGGTGTAAAGCAGGCGACAGTCCGGATTCGTATTTTATTATGGAGACTGCAAACTGTGGCCTGGGTGGAGGAGGAACATATGGGCACGAGATTGGGACCCCCATGCGCAGCAGGACTGTGTGCAGTGAAGGGAAGGGAATGGGGACTGTTGCATCATGTTCTGCTTTGGGAAGTGGGAAGGCTTCTGATATGTTATAATGTGGATTATAATATGGGAGATGGACTAGGAGGACATGTAGGAATGCCTGCCCGAGCTCCTGAGCTGGCACTAGAGCCTACTGGACTGACAGCAGCTCTCACTTCCAGTCTACGCAGGACATAGTGCCGGTACTACCCACTGCTGCCATCGCTTCGCTGGTGGTTGCAAACTAAGCTGAGGATTCTCGGATAAATATAGGTTCTTGACAATCTATAAATGCCATTGCTTCCTAGAGCCTGGCTAGTGGCCAAGGAATAGCAATTTACAGCTGCCTAGTGGTGAAGAGGAAGTGAATGAAGGAGGGATTTGTAGTGGCCTGGCAGGATGAGTTTGGGGTTGTGTTTTTGTTTTGTTTTGTTTTTTTTAAGGGGTTGTGCTTGTTGCTTTGACTAGAGTTATATGATGTCTGCCACTTATAATCATCAAAAAGTTCCACAGGCATTGACTCTTTCATCTCCCTAAAGTATCTGCTCCAAAAAAATGTTATCTCCTGTTTTACCAGGGGGTGATGACTGAGACAGAAAGACAGGAAGACATAGACATGTATGATTATTTTATAGGAACTCTGTGCTGCAGATAGAACAAAGATTTAAATAGTCCATACCTGAATTTCTGAAGGTAAAATGTCAAATCCGTGGGCTTTGAAAGTCAGCCCAAACAGCAGAAGAACTGTAGACTGACTACTGAAAGACCCACAAATTTTAAAAAATGGAGACAATGAATTGTTGGTAAATCAGCTTGGCACAAATGAAAACCAACTCCAGTCCAAGCAACTCCAATCTCTGTCATTAAAARTAGCACTTGGGGGAAAGAAGGGAACCATTTAGGAGAAGTACTGTCTGACTGATTTAGGGTATTTTGATTGTGTGTAATCATAAGAGATGGTCTGGCAGAGAACTGAAGAGATGGTCTGATCCTTTTCCACATCCATAGAAATGTCCCAATACCAGAACGTATCTATTATATTTTATTTCTAGCTTTCTCAGAATCACTTCCTATTAAATAACTTTCAAGGAATCTTTTCTTCCTGGCTTTCAAGATGGAGCACAAAGAGACAAAAAAAATCAAGCAAGCGCCTGATCTTTTGGATTCTATATCACATCTACCAAAGAGGAAAAAAATCTGCTCTGGCAGGGCAAGGAGTAGTCAGGCACTGGAACATGAATTTTCTCTTCAGTTTGCCCATTTAATGGATTAAGGGCACATCAAGGTTCATGTCTACCACATGTTTTCTTTCATTACTAAGATCTACTCTTATCAGGAAAATACTAAGATTTACTTAGCAACAGTAATACAAGTAGAAAACACTCTCCATTCACAGCCCAGCGAGACTGGGAACTTGGCTGTTGTTTCCAGTGGCCTGATGTGTGACAGTTTCCAGAATGGGGCTGAGCATGCTGCAGGGTAGCGACAGTGCAGGGATTTTCTTACACGCCGCAGAGAAGCCTAAGGGGGAATGGGATCTGCTTCTTAATGTCCAAGAAGGCAAAAGCAATAGCCTGATTGTATTTAGATTCTTCATTGTCCAAAYAGCTAATAATTTGGTAATATGCCTGCATATTTTTGGCTGAATGGAATGCTGCTTGATGTTATTCCTAGAGGAATTTTATCAGTAAAAACATTCTTTCCTGTGTGAGAATTGAGACATCTCTAGGAGCGTGATTGCTGAATAAGAGAAGACCAATAGAAACCCCTTCACAGCCAAATATAGCATTAATTTATGCCTCCTGGGAGGTAACAAAGCATATGTTTTGGTAGCATCAAGTGGGGAGCAGCAGAAGGGAGTCTTAAGATCTCCCTTCATTATCTGAAATCTTTCTCCTGTATTAAAATATAACCTTTGCGTTGCCTGCTGAGAAATCCTTTTGGCATTTCCCAACACCTCTGAGTATCTTGCCCCAAGGCTTTGAAAAGCTTCTCCTTCCAACTAGCTTTGAAATTGTAGGATAGACTGCGAAAATTCTGTGCAGCTTCTTGCTGAGTGGAAATAATTTGTTGGTCCGTTTGCCCTTACTGCACATCAGACAAGGTTCCCCAGTCAGACTTCTTGGTAAAATTTTCCTATGCAAATTCCAGTAAAGTGAACATCTTCCGTGCTAAGTATTACTATGCAGTACACACGTTATTCCCCTGTCAAAAACAGTTTGTGCCGAACTGCTCGGTTGTTGTAAACAGGGAACAAGGAAAACRACTTCAGGGGAAGGCTCCCACCCAGGCACACACGCCCACAGGCACACAAAGCCGCTCTGATTGAAGCCACAGGCAAACCAGCAGTTTAGATTTGTCTTTGGAGACTRTAGGCCGAAGAAATCTAAGTCACACAGGAAACTTAAGACATTATCAAACAGATGTGGTTTAATTTTGCTACATCTGTCTACAGATATGCAGAATGTGAGACTACAGGGCACCCGATACTAGCAGCTGGGGAGGGGCAAAGCCACCGGCAGTGAAAGCTGAATGTCAGGGACGTGCTGCCTGAGGCAGGTGTCTCTAGGCGTAAAGTGACTCTTTCCGCTCGATCTGCCAGCTTGATAACAATTGTTTCGCTAGATGGAAGGGTATTTCCTCTAGAGGTGCTGCAGTCATCTAGTRTGGTACGTCTTGCAGGTACAGTGAGTTAGGAAATAAAAAATTACTATAGCAAATYAGCAGAGAGTTAAAAAATTAAAGTCAGCATTTTCAGGATTGCAAGCAGATTTAGGAGGGCTCAGTTTCTGCATGCTCAGCCTGAGAAAAATAATGGCTCAGAGGCATCAGGGCTGAAAATCAGGAACTTCCAGTGAGGTTTTTCAGCCCTCGTGAAGAAACAGGCATTAGTTCTGTGTGTTTGAACATCTACAAATTAAGCACCGCCATCACTGACAGCTTCTGGAAAACGTGATTTGCCACCTGCATGCATTATGCTCAGCACCTCCACCCAGCTAGACAGATTTAATAGTGCAAGTGAGAACTGCGATCTCAAATCCATTGCTGTTCTCAGTCTGCTATATTTTTTTTCAAATTAACAATTAGCCTATATATTTAGGAATTTATTTAATAGGTTCTTTAAAAAGAAAGCTACAACAATGGACTTTTCATTTTTGAAGTGCCATATGCCATGACTTTTTAATAAGATCCTCCTGAGCTTCTTTTGGTTAGTCTGTTGCTAACTTATTCCTAATTTATTCCTAATTTGTATGCATAATCATTTTAAAAAGAAGACAAAGATTATTTTGATGAACATAAGATAGGATCCTGTGAAAGATAAGTTTGTGCAAATAATCCTGCACTTTGCTTCTTAGATATCAGCTGGAAAGTGTCTTCTCTCATATTCTAGACTCAAAATTAAAAAGATTTTACTTTTTTTCTAGCCATCATTGTGGATTTAAGTTGYTATTTTGATGATCTTTAAAAAAGAGGAAAACGTCTACCTGATGAGGCACAAACTTTCAATATCACTATCTACTTTAAAGACAAAAATATCAGAGAAAGGAAGGAGAAAATAAAACTTTTATTTTTGGGGCAGCTGATTATTGCACCTGTCTGAAACAAACACTGTAACTGTCCAACAAGTCTTCTGATTATAGTGCAGAATTAAAAATAAGCCCCCCCCCCACTAGCTTGGCAAAATTTGAGCTGTGTTTTATGTCAAGATGCAGAACCGKTCTTTCATCTTTGCCTGACCGAGGTTCCGAGCAAGCAGCCTTGCCTCTGCCCGTCTCCTTCGCCGTGCCTCGCATCGGTGTCCGGAGCCTCCGTGGCTAGGTACTTCCTCGAGTAGGCTTTTGGTATTCCTTGCTGCTTGTATGATTTGCAGGGGAGAGCTAAGGCACTGAATCACATTCATCTTTCGCTAGCAGCCACTTTGGTAAACTGAGGGGTGTTCGCAAGGCACAGGCCTGCGCGGTAGATACCYGGCTGAGTCTGCTCAAGCTCATTCAGTGCCAGAGGCAGTATGGCCATGTTAGCACAGTAAATTCAGTTAGACTGAAATACTTGCCATCAGCAGAAATGCCTCTGCTTGCTATGAAAGAGCTCTAGGCCCCTTGGGTCCTGGAAATCCTATAGCTGTGTCAACATGCCATTCTGCCTGGGGTAAGTACCCTATCTGTCTCCTAGTGTGGGGCTGGCTCATCCAGTAAAGGCTCAGATTCTTCATGCCTTAACCATAAGTTCAACTTTCCTCCTTCTCCCCAAAAGGAAACTTTATTTAAAACTCAGCATAAATTAATCATATTAACATAAGCAATTTTACTAAATGATTTCCTCCTACTTTCTTTATACAGCTTGAATATTTTCTGCATTATGTTGGTTGATATCTACAAGATTTCCTTCTGCCTTTGAACATGAAAATATGATCATCCTTTCAGAAACAGTGAAATCTTTTTATGTCACTCTTCCTTCTTCCTCCTGTTCTTCCATACCTTCCTATATCGGTGCAATACAGATAGTGTTGTGTATATACTTTCTCAGTGACAATGAAAGATAGGAAATAGAGGAAGATATATTAACTGGAGCTCAATCAAAACAAGACTGAAATTATAGCATTTAAATATTTGATTTATTTCAAAGGCAGAGAATAGCAACTAATGTTATACTAAGACAAGGTGCACTGAGAGAAGTACAGAAAGTATGGCTAGTCTTTGGCCAGCCTAAGCTATAGTTTGTAAACTATAACCTTTTATAGTTTGTAAACTATTAAAAATATACATGATATAATCATAGAAGCAATTATAACATTACTTTCTAAGGGCCACTAAAATAAATCAAGAGTCTTGTCTGCAATTTCAGTGAGTCCTGCAGCCGATACTAAAAGTCTTGTGTTGCTTTGCTCRTTCAGTCAAATTTCCCAGTGAAGTGAGAGGGGTTTTAAAGCATGAAGGAATACATGACTGCCTCTTCAGGACACATCAATTTTGATGTGAACTGAGAAAACAACTCCTGCTGCGAATATAACCATTAACGTGGTGCTTTCATATTGACAGGCAACTATAGCGTTTAGCCGCCAGGCAGAGAACGGAGCGGCTGGAGCGAAGGGGAGCCGGAGATGGTGATGAGGGCTGGTGGGGAGCATCCCCCTGCGAGCAGCTCGCCGTGTTTGGGTGCTGCACTCTCCCAGGCCCSCTTTGCGGAGCCCGCAGGGCACGGCCTCCCCCTGCCTGCACCACGTAGGGTAGCGTGGGCGGCTGCCCGTGCTTCCAGTCTGCCCCTGTAAAGGACTCCTGTCCCAAGGGGTACTTACACAAGACCTTAAAAGGGAAAACCAGAAAGCAAATAGCTACCAAGTAGAGGAAGAGGAGCTGAGAAAGCCAGAGCGTCACTCTGCTACCAGCCGGCATCAATGGGAGTCATTCCAATAAGCTGAAAAGCAGCAGTTCTGGCTCAAATTTGGCTAAGGCCTTTGCGGGGGGCCAGACTGGAGTGTTCAGACAGGAGTGTTTATGTGAAGATGTGTGATGCGTTTCCCGTCTCTCCGAAAATACAGTATTGTGCTCTGCTACAAGCAGCAATAGATTCCCATGAAATCATGAGAAGCAATAAAAGTAATTTTGGAAAGATTTGATAATGAAAAATGACACAAAGGAGCTTCAGAAATTTGCATGTAGAAGGAAAATGGAATTGTTTGCACTGTCTGTAGTAAATATGTGTTCCTTTTAAACTGTGCTGGTATAAATTGCTCTCACTTATACTAATGTAATTTGAGAGGCCCACTAGTGAAGCCAATGCAGTTGCAGAAGTGTAAATCCAGTGAGAGAGAAAAATTAGGAGCTATTGTTGTGACATAAATTAGGGAAGTATATTTACAATGAACATAAATGAAGACAACTGTTGAATATAGCTGTTCTGGAAAAAGTTTTGCTTGCTACCGTTTACCCAAGCAATATCCCATTTATCACAGACTGAGTGCTTATATAATGAAATCAGTTCCTATTTATCTTCAGTTTCTGATCTGTCTGTCTGTCTATATTGTAATGGTCTAGTTTTGCATTTTCAACCTAGTATGATACATATTTTTCACTGAAGCCTTCTCCTTTTATTTGTCAATCTTGGGCCTATTCAGAGATCTCACCCAGCTCTTTCCTGCCCAAGGCTCCTGTAATACTCCTTGTGTAGTGATAAAGGTCGTATTACTTACTGAAATGAGCCTTTCCTCCTAAGATTCTGTCAAGCTACTCACTTTAAAAGCTATGCTTAATTCTCGTGTTTGACAGATTTATTTCTCTTGGAAACTTCTACCTGCTCTGGCAACCTACTGTTTGTTTGCTCCTTTCCTGCTTCAGACCTGCCACTTGTTTCTTTGCTGTTTTCTTTCTTTTTGTGCGTAGTTGTATCATCTAAKGCTGGGACTGCACAGGTGCCTTTTCTTGTATGACCCAGCCAAATGGTTGAACTTAATTCTCACAAAATACGAAAAAGAGATCTGAGAGGTTTTTCATCTTTCCRCTGCCTCCAGCTGATGCTGCAGGACATATCTTGCGACGTGGTAATTGATCTTAGTCTTCTTCTCTCTGTACCCTTCACACACTAGTTTGTGTACTATTGAGTTTAATACTCCTTGAAGCAGAGCAACAGGGCCTTCTACTGTTCCTCTAGAGTGCCATACTTTAGATTATAAAGAGCAAAACCACCAATAATATAATAATAATAATACAATATTGTAACTGAAATAGGATTGGGATTCAAACGGGTGATCTCCAGATACAGCTCAGCTGTCACAGGAAAGGATGCTACTCAATACAAAAGTTTTATTTCTCCCAACTCAGCACATAGCCAATATTTCACTAGGATGACAAGAGATGCTGTACTGCAGTTTTTTTTCACTTAACAGTAAAACCAAGTTTATGACTGCTTATGGTCACTAATGTGTCCTGGCATACTTCCAAGTGCTGGACCATTAACCTTGCTGTCAGAGCTAAAATCCACTTATATAATTAGGTTATCTTTATCTCAAATTTCTACTTGCAGTTTCTCTGGGAAAAATAGTGTTCTTCTTTTCTTTTCTTGCAGAAAACATCTGTGTGGAGCTGCTCTCAAAGAAAGGTGGCCTGGTTTTTGCTTTGCCTTTTTCACTTTTTTWAAAACACAGTAACAGATCTAATCCTTCATTCTCTCTCTCCTTAATCTCTTCAATTCTGTATCTAAATCACAGAATTCAATTTAATTCTTTTTATGTCCTTATTCTTCACCCATGACTGTATTTCAGAGAAGCRTTAATTTGGGTGACTGGCAGCTTTCATGTATGTTGCTTTCTGTCTAGCTTGCTTCTACCCAAGCAAAAGGTATGAAGAGAGGGAGAGGCTGTGATTTGCCATGAGGTGTTGTGGGGTTTTCTTCTGAAGGCAAGGACACAGTGTCGATTATTCTTGGGAATGGGCTTGAGGTAGTTCTTACTGTGTGAGTAAGAATTTTTACATGATAATTTTGGTACTGTTTTTCTCCATACTTTTCTTCTTTGTGTGTAGCACATTCCTCAATAATTTAGCAATTTCTGTCATCTGTGTAATCTTATACTAAGATTTTTAGTAATGTGATACTCATACCTAGAGAGTGCACTCCACAAGTTAAACAAACAGCTCTGAAGCACTGACATGCAGCAGAAGGCATTTCACATACTATCAGCAACACGGATGCTTGCAGGTTTAAATTGCAGTATTACTCTGAAACTTGTCCCTGTGAAGCAATATTGTGAGAGTTTGGTGTATCTGCTTGCAAAGCTGGCAGAGGCACAGTGCACTAGGAGTTTTCTAACCAGGAGCACTTTCAGATACTGACAGTGCTGGTATCTGAAAATCCATCTTCATTCTGCCTAATGATAACATCATGTGTAATTAAAATTCTAGCAGGTCAAAATCTTTCCTCATTTACATTTGTGCAACTTCATTGCCATCAAATACCGCAGTTCTCATCACTTTTTTTATTGTATATCCCTGAAGGCATGTAGGCAGTGGAACTGCACAGGTGCAAGGGAGGGCACATCTGGACCAGCAGCTGTAGCTCAGTTAACAGGTTCATTACGGGTGAATCAGCAGAATCCAGTTCAGGTGCTTTTTGTGCCAGATCTGCATTACTAGCAGAAATAAGATTCCAACTTAGACACATTCTTACCACTAAATCCCATCAGCTTGTCTCTAAATATCTCCTAGGAGAAAATCTATGGACTAACCTGGTGCTTTTTGGGTTATTTTGTTTTCAACTAAGAGACACCATATAATGGAGGCATACATTCAGGTACCCATCCCACTGATAGGGATTTGGGCATTGGTTTGAACGAGGGACTGTGTTTTCTGTTTTTTTTCTTTGTTTTGTTTTGTTTTTGACAGAGAAAAGATAATGTTTTGAACCACTCTCAAAACTTTGGCCCGGCTAATTCACTATGCATTCTTGTAGACTGAGCTGATGGTGGGCACAACTTTGTGTTTTTTTTCCCGCTACAGTCTATCCATTTCAGTTGTGCTAAGCACTAAGAAGCCATTCGTGGCAAAGACTATGGGCACAAAAGAAGGCAAAAAAGATCATGCTTATCCCATGAATCATAACTGAGACTACCAGCTTTTAACACTATGCAGGAGACTCGCTAACCAAACCTCTCATACCTAAAGGGAAGGATATTTTAAGTAATATAAAGTAGACAAGGAAGTTTTATTAGCAATAATGTTGCAGTGCTCCTCTCCTGTAAAGCTATTATGGAAGCTATTCTGGATTTAGAGTTGTAATCTGTCTCAATTGCATGTAAGACGGAAAACTATATAAAGTACTATTAACTCGTTGATTATAAAGACCTTCATTTCTTTACATATGTACAGACCAGAGAATAATGAGCAGGAAAATATAGATTGTTTGTATGAATTACCATGCTCTTTTAGCAAGTACTAACATATACTTTAATGGTAAGAAGTGGCATATAAAAAAGATTAGACCCATCATATGCTTCACAAACTATCTCCATGGAAATGCAGAGTTGRCTTTCTTCTTTGCTCAAAACCTGTTTTAGGTAGAGATCACTATCAATTTGAAATTTAAATCAAAATTTCCTCATGAATCGGAGGACTTCATTAGTCATGCATGGCATCGTTCTTTCCAATATGAATTCTGTTTGAAAATGATGGCTCACTCCTGTTCTCCAACTGATAGGGTTGGCTATGAAGGAGGAAGGTGGGGTAGCTTTRAATAAAGGTAACTATTTGTCTAGAGTACTTATTTCAATATTTTCTGATGTGAAAGCAAAAATGCATGAGAGCCAATTTTCTTGCCTTCTGTCAGTGTGCCTCACTTCTTCCATAAGGTGCAAGCTGGGGGAGTTTACTGAAATKAATTGATACTCTTCATCCTGTCCTAAGCAGAGCTCTTACTTCCATTTGAATGTGCTCACAGTGTGAGAGTGCTGCATGAAGTGAAACATCATTTAACATATACTATATGATATACTAGTCCCTGATGCCAGAGGTGCRTGGCTGGATACTAAAATCAGCAGAGAACTCCGTGTACTATAACATCTTTTTCACAACACTTCTTCCACAGTGTGAAAGTGATTGATGTCTCTGGGTAGCCCAGTTTCGGCATAGAGTACAGATTCTTCTCCACCTTGTCCGGAAATACTAAGAAATGCAAAGTAATACAAAGTCTGATATTTCTCATTGATATTTGTTGAATATAGGTACTACTCATTTTCTCAGTCCCATAATAAACATAAGGATTAAGTAGTGCAAGGCAAATGCATTCAGTAACATCTGTTCTCTTTGCTACGGAATAGGGATGAGCATTTATGTATACAAGCAAGTCCTTTTATTTCCATTCTGACAAACTTAGAAACCTATCATCAAAATCCAACATTCTGTTTAATGACATTTTAATTCATTTTAATTATAYATGTATTAAATAGGCTTCAGTTAAATGTTTTTATTAAGCAGAGCTTTTAAAAGTTCAAATAATTCATATGACAAGTTTAAATTAAAATGGCAATAAGCTGTTGCTAGCATAAAATAAAAGTTGAAAACTTTTGATTAAAAGACAGTTCTATAAGTAATTGTCATCYACTCAAATGATGTCATTTTTTGTACTAATAGAAAGTCTCAGTGGAGTTTTCAGAGATCTCTACAATGAAAAAATCTAAATATAATAACATATCTTTTTCTTTTTTCTTCTTTTTCTTCATCTAACTCATATAATTTTAAAGAAAATAAAATTRTTTTGTGAATGCACATTCATATTCTCAGGGTTACATTTCAGTTGGTTTAAAAAAAAAAGAAAATGATAAGACCAGGTTTCTGTGAAGTTTTATCACWAACTACAGTGCCATGAAAATGAATGAGAAGTTGCAGCATTGTGGTCATCTTAATAATTAAACTAATAAAAACGTATACTTTTTCAGCAATACTTGCAATAGTAGTCCCAAATGATAGCAATGGGGGAGGGGGTTGCCTAATTCTCATTTTTATACTTATTCTTTTGAAATTTTCTTTCTAACCTTCCTAAATTCACCTGATCATCAAATTGTAAGGCTCAGAAAGATATCTCTGTTCATGGCAGCAAMTGCATCACAGTAAGAATAAAATAATTTGTATTCAAAGTTTATTGTCTGAGCTTTGTCAATTTTTTGGTTGAATAATTAATTCTGCAGAAAAAAAAGAACATTTAGGATTTTTTTGTTAATTCCATTACATTTTACTGAATTGCTCCATTGAAATAACAAAGAAGAAATAAAATATTTTAATTGGATCTTTTAGAACCATTTTTAAAACCAAAATGCTTTCATTTCTCATTCAAATTTAATTTTGAGATTTCCCTCCATTTTATTTTATATTTTTAAGTGATAAAGTAAAAATATTTTGCCATTCTTAATTCATTCTCAATGAATTATTTCATTTGATCCTCCATTCTTCATGTTTCCCTCAGAGAAGACCTTAAATCAACAACACAGAAAGGAAGAAATAAGCCTTCCCTAGTTTCAGTTTGTTTTTTTTAAAAAAAAAAAAAAGCAAAACTTGTAGGTCACTTGAGAGCATTTAAAAATATGTCTTTTGAAGCTACACTGAACTWACCCAGGAATTATTCTCATCATTCTAGTTTTATTGTCTCAGATAGAAGGGAGCACAGRGAAGGTCTAACTATACATCAGGCGTGCAGGGACAAAAACGCAGGCTAGGAGAGGTTGTATGGATAAATGAGGCTGTTCACTACAGGCACACGGACTCTGAGACAAATATTTTCTTTCCAAATCCAAGCTAGCGTCTCTGCAAGGCACTGCGCTGCACACACACACTTAACGGGGTTGGGGCTGCCGTCGGCACAGAGAGACGCTGCTTGACTGCCCTGTGTAGACATGGCCAAGACTGTACCTCAACTATTTTATCCTCCAACTAAAACTCCCCTGAATTCTGTAGGCGGTGGATTAGCAATGACCTTGTGTGAGGACATTTCTAAATCGAAAGAGAAACAAAAGGTATGTACAAATCACCCTCAGTTATCTTCTTGTCATTCATTTCCCTTCTGGGCTGGGTTCATCTGTAGCTTTTGTCCTCCAGCTTCCTCTTTACTGCCTCTATACCTGAGGCGTAAAATCAAGAGATTGCCTGTGTCGACGTTACAGTTAGAGAGATGCCTGCTGTGTGGTACTGAGATACCCACATTGACTCTTAAGCAGCTACCTTTGGCTACAGGAAGCAGGCTAGTCACCCTGGCRTATCATCAGATTCATTGACCCTGTTCCTGTGACTGCTCCTGCGACTGCTGTGTAAACAAATCCTGTGTCTTTTAGCAATGGAAACTGCTTAAGAGCCTTTCAAGCCTAATCTTGATTCTGCCTCTTAACCTAGACTTGCAARCCAATGAAACTCAGATTGTAATTTATTCTGTAGTTCATTTTAACAGTAAATCACAACCCTTATATATTCACTGTTAAAAAGGGGCTGTTTGGAAAACCAGGTGTCAGAAAGTGACTTCTTTATCTGTAGGGAGGAGCCTTGTTAGCTGATTTTAAAGCAAATGAAAGTTACATTTTTTGAAACAAGAGTAAGCCTAGCTTCTGACTCTAAAGGAAGATGTCAGCTGTTGAATTTGCTCACAGTCCAGCTGTTCATCTCAAGGACTGATCTTTCAAGCATACTTTTTCATAGATATCCTGCCTGTCCTTTGTAATAAGATTGAAAAACAGGAATGTTTATGTTAACAAAACTACAAGCACAGCAAAATGATCAATATGAGTTAAGAGGGAAAAAGTAGAAAATCGGGAAACTAGGTCATTCAGCATACCTTAACATGGTGTTTTACTGGATAGAGTAATAGGGAATTTTGTACAACAGCTACCCCTTGTACAAAAATAAAGATGGTGTGTTAGAAACAAAATCATTGTGGAATTAATGTTGAACTCCACAAAATATATTTTTGCAGATGGCTAGTATTTTTTTYCCAAGACACAAATACTTCGCAATATTCTATATGAAAACAAAGTCATCTAATCTAAACAGTATCCACCTATCCTTACAAAAAAATCATCCACATAGCGATGCACTGAGGTGGGTCAGATAACCAACCCTTAAGATATATGTCTTTTAATATGTGATTCTGATGAAAAAAAGTTTTCTTATATGTGCTAAACAAGAAAAATAGTATACACTCAACACCTGATTTATAGGTGTTAAAATGAATAGAAATTTTGTTCTAGAAGTTTCATTGGGACATGGTTTGGAATTTTACTAAAAAGAAACAAAAGACACTTAACAGGAAATTTTAGCCTAAAAAAAAAGCCCTTGCTAATCTACCTCTCTGTTTCTCTCAAAGTTTCACATTTGTTAAATCCCAATAGCAATCATTACTAAACTTGATTTTTGTTACTAAGCAAAATTTTACAGCTGACCTACAGAAGGAGATGTACTCTTACTTCCCCAATTCTATTTAAATAAAGAGCTGCATGGAAAGAAGAGTCTGACCTGCAGCAGTTCAGGGCCCAGTGGAATCAGTACAGTGGAGTTACAAAACCCGACRTTGTCGTTAGTGACACCAGCTGTGAAACTGTTGCATGCTTTATAGAGTTTAAAGAGTATGTCCAACCCAAGCTGCAGCTCCCATTCATTGAGGATAGGGGGTGATCCTAAACGGTTAAGTGCAAGGTCATGTTGGAAAGTAAGACTTAAAATCCTGAGCCACTTAGGTCTGTGTAGACCTAGGCCAAAATAGCTTCCAGATGTCCAGGCTCTTAATATGCCTCTTCCCGATCCTGAAGCATATTCAGGCAYTTAATTCCTGTTGAATCAAATCCTTCTAAAGCTCTGTGTGTCCTGGCACCAGCTAGGATCCACAAGTCTATGTCACAGGTGCTGTGTCATCTCGTTCCTTCTATAGATTTACTTAAACCTCCATCRATACCGTTGAGATAATACCTCTTCCAGGGCTTTTGTAAGGGAGTAAATACAAATTAAGAACTGAGAGGTGCTCTGAGCGTATAGTAAAAGAAGTTTTGTCAGTATAATAAGTGGCATCTAATGCTTTTCCTGAGGATAGGCTACTGTAGGTGCTCCTGTCGGCTTCTATGAGACTTGTGATGGTACAAGTTATTATTTTTCTCAGTGTGGGAAATCACGTGTGACCTTAAATTAAAAAATGGTGGATAACTATACTAGAGGCTCTCAAAAGCAGATAGCTGTTAAAGGACAATTGTATTTTCTACAAAATAAACAAACAGAGAGAAAGGCAGACAGAACTAGAAGAAGACAATTACAGGCAAATTTCCTTCACAAAATTGTATAAAAAATCTCCAAAATATGCACCTTGTTTATGGACTTCTTGGGACTAAGCAGAAAAAGGAAGTTAGACAAATGGAAAAAATTATGTAGACAAGATTTTTGCTTGTCAAGAAGCTCCTTTCCACAAATATTCTATGGTGAGTTTATGTGGATGTTAGTGAAGACCAGCTTTTGTGTAATATTATCATGGAATCACTGTCCCTTTCTTTAATGCTTTCTTTTCAAGGCCGGTGAGGTCTACTCCTGCTTGCTTTTACTTCATGGCTCTTTTGCTCACACAAATCATTTGTCTCTGATTTAAACAGAGGAAATAAGTGAGATTTGTTCTTTGTGAACATGACAGAAACCTTTAAAAATGAAATGCCTTTAGCTAGTTTGGGATCTAGAGTCTCTGGACCAGAAAGGGTAAAATATGATGGCAACTGCTGAGCAATACCTCAGTCTTGACATGACTACCTCTTCTAGCAATTACAGCAAAGAAGCAGTATGTTCTTTACCCTTCTAAGCAAACAGTTCTTCATTTTTTGTAGGTGATTCTAKTTAATAACAGTATGCCTGAAATAGCTAGAATTCTCTTGCATGTAATTTAATTTGTTTTATTTTGGTTTTTTTTGTGTGTGTTGGTGCCTCAATGATTTTTTCCTCTTTATCCCAAGGCGTTAGGTGGATATTTTCATCATGTAGGCTGGCTCATTTGTCTCTGTAGTTCTTCCATTCAATGCATGCTTCTACYGGCTGGCACATAGCCCTTCAGCTAGCAGAACCAATTAACCTCCCTCTTTTTCTTTAAAARTAATAATAATAAAAAATTCTTCCCTTCTCTATTCTTGGAATAGAGTTCGTCAAAGTACATATTCACAGCTATAAATATATCTCTTGGAAAACTGTAAACATTTGCCATGAATTGGATGTATTTTGTCTTGGGAAATCACACATAATATGAAACTACAATTTCTGACCTTTTCTTTGTTTTTCATTGTATTAGTTATTAGCATAAACTAACATTTATTCTCCCACTAATATTCGAAGAGGCRTTGGCATGCTCATGAATACCTAAGCTTGCCAGATAAATGATGAGCCAAAAGGACATGTCTTACCGATGCAGTCTCTACAGTGCATCACAGGAAAACAAAGTATCCTGCAGGTCAGGGGGGTGTTGCAGAGTGAACACCAACCCCTCTGCTGAATACAATCAATCGCCTTGAAAGCACCAACATCAGCTCAAGAGAAAGTAGTTGTTCTGTCAAGGCAGGATTGATAAACAATATATGAGCGGTATGGTTTCTTCCAGTTGCAATACCTTTGACGGGGTGGGTAGACATCCTTTAGTAACCAATGTAGTTGGCAAAAATCACCCCTTGTTCTGGTGAAAATCCCACCTAAATCATAGATAAAGCACATTTTGTTTTTATTTTTATAAAGGGAAGGGCTTGATTAAGTTGCTTCTGTTTCCTCAGTGTATTTGTCAGCTATAGGTTGTACTCCTTATTAATAAATTGAAATACTTGCAATTGCTTTTAAGGGAAATTATGAGAAATATTTGTGTTTCMTGACATGGTTCTGTCTTTATTATATTATATATTTGTATATAATATTTCATATGTTGTTATTATTTTATTAAGTTATGGACTACCTTGAAAAAGGCCGTGATATCTATAGGCTACAGCTTGCAGCAAATATGGTCAGGGTTTCCACCAGCAGTCAGGGCCATTCTTCCATCCATGGAGCTGTCTTTATTGCTTGCCTGAAAGTGATTTCAACTTTGTAAGCCAAGGTAACACCTGAAGCATAGCGCTGATCYTGTCATGGAAAGACTGGATTGTGAATAGGAATCAGAGAGAAAAAAAGATTATGGTATTTGTCTAGGTGAACACTCTTCCATGTTTGAAATACCTATGATCTTTCCTAGGAAGGAAAATGTTGAAATCAGATAAAATAGGAAAGTATGAATAATTTTGTCACATTCAGTTCCTGGTAAATCCATATTTATCACTCRTAGTGTAAAATGTGTGGCCTGACCCCAGTAACATTCACTTCATTTTCTGTATCTCAGGGTTCCAGTCACAGATGTTTGGAGCATTTCCATGAACTTCACCATTCTGTACGTCCCAAAACAACATTTATATAACTCCACCAAGTGCATTTATAGAAAATCCTTGCTGTCCATTTGATACCACGTMATTACCACAGTTGCACACACTGTCATGTGTACTCATCTGTCCAACCAACATCTCTGGCTTGCACTACATTGGGAATGTTGCCTTTTGGATCAGAGAAGGACAAGAGGATTTTTTTGACAATGTATGTTGTCAGTGCATGCTCTAGCCAAGCCTTCTATCCTACTACAATCTGCTACGTATGACAATATGCTCTGAGGTGACTCCCTCTCCTTCTCCTGCATGGTAAGATTCCTGATAACCAGTAGTTTCCAGAGTGATCAGCTTCTCCAGGATCTTGCTGAGGAGCAGAGGCTAAAGTGTTGCAGCTTCCAAGGCAAACTCCCAGTCAAAACTGTAAGAAGCAGCTATATATGTTCCAGCTAGAGGAACAGTTGTGCCAACCCTTGTCATGGTATCATAGGACTCTGGCTTCTCTCTATCCATAAGGGACCTCTGCCAATGAGCCCGGAGTCCCTGCGCTGCTGGAAGCAAAGGGAGGAAGGAGGTGAAGCCTGCAGGGCTGTGAGAGGCAGCAGCACCTGCRCTGTGTTTGCTCATTGGTCTGCTCCAGAAGGAGCACTGCAGAAAGCAGAGAGCACCCACCAGACCTGCAAGCTTAGGTATCCTCTCTGCCCTTCCTGCCTGTTCACTGTCAGTCTGTGAGGAAATGCTTCATTTAAAGCTGTCTCCTCCCTGAAATCTCCTATTGCCTCGCAGGGAACTCAGTTTCCAGAGGTCTCCTGCAGCACACAGACTGACYACCAATGGCTAAATAAACTTCTACAGTAGCTAACAGTGCTTCAAGATAAGTGAGTAAGGTAGTCCATAGTAATTGCAACCTGCATTTGTTAYGGTATCTGCCATGAATTTTATGTGGAGGTAATTAATCAAGTACACTACATTTGGTCATAAAGGACTGGGTATCCCCAGTCCAGTTCTGCGTATAGGCACCCTCACTCAGCTCTGTAGGAGTAATATATAAATTGCATTTGAGGATGATATGGTCAGAACTGAAATATTTCTACCTTGCTTTCCTTTTGTTGCCTAAAGAAATTTGGCAGAAATACCTCCTTTCCTCAGAACCCAAGTGCTTGAAATGTAGGAACTGTAAAAAGTTGGGTTACAGCAGAGTGATGTGACTGTTCTTGTTACTCYAAGGTCTGTTTTTAAAGCTATTTCCTCTCTCTGTGAATCTGATACACCTTTTGGAGCAGTTTTAAACTAGCTGATTGTGTGATGGGGGGGATTTGTTAAAGACTTCAGAAAATGGGTCATTACCATCACACTATGAGGGAAGGGTGTGGAAGAGGAGAGAAACTGTTAAACAAGCTTTAGGAATAAAACCAGAATTGGTTGCTTTTATCTGGCATAAAACAAAGTGTAGGTAACAAATTTCCTAGAAGGAGAGCTGTGAATCAAGGAGCACTGATTATTTGTAGTGTCTACTGAGTCAGAAGCAACTGCAGCATAAGAAGCAAGCCCTGCTGTGCGGGTGTGAAATTGAGAAGTCACACACCTCCAAAAAGACATTGGATGCCTCAGATGCTGCTGTAGCTGACATTATTTTGTGTACATTAGTTTTGTAACCTTAGACAATAGGTCAAGCACAGGCAGTACAGAGGTCTCATTTTCAGTAAGCAGCCGACTTGTTCTTTGCCTCGACAGATTGATTCAGTGATTGCCACCACCTGTGATCCAAATATGACTGATCTTTCTGTCCCAGCCCCAAAGATCTGTTTCTGCTTCCCACTCCTTGTGTTCCTTGTAATGTTCTCTCAGATCATAAGCTTCTCATTTCCCAGATAAAGAAGGAAGTGGCAATTAGTTCTGTTCTGAAATCAAGGGAAAAAAATATATGCAGGGGAAATGTGTTTCCCTTTTCATTTTAGCGTGGGTTTTTTTTTTTAATCAAAATGTTAGTCCWTTCCAACTAGCTTTGTCAGTAATCAAAAAGAAAAAAAAACTATTTAAAAAATCATAGAATCATAGAATGATAAGGTTGGAAGGGACCTCTGGAGGTCATCTAGTCCAACCCTCAGCGTAGCCCCGTATGGGGATTGAACCCATGACCTTGGCATTAGCAGCACCACGCTCATTCCCTTTTCATCTCTTTTCCTCCACTACTACTTTTTAAATATTATTAATATTATCTGGCAATTCAAGAGGCAGTCTGAGTGATGGTGTAGAGGAATTTCCAGCTTCTCTCAATGGGTTGGTTGTATGAACCAGCTGCTCTCATCCACGCTTTCTGTCAGCCCAGCTTCAAGAAATGCAGCCAGGCACATTCTGCCAGGTCAGGCAATAGTTAAGACAGTGCTAGCTTGGCCCCACTGATGTGTGTGTCAAAACTCCCACTGTGTTTGATAGGACCTCAATTTCCCACTTTTCCTAGCGCCARGAATGATGCCTTTCGAAGAGCAAAGATCTCTTAAGGAGACAGTGCTGACATGAGCCAGATCACTCCRCCGATTGGCCCTGTTAGGGGAAACATATATGTCCATATGGCGCAGTCTTAGGAAGAATTACAGATCAAGTTCGGGAGCATGAAATGCAGGGTTTATTGACAAGTAACCATTATCCCAGATAAGCTTTGTATAGGCCACTTTAAATGTCCATGATTTCTTCCACCTACCCCAGGGAAACAGATGTAAACCACTGGAAATCAAAATTAATTGGTAAGATGTGTGTTCAGCAGGAACCACAGTCAAAGAGCAGGGAGCATTATGATACTATRAGAAGTACAAGAATAGCATCAACAGAACAACCACCTCAGGTTTGTCTTCTGGCTTGACTCTCTTCCATTAATCGTCTTCCTTCCTGCATAGCAGGAATTTGCCAGCAAAGGAACAGAGGCAAAAGCTCTGGCCTACTATGAAATATTTAGTAGTTAGCCTAGTTTTTGTTATGGTACAGTTAGCCATTTCTTGCTCAGTCACAAAGCCTCCTACAAAGCAAGCAAAAAATGATCAGGTTTTACACCTCCTAGGGTGTCCTGTTAATTAATAGGTGTATGCAAAAGCTTTCTTCTCTTTAGATTAGGAAAAAAAAMCAGCCATTCTAATTTGCTGGTTTGTGCCTACCTACAGCACAATTTCTATTTTGTCTCATTGCTACTTTCACCACTGTCTGCGTATTGCACATCTTTTTTTCCTTAACCTCAGCACGTTCTATCTGCCATTGAAGCAGAAATACATTAAAGTGCTTCTTTATAACCACTGAATGCTTCAATTGCTTTCCTTCTATCCTTCTTGTAGTATTTCTCTGCACTGGAAATACTCCTCCTACTGGTCCTTTGATGGACTACATATCACTGTGTACATGATAGAGCGTGGTAAGGCTGAATCTTATTTACTCTGTGTGTTGTATAATCTCAGAGAGCTGCTGCAGAGCCCTGCCTCTTGTTCRGGTACTGTTCTGTAGTTGCTTAATACGCGTATAAATAACTGCAGGGAGCTCAGAGCAAAGGTGGACCCTATGTATGTAATTGCTGATACCAGTTTTTACTTTCAAACCAAAAATGCAGCGTTTGTTCAAAAATCTAATTCATGGGGACAGAAGGAAGGGAGCCTTTCCAGACTTGCCTGTGCCTGGCCCTCCATGCAACTGGTAGGGTAGATAATACCCTCTTTGAGCAGAGTCTGCTTCAATTCACAGAAAATCTTGGTAACTGAATTCTGTTACCATCCCTAATTTCACCCTTCTGAGCGTGGGTCATAGTAGTGCGTCACTAGCTTGCAAAGGCTGAGCCTCACACGCTGGAATGAAACCTCCCAGTTCAGAAGAGCGAGACGCTAAGGAGGATGCTGGACCTCAGCACAGGGACCGAAAGAGGAATCAACTCCTCAAGTTGATTCTTGGGCAAGAGATAAGCAATAAATCCTTTTTATTACCAGATCAGTAGGAACAGACMGGAGGAGGGGGGATCAAATGTGAGAAAGGAACAAGAAATGAAGAGCTGATATGCAACTATTTCTTAAGAATATAGAAATAGGAAAAAAAAGATTAAGGCTTCAGACTACACAGGCCATGCAAAGAGAGGCACTGCTGTATACTCTGTAAAGTGTAACAAGACAAACTTCACAGCATGATTCAGTCCATTGTTAAAGAAAGGTTCTACCACAGAAATTAAGATAAATTGGAAGCTTATTGCAAATTCATTCCCAAAATATCATCACACTTCTGCTTAACATAGGATTTAAATGTCTGRCAGTCTCCTTTCATCCCAGCAGTTCACAGCAGGCAAAGTTTCRTCTTGCAAATGCTGTCATCACAACTGGCAGCCTTGCTGACCATCTCAGCAGAGAGAGAGACTCTGCGATGTTGTGTTAATTTAAATGGAATAAATTGGCCTACAGAGTCAAAGGCATTAGCACAACCCTGTCACTGTACATTTAAACACGGCTCAGGGTTTTGAGCACAGAGAYTTCACCTGAATCCTGTGACAAAAACCACCATTAAAAATCTTAACTTTCATTAGAAATTCAGAAAAATGAGGAAAATCATTCTTGTTCTCTTAACTCTTTAGTTTTAGAGCTGTATTTAGAGGAACAGAAAGAAAATCTTCTGTCTTAAATGGGATGAAAAGTAGCACTAACTGTGGTGTTGGGAGAAAAACAAGTTATTCAAGATGATCTAGACCTTGCCCTTGAAGTCCAACCTCAGTTCTGTGAAAATAAACACATTTACACACACGGAGCTTCTGCTGCTAATGCTGACTCTTCCTTGTACTTCTCAAGTCCTCTGATGGGTGAGGAGAACGAAAATCGGAGGCCTACCACAACCCAGTAGGCTTGAAATCCTTTGTGCTGTTTTAACACATAGCTGTCAAAGGTTTCATTACTTATAATCTTAACAGTACTACAAAGGGTACGTTTGGCCAGATACTCAAAACTGAAAGCAAAGGGGAAAAACTGAGATGAAAAAGGGAACAAGACACACAGTGGGAATCAGTCTCCTATTGCAGGTAGAGACGTGAGGACTGGGGATGCTCGTCTCTTATTCTGCTCCAGATGTTCTCGGGGGAGGACAGCCAAGGCCCAGGGCGAGCCTCGGAGTAGTAGTGAYGCAGCTATGATGGCAGAAATGGTGCCTTTACGGGTGATACTGCTTCCTGCCTGAACTGCTAATCAGRAGAACCATCGACTTGGGCTCAGCCCGAGTATTACTTTGTTCACCAAATACACTCATCTTCTCAAAAGTGAGTTTTCATTCTGTTTGTTCCTCAGATAGGATCTAAGGCCATATTTAAGTTTTGTCAATGATGTTCTTGTTTGGAGACGTTCTATTTCTCTTTTTCTAAAGTATCCTAGCATCACTACATGTATGTATGTAACAGGCTGATCGGGAGTTCATTTCCCTTAAATATCTTAATGCACCACTGGAAAAAGTGAACCTGCAGGCTGAACAGTTCTGTGACTTACGAATCTAAGTGAGTGAAGTCATAGAGCAACATAGGAAAAATATGCTAAATTATTTTGGAGACTAACATATCTTAATTTGCAAAGTCATCTATTGTGATGATGCTACAAGTAGGCAAGACTGAGTCCTTGTTGTGCTAGGTGTCACATAGATGTAGACTACAAACCTAGCCTGCAGATATTTGATAAAGTAATCATTATAACTTAATGTTGCCAATGGCAAGCTTGCTTCCTTTTCCATTTTTCCATTTAGTTACTTTAAAGAATAAATACATCTTGCAGAGCAGTGGCTGTGTGTCCTCTGAAGYACTGACAACATCAGCTCAGCTACTACATGATTTAGATGGATGACTTGCAAATGCTAACAGCTTCTTTACAGTAAAAAGGAGTATTTAAAAGAAAGGAAATATAGCTACTTCCATAAACACTCTCTGTCATGTTTCATTGCAATGTACCAGGCAACTCTTGGTGCTGTTAGCCAAAGGTAGATCTCAATATGGCACCAAAATAAGGAAAGCTGTAGAGTTCTTTCAACRGAAAGATCATGCTCTGGAAAAAAATAAACCTTGCAAATCAAAAGACGAAGRTAAACCTGCTCACACCTACAGTATAAGATGTAAACTATAGTGTACAGGTCCRCACATCTATCTTTGTAGTCTGCTTGGCTGCCCGTGGTGCTGTTCTTAGCTCCTGCCAGGGCTCATGAACAGCAAGGAGGAATGAGGAAGCTTCTCCAGGCCTGCAAGGGTTAACGCTTGCAGTTAAATGCTGTTAAAACTCGAGGAGTGTTTTCCTGCTATGGTGGGTTCATAGTGGCAAGAGCCATTTTAAATGTAAAGTTAATTCCACATTAACAAATAAATTAAAGAAGTTTACTTGAACTTTAAAAGGGGGAAATATAACCTGAGACTCTCTCCACATGCAATCTGCACTTTTTCCCACRCAAAGGCAGCAGGAGCTCTCCTGAGCGCACTAATAAGCATTTCCCTGCAAGGCATTGTTCTGCAAGGTTGGGAAGAAGACTGTTCTCTAAATAAGAATGGTAAAAATGTAGCAATGCAAGCAAATGATGATGAGAAAACAACATACATGCTTGAGCTTTGCAGTGGACTTGAATTACAGAATTACAAAGGCACTAGTCTACACGCTTTCTAGATCTTCAGCTACCACTTGGTAGATCTCAAGAGCAGGCAATGAAGCATCTCCTAGAGCTCAGGGCTGCTGCCAGACTTCAAGATGCTACGGCAAATTCTCCATATCTGCCTTTCTGTTGGAAGTTGAAGGTTTGAAGAGCAGAGCCAGGGTTCAGTTACCAACTAGAGCATTCAGAGGAGCCTGGGTACTACAGATGCAATGACAGTGCTTGCTAAATGCATTAATTCCCTGAACTGCAGCTATTCAGCAACCAGAGCAGAGTGGGCACTGCACAACTGAGACAGAGAAATGAGACCAAGCTGTTTGGAGACCCTTATGACCTAAATACACTGTTCTACAAAACAGAAGTTGGTGCTGCTCTGGTCATTATATAGAAACAGTCTGACTATGCAGAATTTCCTCTATAGTTAGAACTTGATATCTTTATTATTGTTATTATTATCATCATCATTATCATCATTCGTTCATTCATTCATTCTTTGCTGCTGTGTAATACTACACTGAGCTGCTGGGAGCAACTTCTTATTGCCACTGAGTTTCCACTACAATTCAGTTGTAGATGAACTACTCCTGTGTTAGAAAACAGCTTTCCTCTTCTCAAACTGTTTTGTGTAAACAAGACATTTTTTTTTTTTTTTTTGCAAGTATGTGATGTTGTTTAATTGAGGTAAAGTACCGTCTAATTGCATAGATCATGCACAAGAAATAACAGTAGCAAAATTACAGGATAGAATTTTAAAGTTTTTTTTTAACTTTTGCTGTGAACAAAACATATTTTTACACTGATGAGATTTTAATTAGACACAGTCCCCATTAGCTAAGATTAGGAGCTGGATTACATCTCCTGCATTTTTGAAACATTATATGATGATGAAAAGGATAAGTGAAAAGGAAGAATTAACACAAAAAGTTTCACTGCATCTAGGGATATGCTAAACAACATCTGAGCASAGATAACTGCCTTCCTTTCACCCCTGCTGATGTCTCGGTTTATCAGCAGGAAATGAGAGTGTTTATGTATTGGGAGATATTTGTTTTAAATATTTATAGGGTGCAAACTCCTTAGGCATTTACTGGCAGCTTTGTGAATTCATCATGATGTTTCTACACAGACTATACCTTACTATACTTTATTATACTTTAGTGAATTTTTTTGGCATAATGCAAAAAGATTCCTGGCCAGCCTCTGCATTAACCTTACTGTGCTGCCTGGATTAAAAGGAGCAGGAAAGGCAATGACACAGTTACAGATAAATGGATGTTGCCTGGAACGCAGAGAAATCTTAATATAAAGCAATATTCAGAAAGTGGAATTACAACACTGGCATTCCTAATGTTTCATTCTTCCCTTTACCTCRCTCTCATGCACAAACAAGCGTACAGAAATGTGAGCCAGAATGTTTCCRCCCAGATCACTTTCTGAGTACCTAGTGGTGATAAGACAGGCTGTAAGAAGAGGTCATCTCCTGYGAATAATCATGAATATATAGAAGTTCCTTCTCTTGCTTCTCTCCATCTTTGCCCTCAGATGTATGTTCACCTTCTGCAGCCTGAAAGAGCCACATGAAACAGTGAGAGTTATAGAAGTTTAAAGATAAGCATGTCAGCACTTTGGAGTATGAGGTAGATATTCTGGAGCACATCCTCTAGGTTAAGGGAAGCCCATTTCTTACTGATTTTGGATTAGTTTTTTGAATGTGGAGGAATCATGTGACCTTTGTTCCYCTCCTAAATAACAGTGTGTGATGAAGCACAACAGATGAAATTTCTTTTCCTTTTTGTCTCCAAAGAGAAACAAGAGGGAAAGTTAGAGAGTGTATTCTTCATTGCCATAGTTTATAGTGACATGAGTGCAATAGGGCTTTATTTATGTTTCCTGGATCCTCTGCCATCTCTTCACCTGTAAAGCTGGGAAGTACATTAGCAAGAGTCAGATACACTCTCTCATTTGGCACATTGGTATTGGTGATATTTGAGATTCAGAACTCTAAGATATTCATAGACCTCCTTGCACAACRCCTTTGCCATAGGCATGCTAAACATGCTAACTGGAGGTACGTAACCTGGCTGGAATGRCTGTGCTTTATGCCCACAGCCGACGAACAGAATTGGCATTTTGGCTGCTAGCTCTCCAGTCCCATCTGTTAGGATGCAGTTTTTGTGGGTTAAATGTTGGTCAGACCCTTGCCCCTAGTCCATGCATGCCCGGCACTAAAAGGCTTACACAGGTCAGTGTGATGCAGAACTTGCAGTTATTACAGAGAGCAGGAAGAGGGGTATGAGTTGAGATGGCTTTTAACTGACACAGAATGCAAGGCTTCATTAATTAGAAGCTTTATTAATTAGGAAAGTGTTTTCGCTAAGTCACAGAGTTCTGTATGCACRTGCTATTTTTAACTTGTTAACTAGAAAGAATTTCAAGTGAGATTATAATTAGCCATACTTCCGTGCTGCATGCCTTCATGCACTTTACCACACCTGTTGACATTAAAATTACAAAAAGCCTTTTCTAAACAAGACAATAGTCAAATAACAGATGACAGGAAGTCATGCAGATCGTAAGGCTTGTAGATGCCAAAAAGACAGATTGTATGCAGCAGGCACCCTGAAAAATATTCAGCAAGCCACTTGGTCTCTCTAAGTTTGTCACAGTAAAGAACTGCTTACAGGCAGCCCTACTACATCCACTGACACCTGCAGATAAGTTATAAACAGAATTAATCAGATGAGACATAATTTGGAGCCTGCCAGTCAAAAAGRAATAATCCAGACTGGCCAACCTTAGGGTGTGCAAAGCCTTTGTACCAAGGACATCACAAAATCTTACTTCYCTATTAGGTTTATTGCAATATCACCCAGAGGTCCCGTCTGAGAGCAGGACCTTGCCACACTGTACATTGTACAAACGCAACCTCTGCAATCAAAAAGCAGAGATCTACACGAATGAGGCTGACAGGGCCCAGACCTGGAGGCAGCAGACAGCAGACAGYCATGCCTTATGCAAAGGGAAGAGATTCCTTAGTAGCTCTAAACAGAGTGCAGTAACTTAATTTTGACACCTGCCTCATTCTGTTTGCTGGCTAATGATACAATAAGGAAGTGGGATTTATCATAATTACATTTTTGTACTGAAGAAAGAGACCTGGAGGTAATTCCTAACTTCAGTGATATCTGCTGGTTCACGTAAGGCTTGGGATTATCTTTGACTGTTTTGCACCTCTGGTTGCTGGTCTTTATCACTGCAATGTCAATTTGAGCAAAGTTCCCTGGTACAAAGATTGCTCTGAGTTACCATGAACCTCTCTAACGATGGTACAGTTACTAATGGCTTTCATTCAAGAAAGTCACTGAGCCTCTTTCTGTGGCTGGAGAGTAAAACCGATCGGGGGAAACACGTAACTCTCATCAATGCTTCCTCCTAAGAAAGATCCCTGGAGTTTTGCTAAGAACTCAGTTCAGAAAAAGCCCAAAGCAATTCTAAAGAAATTGGACAATGTTTGAAGCCTTAAGTCAACATTTACTGGTTTTTATTCCCTTTCTCCCATCTTAAAGTCTTTTGCCTCCCTAAAAAAATTTCCTTCACCACACAGTATATTTTARCTCGGGGATATAAACAGTTTTCCTCTTGGAAAAACTCTTGAGGACAAACAGGGTAGGACATGGCAGGAAATAAAGTTACTGGTGGTCTCAGCACCATGGGAAAAAGTAGAGGTTTTCTTTTTCATTTCTGACTTATAGTGCAATTATAAAAGTACTCCCAGACATCAGCTGAGATCATCCTCTTGAGCCCATTGTAACTTTGATTCACTTAGGTTGTAAATGAATAAATAAATAAAAATAACCAAACAAGCAATAACAGAGTGCACAACCCCATAATCTGTTGTTTCATTAATGCAAGATGTAGATGCTTCTCTTAATCTTTCTGARTCCAGCAGTGCAATGTGGTGTATCATGATGACAAAACAGGGTTACTGGAGGGACACTCTGTACACTCTTTATAACTCAAACACATTCAGTGACATTGAACAAAGAGCTTTTAATTTATCTCATATGCAAAACACTGAATATATCGCATGTTTAATCATGTTGATGTGGCTAATATGACTATTCAGAGCTGGAACTTCTGCTCACCTACATCTTGACTTCAGGTAAAATTACAAGCAAAATAAGGAGGTTGATTCCAAAATGTTTTGTGATGTGAAACTCATATTCGTAGCTGGGCTGGTCACTGAGCTGAGAAACTCAGAGTGCCCTGAGTTCCCACTGAAGATGGGAAGGAGAGCCATGAGGAGGTGCTGAGCTCTCTCCAAGGCCACTGCTCTGAGGTCCTGGTTCATGCCAGTTGTGAGCATGGGGAACAGGCGCTCAGTCACATCTGCTGCATGGTTCTGCTCATCAGCATAGGTGCTTCCCAGGTATTGCCTTAGCAGAAATAAGTAGGCTCAGCATCTCTGGAGATCAGGCATTTTATCTGAGTAGTTGGGAAGGTCATTATAAGCATGGAAAATGGATGAAGCCACATTGAACATTTTGCCTCCAGATGCACATGTAAATTGCACTGGGCTTATTGCGGCTTCATAAGCATATAGCAGAGCAGGGTATTTGTAATGCGCATCTCTCTGATATATAAGCACTTGTCTAACCTACTTTAAGTGCTGAACAAGCCAGCTGCAGGTCCTCCAGTGAAGCCAGATTAGCGGGCAGCTTGTCATTGCACCCTCAGTGGGAAGCAATTGCCACTGAGAATTCTCTCTACCAAAGCAAGGAGTTTGCTGATTTCTCTGCAAGATGCACATCCAGATYTGGTACCAGGGTTTGGCCCTGTACAGGCTAAATTTCATTATGAATTTAAAATATTTAAGAACTTCAATATATTTTTCTTTACAGAAAGTTAGCTCCCTGCATCTCTTGTACTTCAAGTATTGCACTACTTTAGAAAGAAAGAATGTAATTATGCAATGTTGATTGTAGGTTGTTCATACATAACCTGTTGCATCCCATAAAAAATAATTGTATTAGAATTCATTTTTGTCCTGTTTCTTTCCTCCGGGCAAATTCACTCTATTTCCCAATCCATTATGTCAAACACTATAACAATCATTTCCAGATCATTTGAGACACTGCTGCATCCATGTTATGGGAAAAGGAGGTTTTCCTAGCTGCTACAGGGCCTTTCCCAATTTCSTGCTTTCTAGGCCCTAGTCTATCAAAGAGTCTGTATGGGAGAGTCCCTGAATTTGAGTTCAGCCCCACTCAGCCATGCTGCTCTGCATGGATATAGGACCTAGCTGCAAATTCCCACACGTGCATATGTTCACTACCTACAAACTCATTCTTTCTTCACAGCTGGGAGGACTGCAGCGTGAACCTCTGCAGCTAATCCCTRCGTAGTGCAGCCAGTCACAGGAAGAGGTCAGGGTTGCGAGGCATTTTATTAGAAATACAAATGGCAGCATATGTTTTTTACTTCAAGAAATCCAGTTCATGTGACATTGTATTTCAAACAACTTTAGTCTCTTTTGTTAACCTAGAAGGAGTTTAACATCACTGAATGTCTACACAGAGTCATTTGCTTTTCTGAAGTTGCTCCAATGCTTTGAGATGTTCTTTAACTTGTATTTTTAAGTTAGATATTGGKATGATCTTCTTCTGTAACCAAAATCTCTCATTAATTATATGAGTGAGAGATCAAGTCTTTTACTTTGAACTATGGCATCAGCTTACTTAAGATTTTATTTTATATGTCACTGCCTTTAAAATCAATTAASGAACAAGAGCTCAGATGATTTTTAGTGCTAGCTTGTTAATGTTTAGGGCATGGATGTGTGATACTGAAATTCAGTCAGTGTCTTACATCTACTTTGGTAAGTTCAGAAAAAAGGCAACATCTCTTTGTACTTCCCAAATATCTGGCTTGCCTGTAGTCTGGTTTAGTTGGTAGGCTAACTCTGTGTGATTTGCAGAGGTGCAGTAGTGACAGTAATACAAATTAATAAGTATTACCTAATACTGTAATATCATTTCTAAGGGTCATATGTTCAAAAGCTGCATTTTCAGAAATGATTAAAAATGTGACACTGCCAGCAAGTTAAAAGGCAGCTTAAATACCAGTTCACATCTACAGTGTCTGCAGCTCAGCATCCATCCCATTAGTATGTTCAAACTTCATTCTGCAGCTTTGGCCCAGCTATGGTTAACTTGAATTAAATTTTAATTAGCTTAGAAACAGGGATTATAGGGCTTTGGATGTGAAAGCATATCTCTTTAATGTTATATGTTTAGTGTATGCAAATTTACATACACTATTTTGGGGAAGCAAAATTCAAGTGCCAGGATAAAAGTCTCTATTAAAGTTCCAGACTTAAATTTTTAGCAGTAGTTGAAGCCATTTAAGGTGGGCTATAGGAGAGCCCATAAATATTAATGTGGGCTCTACAATTTGACATACGATAAAACAGAAAACAAATTTTGCTTTAATTTTTCACAGTTTTATTGCTGTCTACAAGCACAAGCAAGCAAACATCCAAATGTCTTTAGGGTAAATTATCTCYATTTCATCTTTCTTTTCCTTTGTAATACATTAAGTTGCTTTCATAAAGTCATAAAATGTATACATGTATGAAAGCTTGGGGCTTTATTGTAGGACTTGGACAAAAAAATGGTAATCAAGTAAGTTTTTAAAGAGCTCTTTAAAAATGTGTACAAAATGGGATTCATGAAATTAACTGGATTTGTATTTGTCTCAGTTTTACTGTTCAGCTAAGTTTTCAGATTTCTATTTTTGAAGGTGAAAAGTTTAGGTTTCCTGTTGCCTCACCTTTGTCATTGTAGTCACATAGGAGCCAGATCCCGTAAATCTATATTATTGCAACTAATTTTATGCTTAGCTACTGGCAGGGAACACTTCCCATGCTATGCAGTAATAAAAAGATCTACTTTAATTATGTAGCAGTGGACTGTATTTCTTTAATTCTTTATTTTTAGAATAGTTTTATTCTTACTATTTCCATAGAATTGCTTCCAGGAAAGGCATTACTTAGTTGGGTTTTTTTTGTTTTGTTTTTTCCCATTTTTTCTTTTTTTTTCCATTTCTTTCCCTTGCTTCTAGACTTTGACTCAAGATGCTTTTTATAGAGCAAGCAAAGGAAAGCATTGGCATTCTATTTTGAGTATCATTAAAATGTGTATAAATGTAGTACTGAACAAAATGTGACAGTAATGGTAGACCAAATTCACAAGTTTTGCTGGTTTACACTGCAATCCCTGCTCCTGTACAATTAAAAAGCGCAATAGATAATGTTGGGTGACATACTCCAAATAAACATTTCGATGTGTTTCTTCAAATTCTAACATAATTCCTTCCCTTTAAACATATGGTTAGGGAATATTACGGTTATCAGTGTACTTGGTGGAAGTATTATGCTAAAAATGTATGTAAAATTCAATTACGTTTAATGTAGGCCACAGTCTTAAAAGATATTTAGATGCTGAACTTTGAGGATCTTGGCCCTAGGCACATTGCAGAATGTACACACATGAATAATAATAGCACTAGTCACATTTCTAAAGTCACTGCATGGTCGAACATATGCAGGATCAGGAGCTACTCCCGCTAAAATTAATGAAAATGTGCATTAGGACAATGGTCATAAACAGAGAATGACAAATACAGCACCACTATAATTGCCTTATTTGGAAAACAGCTTTCAGATCTCTCAGTGTTTTCAGCAATAATAATTATGCAAAAGACAATTTACCTTTAATGCTTTGAATTCCTAGATCCTTGGTTCTTTTGTTTCTTCAGATTATGTGACTGACAGAACTGGTCATGTACAGGTCCAAAGTTACAGCCATACATTTGAGGAGACTTTCTGTATCTCTGTGATTTTTTAAAATTTATTTTTGTGTGTATGTGTGATTATTCAAGATAGAAAACAGACAGCCTGGGGTTTCTCCTCATTCTTATCCTCAAAGCAGGTAAGGTGTATGCAACCGTCATAAAAGTTTGCCAGCTTTTCAGCCCTAATTAACCAGAATCAGTTTACCAAAAAACAAACAAACAAAAATTTGTGTATTATAAGAGCCACCTATCCTCTTGTAAATATGATTAACTTGCACATAGTCCACGATATACCTTCTACTAGCTAAGGACTGGGACATAAGTGTTTATATAGAGTAGCATCCCATGCTGCTAATTAGAATTCAATTTTAATTGTCACATCAGTGCACCTGAAACAAGCTAATTTACCCCTCCTTCAGGCAGGGGAATCAATTTCCAACCCTTTATTTCTATGATTTCTAAGGAATAAATGATTTCTGTCTAACAGCTAGCTAAGATACACACAGAACAAACATGACCTAAACAGTCCAGAAGGTTTAAAACATGTTGTCTTTAAACTAAAAATGTTCATTGTCACATTTCCAAACTCTTGCCAGTGTTAGTTGTGTCGTGCCTGGTGGCAGTCTACGACTAATAAACGATAGTAACTTTGTCCCTTGTCTCTGGAGGTAGCTCAGGAAGTTCCAGTAGACACTGTAAAAAAGTTTCTCTGCGAGTTCTTCTCTAATGGAAATGGGTCTTGTCCCAAASGATATTTCATATAGGTTCATCAGATCTTATCCTACGCAGAAGTAAATGACGAGGACTGCTCGTGTGTGTCGGTTTTTGCAGAACCAGATAGCTTCCTTTGCCATCAATTTATAGTGGTGTCTGCAGAGAGGCGTTTGAACAGGCTACTAGCAATCCTCTAAGCCAATGTTTCTCAGTCTGCTGCAGCTCCCAAAGAGATTGYGAGAAGGTTGAAAGGTGTTTGTGGGGAAAAGCAGTACTGGTAAGCAACTCCCTTCACTTCAGGAGAGTGAGGAGTGGTTGTTATTACTGCCTGCAAGTATTTATGTTGGCCAAGGAGCTCCCAACAGCCTGCTTTCCCAGAAGCAGCTGAATTACTGTAGGGCAAGGACTGAAGGTCTCAACAGGTAATCAAGAGTGACAGCTGGTTCTTGCCCCACCTGCCTGGAAAAAATCCTGAGATTATGCTGAGACTGGGTCTGTCAGAGGGCCACCAAAGAAAGATAAGGCACATAGAACTCATATCTCTAAAAACATCTGAGAAATACTGTAAGCCATCTGCATATGTTTTAGGTACTTTCCTAACACTTTCCCGAAATGTTCCTATTATGGGACCGGGTTACAAATGTTTAAGCAAGCTTTGCAGAAACCTCACCATCCAGGCTGAACCACCCTTAGTAAATATTGTTATATTAAGTTTTTTGAGGTTTTTTTCTCCCCAATTTCTATACAAGAATTCATTTCTTTTCAATTGCCTAGTGAATTCCTCCTGAATGTATGCTCTGTGTACAGGACCCATCAGCCAAAACAGTGCTCGTTCCAGCAGCAGCCTCAGAGTGTACAACTAACTGAATTACTGTCAATAAAAGGCATATGGAATTCCTTAAGCTTGTGAACACTTACTTTCCCGCCAGAGGTATGCTGTAGTTAGTAAGAGTACTAGCAGGAGATTTCAGAGTTGTATAGAATATTTGTTTCGGTAGCATATGTAATTAAAGGAATCATTCTTTGGTTTAATGGTCACTTTTGGCACAAATTCTGTTGTAGTTTAAATGTGGAAGGACATAAATATTGTACATGAAGAGAATAGCATCTCTATTTACAGACCAGCTGAATTAAAAACCACAAGCAGTTAGGTGGTCCAGATGAAAACTATTATAGTGAGAAGTGAAAACCATACCAAATACTACGGCCCTGACTTTTCAAGAAATGCACACACCCACAGTGTTCTGTAGCAGACTGGCCATGCAACTGCATTGCTCGTGCCCACACTGCCTTTCACAGCTGTACAAGGAGTTTGTTCACTGACAAAGTAATGTGTGCTGGAGTTCGCAGGAAACCAGTAACAGACAAAGCTTGGAAGGTTTGCTTTCATATTTTTCACAGATTTTTAGATGACTCTAGACCAATATTATTTCTCTTCTTTGTTATTTTTCTTCCAGTTGCTTTCAATTTGTGTCTCTCAACACCAATCACCTTCACCTCGTGTTAATACTTAAAAGCAGAAAGGGAAAAAAAGGCAGCTCAGCTTCTGTTTCTACCACCAGCTGTGTCTATTTATCAGTGCTTCCAAAGGAATCAACTAGAAGCCATGGTCTAAAAATGTTTTCCTCCTCCTATCATAAATCCACAAGCTTGCACGGAATTGTTAATTACGCTGCTCAGCAGCAGAGAATAAGGATTGTCAGATATCAGTCTGATACGCTAGCAGACTCCATCAGCTTTGGCCTTGCGGCTTTTCCACAGAACTCTAAAACATTAGCAATCTTCCAAGCTTAAAAGGTTTTTTCCATAATTTGGATGCAAAGAACCACATAAATGATCTGCTSTTCTCAAACTTGTTTACTTGGTTACATATGGATGTCTCTAATCGTCTTTTCACCAAAACTGCTGGTCCAAAGCAAGGCATTTGTCTAAACATGTTATCAGTAACTTCAGCTAAATGGAAAACTGAAAAACTCCTTTTTTCTGGGGCAAAGATCTGCACTGCAGTGTAATGTCCCAGCATAGAACAATATTATTAAGTCCGAACTAAATCCGAGCCTGATTCTGCTCTAAGGCACCACGCTTTGTTTAGAAGTTTTCCGCAACATAAAGTTTTACTGAAGGTTTGGAGAAGGATAAATGATGAATGCTGGAGCTGTGGTAAGGAATAAACAGATCTTACTCATACATTATGGAATTGTTGATGTGTGTACTAATTCTGGGAAACAACAGCTAGGCGAATAAACATGGTATTGAACGTAGACTTGCCTCTTGATCCTAAGACCATTATCAGTGCAGATCTTAATTCTTTCGTAAACATTAGGAACACATGGTACTGCTAGGGCAGACAATGCCCTTAAAAGGGCAATGAAAGGTCTGGGCCTGTCCCAAAATGGGGCAAGGCTGCACGCTTTTTTTGAAGCTCCACCAGACACAAAGAACCGGTTGCTAGACAAAGTCACAGAGCTACCTTCTACCCCACAGCCAAAGGCAGTCAAACGTGTACCATGTACTGCTCTGTAAACCACTACTGTCCTAGCACAGCTGCAGAAGGGAAAGTGGGTAGGTCGCTGCTGAGGACAGCCAGCCGAAGACTGTGCCATTAGGACGCTTCCGAACCCCCCGTGGAGCTGAGACCTCTGGGAACTGTGTTGTGGATTCCCTGCCTGAACTGCCCGTGACACGTGCTGCGATGTCCAGCTGATGGCCTTCCCTTTGGGGAGGACAGAGCAGAACAGGGCTGCAGCGCAAGCTGCGCTGCTGTGAGGATGATTTTCCATGATGCGAAAGTAGGGAAGTATGACTCTCAGAGGGAACAAGAATTACTTGGGGTAAAAGTAAATTTAAGTTGAAGTGAAATTATTTCTGGGGGAAAAAACAAAAGGAAAAATTGGCTAAAGATGAGAGAATTAATTTGCTCTCCACTGATGGTGGGATCTTGACAATCCTTAAAATGTTACAAGTGTAGGGAGGAATACAAGTCATAAATCCTATTCCTGGTTTGTAACTGTGCCTCTTATCCTAGTTATGATCATATTAATCTGATTCTTCTAAAATAAAAGGTGTTGTTGCTGATATATATAGTTTCTTGGTACTTTACAGTGTTCCATCCTCTGCAGTCCTCCCACATGCTCACCCTTCTAAACTGTAATCAGTTCTTCATTTTGGTTCTAAAGTAACAAATCTTATAAATTAAAATTTTAAAGGATAAAAAGTCAGGCAGCAGCCTCCAAAATACTGGTCTTTGTCCATTCCCTTTTATGCCTTCCTCTTTGGAAGGCTTCCTAGMGCAGGAAGGGAGCATTGGAGGTCTCCAGTCATTGGCAAACTTATCCTCAGACTCCGTGAATTTTGAGACCTTCCTGTAATGCGCAGTCTCCTATCTCTCACGTGTCCACCCTCCTATGCCTTTCATCTCAGTCACRCTGATCATGGCTTCATAAAACTTATTTTTTTCAAAAGACCACTAAGCAAGCAGAAATTTTTGCTATTTGGAGTAACTCAGTTCCAGAGAAACCCAGTGGGTCCCCAAGCAAGACTATTATGCTCTAATTCCGTTAGCACAAGAGTGTTGTTCTTTCTTTTATAACCTCCTGTAGTCTGGAGAAGGAGGAGCTTTTAGGACATGGGCAATTGCTCTTTTTCTTGCCAATAACATGGTCACTTGTACAGCTTTGTTGRTCTAAGAGACTGAAGTTTACCATATCCAGTGTTTGTGTGGTAAGTTCCTATTCCACATTTCAGAACTGTTTTTAATATTCCACAGACTGAATAATGAATGATATTTTATTTATGAAAGTGAAGTTATTACCCTTTTTCCTCTTAGTGTTTGTACTACTTGGAGAGGAAGCAAAAGTCATCTTAGCAGTTTTAYAACGAGGCCTGTAATCTTAACCTTACCAGACTCTTCAGGATTCTGTGTAGAGTTCAATGCTGGGGTGGGGAGAATGACATTTTATAGAGGATAATGTAGAATATTAAGTTTTTATTAATAGATTACCATCAACTAATTTATGAATTTGTATGGAATTAAATGAAGTAAGAAACTCCGTGCAAGATACTTTAATCATCCTCAAATACAGATCAGCTGAAACATCTAATAAYAGAAAGCATTATGTGGACACTCAGCCAAAGGTCCATTTATTTGATACTACTTTTCAAAACGTTACTCACAAGAGAAACATGTATAAAAATGTTAATTCTAGAAGTAAAATGATTATAAACTAGATGGCTGCTGAGAACCCGCAACGCTCCCTGACAAAAACAAGACTCTGGCTGTTATGTTTATGGTCTCGATAGCCCTGCAAGTGAAAGAGCACAAAGCTTTTCACATAGATAACTTATTCCCAAAGGGCCTAAGCTGGGTTCTGTAAAGGGCAGTGGAATATCATTTGAAATAAGAGCAGAATAACTTCATTTAGTCAAGGCAAAAGTTAAAACTCCTTTCACTTTATGTTGAGAAATATGTGGTGAGGGTTAGACTTCAGAAGTAAGGAGGGTTCTCTTTGCTTTTCAGGTTTGCTTGATATTATATGTGCTCCACATGAGGAAATGCACAGCTGAATTCCTCATAACATCTTCAGAGAAAAAAATCTTAAGGCTGTCAAATTAAGTTACAGTAATACCACGAACCACATAGGTTACTTTCTAGCGTTGAATAACATGCTTTTAAAGAGCTAAAGGTCCATGATCATGTTATCATTATGGGCGAATTTTATTTTCATAAACTTCTCAGCTATGGGGCTAAACATTTTTATTATCCTGTCATTTTTTAACCTCAGTAGATAGATGAAATGGGGTATTTCTACTAAAACAGATTAATTACTGCTAAACAGTCAATAGTGTTGTTGATTATTGTTGTTAATTATGTTTGTTTCACAAACTGTGTGATTTGTTTAAGGGCTGTTACGAGATGATAATGATAACTATGAGTATTATAGCTGCCGTTGTGCACAGAACGTTAGAATAAATGTTCTGGAAATTATACGCTTGCTCTTCTACAGTTTCACACTGAACTTTTCTACTGCTTTAGCTCACATTTTGGGGCACTTCACATAAATGACGAAGTACACGTCCGTATTCGGATCAATAAAGCAACTTCGGTGACAAGCACTTGCCGCCTGTCAAAGCGGTCGGAATCCGTCCGGCGTTTCCGTCGGYTGCTGCACCGCGACGGCTCTTGCCTGTGCACTCGGAGCTCTGCGGGCCCTGCCGCCAGGAGGCCAGGGGGAGAAGGGCTGAAAAGGCACCGGGGGGCTCCACTTACAGGCACCTGCGAGAGATCGCCTCTTCCTGTCACGCTCTGCTAAGGAATTTGAGGATTTCCCTATTCAAGCCTCTTTCTGTTGGTTAGAAAAGAGGATGTGGCCATACGCTGCTGGGAGTAAATGGCATTCCAGCAAGGTGCAGTAGAGCAGCCGGTAGGGAGAGCGGCATTTGGGGCTTTCCATACGGCAGAAGAGTTTGCCAAGCTTCAAATTAAAAAAAGAAAACAAAAGTGAGATTGTTTGGTGGTTGTTTTCTTTCCTTACAAAGTAGATACAAATGGGAAGGGTGATGCTACTGCCACACACTCCAGCTTTCACAGTTTGCTTGATTTTCCCTAAGTAGCTCATACACAAGCCTGTAAATATATTTAACTATAAAGAAAATCTGTAATGGTGAACAATAACTAGTTTTTGACCATTAAAGAGACAAAGGAATGCTATCTAGGTATGTGTGTAAATTTGATGTTACAGTATAGCACCAAAATACTGCATTAGTGAATTAAGTTGCTTGGCAAACTTGTTTCTTCAGAAACCAGCATTATCTTAAATATCTTTTGCATGAAAGTTTCTTTACAGTTTCTTTCTATTTCTTTCTATATGAAATCAGCCTTGAGAAGTGGATTAGTAAATACTGTAATTATAATTCTTTCTAATGTCACTTTTTGTAAGTGTAGCTGGCAAAAGAGAATCCATACAATTCCAAACGGAGTAAAAACAACGCAGCATACACCCACCTACAGAGAGAAATTGAAACAAAAATCCCAAAGTGTAATTATGCCTGTATTTCACACTGAATAAGTGAGGGAGAAAATATGAAGGCACAGGTGGGCCTGAGGCAGYGGAGTGAGGACTCCTGTGACACCAGTAAAGAAATCAGGAGGAAGTCCATTCTGAACTGGACAATCAGAAATAAATAAAGAAAATATAAAACAAAAATAACACGTCAGTGGAAACTGATGGTGATAATCATGGATTAAACACTGAAATCTGACAGTCACATTAATATTCACCTCAGAGATAGATCTGTAGCAACAGTGCTGCAGAAATAAAAGAAAAAGAGGGAGAGAGTGGAATAATGTTATGCAACACACTGAGATTTTTTTTTAAGTTATTCGTGTCCTTTTAGCAAAGCTCAGGCCTGCACACTGAGCAACCTGTTGTAGGATGATACAGTTAACAGGGCCAGACCTAGGAGAGGTTTGTTCCAAGATAAAATGGGTAGATAATGAGAAGCTGTGGGACTCTGACATGCACCTAAAACATTCATGACTCATCTATTTGAAATACTGAGAGCTGTAAAGAATTGGCCAGAGCAGATGTCTCATACCTCCCTCTGCTGGGTGGAATCACAATCGCTCAACTGCGTGTCATGATCAAAGGTGGCTGCAAAAATAGCTGGGGGATATTCATTTCAGTTCTTAACAAATATAAATTGGCAGTAGGTCTTACCTTTTGTGGGTTTTGCTGTGAATATTCAGGCAAATGAATGCTGAGACCAAAAGTGATCAAACTTTTTTTTAAGTGTTGCAGAATATTTGTAGATGGAATACTTTTCTATATAGTATTATGTAATAGGAATAAGGAAAATAGTTTGAATACTGCACTTCAAATGCCCATGATAAATTGTGCATGAATGAGCTACAGTGCAGGATCTGTCCAGAGAAAATATTTACCAAACAAATGTGACGAGAGAATAAATAAATAAGAAATCTGTGATTTGTTTACAGATAATTCACACTAAAAAAAAAAAAAAAAAAAGATAATTCACACTANAAAAAAAAAAAAAAAAAAAAAAAAAAAAAAAAAAAGCAGCTCTTTGGATACATTTTTTCACTGTAGTTGGAGAACACAGTTCAAAAATGGGCAAGGAGCCAAAGTCCCATTGCTATTGAAAAATGTAATGTCACTGACTACTGAAGATGAGACTTAAACATCTTCAAATTTTTTCTCTTTATAGCCAAGGCATCTGAGTACCCAGCTCCTGCAGCATCCTACTGCTCAAGTCACACCCTTGATATCAACAGGACATCATGCACAATATCCAGCATAAATACAGGTACAGAATTTGCCCCTAACTTTAGCATAGTTGAAAAGGTACTTTAGTTCAAGAACTAGGAGCTGTACTTAGCTGTGAATTAAGATCCTCTTCAGACATTATGAAAAGTCAAGTTATTTTAAAGAATAGAGAAGAAATAATTAGTTGCTATAAACTTATTAAACAAACATGTTTTGACCCACAGTCCTGCTAATATAAAGTCTGGACTAAAAATTTAGTACACCAGTACAGCGCATGGTTGTGGATCCTCTTTGGAAGGTCTGGCTCAATAAAAAAGGAATCAGAATAGTTTTTCTGGAAGTTGAAACACAATAAGCTATTTTCATAGATTGCCCTGACTATAAAAGAAATTTTTCTTGGACCATGATTCCAAAATGCCCCCACAAATCGTGGTTCTCAGCATGAAGAAAAGCTCAGAAGTTTTTACAGGGAATAAGGTTGCATTACTTGGGAAATGTTAGAATATCAGAAGGGTAGTTTCATTTGCTGGTCTACAAGATCACACAAGACTGAGTAACAGAAGAAGTAATTGCCTATCTAAACTGTGAGACAAAACTGCAGTATTTGATAGCACGTGGTATGCACGTTGGTGAAGTAAGAGGCAGGTCACACACCTGCTCTTTGATTATGCCATGCCAGGCTCTGCCGTAAAATAGGAGCAGCGTGGCAGAGTCTGGGGGAATGGCTCCGCCGAAAGCAGGTGTATGATAGACCTTTCATGACATGCGTGCCACATGCTAGCAAGTGTTGCAAACAGCTAGTGGCAAAGCTTGCAAAATACAACCATCGCACAAATACTCCCTGCTGGTTTATGCACACTTCAGTAGCTGAGACCATCTTGACTATCAAATGTAATCACCTGATGTGGAGCCTGAGACTGCGTCTCTGATTCAGATTTGTGTAGCACACGATACCTCAGGCGAGTTGCCCAGACATGAAAATTTCTGCCCAAGGACACAATACTCACTGCGAGGAAGGGTTACAGAATCTTACCCGTAATGCATGCAAGAGATACCTCTCCTTGTTCAAACCAGCATTGTTCAAGTCCCATATAACACAGCGTACCTAACTACCTCTGTTCCAGAGTCATTAATCAAATTTCACAACTCTTTGCAATAGGGATCTGGGCTTTTTGTTTTCGCACAGTGCCTGCTTCAACGTGGGCCTGAGCTGGCCACCACAACAGAAATAAAAATGACTTTTCAATCCCTTGAGTTCTGTAATTAGATTAAGGTAAGATAAGTTGTTATAAAAGTAAAGGATCTTAAAGAAACATCTCATTGAGCAAAATACGATACCTATGCTGCCATTCACAATCCTAATTTTGAAAACTGATAGGACTGTTCAAGTCTATTATGCCTTCTACTTTATTTTTTTTGCAAGTCTAGTTGCTTGGGCAATAAAATGCACTGAAGTCAAATTCACCAGGGCTATATTTTCAAAAATTGTCTATTAGCGTTTCACATGATAGCAGGGGTGAAAATTTTCAAGTTTTGAGCTGATTATCTCATTTAAAAGGTTTTTTGAAAAGAAAAACTGAAGTATATAGCTTTCATAGGAACATTTAAAATACTACCCTAGATTTTTACAGTCATTGTTGGTATCTAATTTGGAATTGCTATTTTTTGAACTCAACTGAAAAACAAGCTAAAGTGACATCAGGTAGGTGCCTAAATCTACTTTCCAATTTAAGCTGTTTGATACTTCATACTTTTGTCTAAATATGAAATTTGGAGATTAATATTTGCTTCAGACAGGTATTCAGTGATTATTTGAGAGATTTAAAGATGACAAAATAGTAAATTTATGTTATGTATGCCTTGAAGTTTATTACTTTTCAAACAGTTAGGAAAACATCTTTCCCAGCCGGGTTGTCTTTTTCTCTGTCTCAAAGGAAAAAAAAATGGAATAAACCCAGGCAATTTGCACTTTCTAATCCCAAATCYCTGAATTATCTCAGTTCTTTTAATTCCTGTGTTAAATTTGAAATTTATTAAGCTGGGCTAATAATTCTGCCTATCTCCTAAGGAGAAAGGTAAAGATCTCTGGGGAGGAACTGCACCAGCATGGGCAAAACAGAGCCTGAAGGCATGAGGTGGCATTGTGGAGGCACAAATGTCACTTGTTAGTGCATGGAGGACCTCTGAGGAAGCTCCATAATGCACGTGGGGTGTCCTTGGATGCCCTGTTAGGCATAACAGAGTATAGGATTTGAAAGCACTTTTTCTAGAGAAAACTTCTATTTTGTGCTGTTGTTTGAACCATCTCCTCCAGGTCAAAGTATATCCACTTCCAGTAGAAAAGTGATTACTGCACGCCTCAGGCTGCAGTACCCTTGTTCCTCTCATCTGCCAAACCTTGAGTTTTGGGAAAAGTCTTGCTTTCTCCCCGGGCTGAGAGGGAGCCGTCCCCACACAGTCTCTTCTGTCACGGCTGCAAAGCAGCGACGCTCCCCAGTGCACCTGCGCCCGGGGCAGAGAGGCTGCCGGGCTGGCAGCCAGCGGGGATCACCAGGCAGGGCTGGAGAGACATCGACTGGAAATTGGGATGGGCCTGTTAATGAGGTCACTAAGCTACTAACTAGAAACTAAGCCTGGAACTATAGGTATTACTCCTGGGAAGCCCCAAAACATCAAAAATAAATTAACTCCATTTAATGGAGAAGTGAGACCCCTCCTTCTCTGTCCCTGGTGGCAGTAGATGTGCCCATCAGCCAGTGCTGCAATCTGCATGTGACATCTTTCTGGGGTCTGTTTTCTTGCTTCTGCAAAGTTTCCCCTAGCACAGGGGAAACACTAAATACCAAAGAAATGAGAGAAGGAAAACTTCCCAACTTTACGGGGTTATTGCAAAACTGGCAAACAAATGTCATACGCAGGGAAATCTGCTGACACCAGGCTGAGACATAAGGCTAGAGAGCATGAGGTCTGGGACTGGGAAGGCTCTTGGTCTGGACCCACATTCTCATTTCAGGGTGGCTGCGTATTCAAAGTTTTCTCTCCTCAGCTGATATTGCTTCAGGAGTGACTTCGAGGGTTATGATGGAGCCGTAACATTTTCTGAACTGCGCCATAGTGTTCAAAGCAGCTAGGGCTCAGCCCCAGCACAGCCAGGAGATGGAGAGCTGGAGAGCTCTAGCTGGAGGGCACTGCCCAGAGTTACTGGGTACATCAGCCCGCTGGGTTTGAAATGCAGCCTTCCTGGGGTACACCCAGGCATGCCCRCATGTGCATCTCGGGACAAAATCTGCCCCTTTTTCTTGCTCCGTGTCTGCATAAAAAAGAACCACTGCCTTCCTATGGCACCGCAGCTTTTTGTGAGCTGCTGGGGAGGAGATTAAAACAAAAAAAAAGAAAAGAAAAGCAGGAAAAAAAAAAACAAGCCTCAAACCTGGAGATGGGAATAGTGTGTGTAATTCCCTGGGAAGGGCACTAAAGTCGAGGGAGCGGGCACAGGGCCTCCCTGAGGGTCCTGGGAAGCCCTCCCGCAGCATCAGCATCGCAGCCCGCCGGCGCGCCTGGGTACCACAGCGTGGGGAGCGCCGCGGGGCCGCCGCGGCCACGGRGAGCCGGCCTGGCTTTCCCCGGGGGGAGGAATAAAGAAGCCCCGGAAAACAGCACCAGAACCCAGGCAAGCCCCTGTTGCAAGCAAACCCCAAGCACGGGCATCGCGGTCCCGCTCGCCGAGCGGGAGGTAAAGGCGGGGGGGCAGGGAGAGCGTCTGGAGGGTGCAGGCGGTACGGGAGCGACCCCCGCCCTCGGGGGAGCCCCAGCGGGCGGAGGCCAGAGGTCCCCCGCGGAGGGGACGGGGTCCCGACACGCCTCCCGCTGCCCCGGCGCGCCCGGCAGCAGCCCGCCGCTGCAAGTGTGTGCCCGTGCGTGTGGCCGTGCGCGTGTGCGCGTGTGCCCGCGCGTGTGCCCGCGTGCCCGCGCGCAGGGGGAGCAGCCGGAGGAGGCAAAGGGGGCCGGTTCTGCAGCGCGTGGTTCCCGGCCTCCCCCGCCCCCTTTCCCTCTGGGTTTGCTCGCCGCTCCGGCTCGCATTTTATCGCGGGCGGCCGGCGCAGCCCCTCTCCCCCAGCCCAGCCCAGCCCGGCCCGGCCCAGCCCGGCCCGGCCCCCGCGCTCCCCGCCCCGCGGGCTGCGGGCT
>NW_028186362.1:641691-794967 GCF_003343005.1 Rhea americana | reverse complement strand
CCGGCGGGAGCGGGCCCGGCGCTGAGCCGGCCTGCCGCCCTCCCTCGCTCCGCAGCGGGTTTCTGGGTGCACAGCGGCCCCTTTTCCCGAGGCTCTGGAGCATATCTAAACCTGGGCTTTCGTTATAGCCTGGGTGTGAACGTGGCTTTCGGGGTGAGGAGGACGTGGCTTGGCGTGCTCGGCGATGCCCCGGGAGGCTCACAAAGAGCGCTGGCGCGGCGTGCCGCGGCTCCGGCTGCTGCGGGGCAGGCTCAGCGGGAGGCTTTTTCTCTCCTATGAGCTGCTGCCAGATAAAACTTTCTGGCTGCTTTTCTCCTCTCTTCCCGGGAGTTAGACCCGAAGTGGAAATAGGTGGCTTCTGCTTGGAAAACACTTTTTCCAGCCTCCTCAGCATGGGATGGAGAGGTTTCTCCTGTGTGGGGGCAGCCTGCACATAGCAAGGATGTGCACGTTCATTAAGGCATTTGAAAGTCCTGGTTATGTGGTTAGCAAAGAGAGAGAAATGTCAGCAGCTGATGCTTTTTCATGTGTACCACTAAGGAAGAGTAAYGTACACCAAAGCTGCGGTTTGGAAATGTTAGCAGGCTGCGTGTGGAAGATTGGTTGTTTTTCCCCCTAATCGTCTCTGCTGAGAGGCACTTGGGAGTGTGGCGCAGATCTGACCCTGCGCTCGCACCCAGCCCTTACGCAGCCTGCTCCTCTCTCGAGCCTTTWGACAGCAAAGGGGTGCCGGTTGCTCCGAGTCCTGGTGCCCCGGCTGGCCTGGGAGCGGCAGGGCTCACTGGCGGTGGGCTGCAAGCCCTGTACATCGTGTCTCTCCAATTCCTGCTGATACCTACTCCATCCTCAGAGGCACAGTCTGTCACCCGTACTGGGCATTTATCTCGCAGGGATAAGTCATATGAGAAACCTGATCATGAAGAGGAGGTTGCAGAGGATGAAAGTACAAATATTGATTATGCATCATCACATTTCTTCTCTGTCYTGCATACTGTCATTTTCCTTCACTGGCTGGTTTCATGTTTKAGAGAGRGTGGGTTTGATGTTACACATTTAGAGGTTTTAACAGTGCCATGTGCATGTAGACCTAGATGCCAATGGATATATATCAGTCTGTGTAGATGGGGGTAGTGCTGAGGAGAATAGATCCCCTTGGACAGTTGGACCTTGAGCCGAAAGGAGTCTGTCTGCTCTGCTGGCAGGACGACAGTAATTCACATGACAGATGGCCTGAGCGGGTACGAGAGGACCCCCTGCGTTTAACTGCTTCAGACCACTCGTCTCAGTGCCACAGCGCCTACCACACGCGTTCAGATGGTTTCTCATTTCCACACGTACGCTCTGTAACTTAATGACGTGTGACAGGAATCAGACTTGCACAGTTAAGGAGAGGGGAGAGGAATCGGGCGTCCTGTGCCTGGGGCAGTACCGGCGTGAGGGGAGGCACGAACATCGGACCTGCCACGGACTATAGATGTGCTGGAAAGGGAGGGAGAGGTTTCCGACAGCGCTTTCCATTGTTTGGTGTGTAACAAACTTTCCTGGAGTGTGGAAAATCCAGGGAATGTGGCTGGGATAGAGTCATTTGTTTTTTGACTTGCTTTTCCACTTATGCTTTTATTTTTGTTTCCTGTTTGTTAGAACTAGACACAGAATTTGGGTGCAGACCTGGTTTTGGCATCTTTCCCAGAGCTGAGGGATTTTCTGATTGGTGTTTGCTTTGGGGATCTTCATGGATGTATATGTAGTGTTTCAGTAAGGCAATGAATCAACAGTTTAACTATGCCCTCTTCAGGAAGTTTTCTTTCCATATAATGCTGGGCAAACTTTATTTATACATTTCCAAAATTGCATGAACATTAAAATGACTCTTACTCAACCTCTGTCACCAAAGTCRTCCTCCATTCTGTCCATCTCCTCCAAAATGGAAACACTCCTGTTTTTTCATTTACATTCCTTTGAAAGCAATAGGAATAGGACAAAAGTAACTTACTCTCCAAATCACAGTCACAGTGTTCTGATTTGCAGTGGGTCTGGATCCAGCTGACTTCGTTGTAGTTGAGCAAAAAATTCAAGCTTCCTTTGTGATATTTTGGGGGGGGAGGAACACCTTAAAGCAGTGTCTTCAAACAGCAAACACTGCCGTATAGTTAAAATACAGAAAAGGTGGGAGGGCAGGGGCAAGAGAGTATGTAGGTTGGTCCTGCCCCCGCCTCACTGTAGTTCCTGCTAATATTATTTCTTGGTTTTGCTTTCTTCTCCATTCCCCAACCATCTTTATGTTTTGAAGCAGAGTGAGAAAGTCATGGGCATTGCTGGGGCTTCTGCTTTCATGCTTTCTTTGTCCATTGCCTCTTGGAAAATAAGTTCATTAATTCAGTATTTGGTGGACATACCCCCATACTCCCTCTTAGAGATTCTTATCACCAAATTGAAGAATCCTAGTGCAAGATGTCCAGCACAGCTAAACACATTTTCTGTTTTATTAGCATTTCTTATTTTCTGGAGCTGTCTTAATATTTTTCTATGGTTACTAGGAGAGAAGAGGATGTGGCTATAATATTAGAGAGGGCCCTTAATTTTCAAGCATAGTAGGGTGAAGGGGGGCAGAGAGATTATCAAGCTGGAATCAAGTCTGATCTGATACTCACTATATTCATTACACCACTGTAATGAGCTGCATCAGACTGAGGATCCGAATGTCCTGAATTGTGAGAGGAAGAGCAACCGCATGTGGAGCCAAGCACCTACCTGTGCTCAGCGTCTCAGTGCCCTCTGCCATGAGAGCAACCTTTGCTTCCAAATGGCTGTTCAGGTTGTTGGGACTCAGCTTCCCTACCTGCGATTCCCTACCTGCACTTCCTGCACTGCCCCCTCCACTGGGCTTTAAACGTGTTCACAGAACTTACTGCATGATCTGTATTTTTTCTAGGGAGAGCTGAGGGAAGAGGGAGGGTCAGGCTGACTAGCTGCAGTGACCAGCGTGGGTCAGGCAGGTTTTATGGGCTAATAATGATGGCATAAGAGATGGATAGAAATGTTGAGGTCAAAGGTGCTGCATATTAAGTAGGTTTCATTTGAGTTGTTCCTTTACAACAAAAAAAGTACATTTTTATGCTTAACCCCTCAAACCTAATTAAATTAAAGTGATAATTTAAAAGGAAAACTATAAAAGAGCCATATGTGCAGATATTTGTTCTACCCCAGCATCGTCTTTATTAGCAACAGCAGCAGTTTGAAAATGCTTGGTGCGGAAAAAGTGAAATATAACATGTGAATGTACTAACCTTTGGGGGATACACTTCTTAATTAAATACCTAAATGCATCTTGTTGAAGAAAGAAAGGAGGGCAAAAGGACTTAATTATCTTGATGCATCAATGGACCACTTTTATTTGATAGGGTGGATGCAATAGTATTTGTATTAGTAAAGCAAGGGCCAAGCAGTATTTCACTGTGAACGGATAAGCCCATTTGGAACATTAATTTGTTTTAAAGTGATGTGCTCTTGCAGATTTCGGAGATGTTCATGAGTTTGGGCCAGATGTTGCAGCCCTTGCTTGCCCTGAGTAACATTTTGGTTCTGCAGTCGGCTTCACTGAAAGTAAAGTGGCCCATCGGGTTTCCATTGCTGACTGAGGTGCAATTTAAGCAGAATTAAAATGAAGTCAATGGGTTTATCTGCGGAGGAGGGAGCTTCTCTCTCTCTGAACAAGGGAGTCAGGATCTGGGCTTTTGTTCCTCAGCATCCAGTCTTTAGCAGCAGAATACAACAGTCATAGAAAGGATATACGTCAAATACAGCCCCCTTCTGATGGCTTTTCAGCATTACTGTCCTTGTTATTTGTTCTTCTGCATAATAAAAATACATGAGTTTATTTAAATATTTTCACAATCATCATGCGTACTTACACTTAATCATTTACATGGATCATTCATCACAACTTTTTTTTTTTCTTTGTAATGGTCTCAAAAAACTGGCTATTCACTGTATTTTGAATGTGGCATCCAAATCAGGAACAGGAAAGAGCATTAATCATATTAAAAAGATTTTCCTAATTCAATTTTCCAAATACAGTATGTCTGAAAACAGGAATACAACTGTGTTCCAAAGCCAGGCAAATCAGTTCCATAGCTGGTCTGCAAAGCCAGAGAAGAGCAAATGTGGATTATATTTATTGTCGTTTTCAAGTAAGTATCTTGACTTTTGTACAAGAAGACTGATGTTTTGAGGCACATTCTGTCCAATTTGGTTGCATAGGATGCAAAGCAATGTCAGTTCCCATGGAAGACAGGAGGAGCTCAGGCTTGTTAGGACAATATTGAAATATTTCTGTACTATATATTGTCAGCCTTTTATGTGTATGGAAAATACTAGGGAAACTTGTACTTTGAAAAGTGACACTACATTTATTTCAGAATAGCAATTCAGTAATCTTGTTTGTTATAACCCAGTTTGTGGGGTAGAGCCGTATTTGTTCATTTCTGGTGCCTTTCTGGAACTGAAATCACTGGATTTTTGAGGAATCAGCTCTGGTTAGTTTTTCTGGGAAAAGGCACAGAAGTTGCTTTTGTAGCTTGTCAGAAAAAGATGTTTCAGTTGCTATAACACTGGGGGATTTCTACGTAAATTTGCTTTACTCAAAGTAGAGAACAGCTCACTGCAATTTATACAAAGAGGATTTGTCTCAAATGTTCAGGTTTTTTCTTTTTCTTTTCTTTTTTTTTTTTTTTTTTTTTTTTTTTTTTTGTCATTTGGAACATGTCATTGAAGGATATTTTTGAAATAAAGGTTAATTTAATCACGGGCGCTCTGTCTATGCAATATGTTTTGGGTAACTGTAAGTATGTCACTACAGGAAAAAAATGGTATTCTCTTTCCCTTTCCCTCTGTCCTCTCTTCTGAGTGGGGAGAGGACTGTGTGGGTTTGTGAAGTGTGCACACTGTTAGCCACCCAGTGGAGGTGTTCAAGTTTAGCAGGCAGCAATCTTGGCATCAATATGGATAAAACAGTAATTACATTACCTGTCATTTTTATTAGCTGTCTTCACTTTCACATTCTACTTGTAGATATAAAACGGTGAAAGGTTTCAAAGCATAAGTCAGGGATTAAATGTAAAGAATGAGAGACAAGCAGTGGTTTTCCTGTTGGCTGTATAGCCTCCATCAGCATAGTTGCAAAAAAAATGTTTTACAGAGGCATGGTTAAATACTAACTGTTTGCAAGGACTGAAGAGGGGTGGTGGTGTTTTAAGTGATTTATTGCATGTGCCAAGTAGAGCCCAATCTCAGGAGCAGGTGCCCTGGGAGCTTTCCATCATAACATTATCCAAGAAGCAATCCGAAGGAAATGGTATGAAGTCTTCTGGGAGGCAAGTTGTATCCAAAGGAAGATTTAATTTGCATCATTTGTAAGCAAAGATTTGAAATTACAYTGAAAATGGAAATTATTATACAAAAGATTACATCAAACAAATAAGAACAAAATTCCCCTTAATTTGCCCATACTTTGTTTCCTTGTGTTTAATTTAATGCCATTATCTGCAGATACTCTGATCTCAAACTCCAGCATTGTTACAGGGAGAGTGTTTATTCAGCAGTGCTGTTACTTTTGGTGCTGCTTAATACCCTTTTGCAGGGAATCATCAGCTGTGTTTTTTGTATTTGGATTTGTCTTCCTTGTCTTCTTTCCTTACAAACCAACTGTAAGCCGTGGCCATGCACGCTAGCCAAAGAAGGTGAAGTAAAGCCCCAAACTGTAGTTCTGATCCAGTCGCTTTCCTCAAAGAAGTTCTGCTAATACCAAGACCGCTCACTGCTAAGGTGCCGCAAGTCAGAACAGCGGGCAAGAATTGTCAGGGGTCTTCCCAGCTTTCATCAACYTTGAGATGCTCGTACACGACTTTCCCCCTAGGTAGCCATCACTAGAACGGCTTCCGTTTTGCTTTTAAAACTCCATCCCAAATCACACAGACATTAAGCAGGAAACATGGGATTTCCTTCTAATTCATCAAACACTGGGATTTGAAGAGTCCCTTTATAGCTTGGTGCATTATTATCTAAAAGCATGGGCTGAAGAAAAAAGCTTCATTCAAAATATTTTCAATTAAAAATATGCTTTTTGTTAATGTGGAAAATTCCATTAAAAAAAAAAAAGGAGTTTTAGGGGGGATGAGAGTGAGTCTAAAAAAACCCAAGAAACCTTAATCAAAACCAGAAAGGATTCGGTTACTTTAGTGAAAAGATCAATAAAGCCCCAAATATTTGTCTCACTAGCCAAACTCTCTTGACTTACCCTCTCTGAAAATATTTTAGATTTTCAGTGAAAGCACACATGAAAAAAAAGTCATGAAGCCTTCTGACAATAACAGTTTTCATTTCCTTTGACATTTTTCCAAATATCCCAGCCAGACGAGTGAAAAACCTTACTGTTAGATTTGATTTGCAGTACTGGTTAAGTACTTGTTAAGGCATCTAACCATAGCACTTGATCATACTCATTCTCTTTTTCTATCACACGGATTTTATTCTGGTGCAAATGGAGGTAAAGAGGCCCCAATTCTCAGCGATGCAGCCAAGGAAGGGCAGGCAACAGTGGATCTGAAGTCACTTTTGCTCTTCTCCAAATAGCAACAGCTCTCCCYGCTGCTCTGTTTTGCGTCACTGTGCAGTAATCCCATAAAGGTAGGGACTTCCACACAGCAGCATGCAGTACAGCACTGCTACTCTTGCTTTCCTTTGCTGGGGCTCCCACAGTGGCGGGACGGGAGGAAGCAGCAAAGGTGTGTGCGCTCACATCAACTGGTGACGCCTCACCTTGGGGACATCTGCCGTTGCTTCTGGAGGATAGTTTTGCTACCTGTTTGTGTTGCTAGACACAATGAGAGGCTCTCATTAATCACACTGCATTAACTATTCAGTCTTTAATCTATCTTGCTGAACTGGGAAGGCAGCTTTATTTACCTCTATTTGGGGGAGAGAAATAAGATAAGTTGCCTTATGTGGGAAAGCCAAAACTAGAGCTGAAGACCTCTGAATGCCTGCGGCTGTGTTCGGTGCTCCAGTCCATGGTCTTTCCTGTCTGACAGTCCCAGAGTGGGACAGGCTCAGAAGGAATGCTACCTCAGAAGGAAGGCTATCAGATGGCTTCCCTACTGTGAATTTATTGGGTCTCTCTTATCACTTTTTTATGTACACTGGTATCTAGAAAAATGTGTTAAAAATGAAGGGCAAACCCATATGCCCTTGCTCAGAAATAGGATGTTTTCTGGAAGCTTTAACTGACTTTGCCTGGGCAGGCGGTTCTGGAGCACTTGCTTAGGCATGAAATCCGTGTTGTTATCCCATGTGGCAGAGAGCCACAGCTGATCTGGTGGATAACTGAAATAATATTGTAGGTGGAATGAAGATCACAGCCTTGGGTTGGGATCTTCTGTTTTTAGTCTGCAATTCAGAAATGTCTTATTCTACTCTATTTCATTCATCTGAATGAAGTGACTTACGCTCCGAAGGACCTTGTTCTTTATGAGTCAGAAAACCTATGAGGTTGCCTAGGCAATTAAATCAGTTTCTTTTTTTTTTTTTGTTTTGTTTTGTTGAGGCAACATTATCAGCCATAATGCTAAGGAGCTTGGAAAGATTTTCCTGGCTGGGCAACAGCTGAGCATTTTCTTGTTAGATAGTTCCTACCAATCCCCTTTTAGTTATTTTCAAGAAGTAAAGTAGCTTTATTTCTCAGTCTCATATTGAGTGAGAGGTTGAAATGTTAAGCTCCATGGATTAACAGTGTATTCTTTGGGAAAAAGGAAAGCTTGCATTTTTCGTGGTCCCYCAGGTGCTGGATGTGATTGTTTGARAAATCTTGATTTTCATCAGCTAGATACAAGGGAATGTGCAACTAAGCCTTGAGTGCTCTGTCAGAAGAGGTTGACTCTATCACAACTGTTTTGGAAACTCGCCTGAACTGATAGCAGCCCCAYGGATGTTTTGTTGCTTGAATGTTTCTTGTGAGGCAATGAAAAGTGATCGTCATGGGATTGTCAGTAGTTCAGAGGTTCTTTGAGAGCTATGTTCCTACCATAAATTTGCTAAAATAATAGTTGGAACATGAATTACTGTACTCTTATGTATGTTTTGTGTGTTTATTTATTGTTTAAATCCATGGCTTATCTCACCCAGTCTCAGCATATGTGTTTATACTGGAAAGTTTACATATTGAGAAAAAATAATATGGTCTCACTGAATGAGGTTAATTGCAGTGCAGTCATACCAAAATTGAGGAATAAGAACTAGGACAGAGAGTCCAGAATAGTAAGTGGGACTAATTCTGTGCTTATGTGCACTGGATTTACCCGTGCTGCTGGTAAAGGAGTTGTTTCTGTTTTACTGGGAGCAATCCAGAGTACAGGCATGCACACTACCTTGGTCTGAATAAGCCTTCTTTTTTGTTAATTTATCCCCCGGGTTTGCTAGTTGCTCACTGAGTTAGCACAGCTGTATTCCYCTCACCTCTCCGTACATCATCAGCAACAACTTCATGTGTCAACTTGATTACTTTGCAGTTTTACAAGCACAACGGTGAGCCACTATGAATAGCAATGAATAGCCAGAACTAAAGCAAATGTAACAGTAAAGTGTCCAGATTGAAATTTTGGGGTTATTTGCAGCCTGAGACTATATCGAAACGTCTGTAGCCATCACTGTAAAATTAAGACAGAACTGACTTGTGGGTTTTTTATTGATGGTTAATTCAAGCAAGTTATTTCTGTTAATCTATTAAAGAAGTGCAGATCCAAGTAAATAGGGTCACAGTTTACATTGACAAAAATAGATGTAGATGCCTGAGAAAATAGACATGGCCTCAGGTGAGTTGTCAGTTCCATTCTCGGTGTCTCTTAAGCAAAAACAATTATAGTAGAACCACCCCAATTTTCTTCAGTGTTGTCGTCCTATTTTAGTCCTTTTAACTAGGAGGAGCTAAAGTTTTTCTGTCAAACTTGGACACTTTAGATGTGACAATATTATGGAAAACTAACTGTCCAGTTAAGTGATGGGGCTTTGGAATTAAGTGCTGAAGAAAGTGCTTCATACCCATGTMTTTCTCTGAATCTCTTACTGAATTGGCTCATGAATTACTAGTATTCCTGGCTCTCAGCTTTTTGGCCCTAAAGCTGCCCTGGTTCTTGGCACATCATCATCCCTATTAYAAATTCCTTTCACGCAGACATTGCACACATAGCTCTAGGGGTTTCCATTCTGCTTCCTCACCAGTTTCTGAAGGGGATGGTTACTTTTTCAATCTCTTATTCAGATAAAATGCAGCAATCTTGTTATGTGTCATAGCTCTACTAAGAAGAGTGAGTAGTGTTTTTCCATGTCTTTCTCATTTTAAATAGCTGTGCCTTAGCAAATTCCTGGTTTCTTCGTTCCTACATAATTAGGAAGTTCAGTACTTGGAAATGTTAGTTAAAAAATTATTGATTACTGGTTTCTCTTCTCTTTTTAATCTCTGGTGCTTAAAGCAAGAAAATACTTAGAGCGCAGAAAGCTAAGTTATGGACAGCAACCAATATGGCTTTATTAATTTCAAAGCCAGTATGCATTAGCCAAGCATCTCTTTCTGTGTTAAAAATAATCAAGTCAACACAGTAGGCTAAAAGTGAGACTTAGGTGATGCATGGACCCTGATCTGACCCTTTGCACTGGAAAATRTATTTATTTATTTATCTATCTATTACMCAAAAAAATTGACTAATTTTGTGGCTTTCCATTTCTTGGAYGTGTAGTGAAGTGGCTCTTTGCCATGAAGAGCTTAATATAGTGCTTTCCTTGAAAATGTGTTGGCCAGATTCTTCCAGATATTTGTATTTCTTCAGGGTTTTGTCAAATTATTTCAGGTAAGAAGAACATTGACAGCAGAATGTCTCCTATTGTAGTCAGATAGCCACATAAATATCTATTAGATGCAAATGTGTGGCAATCTCCTGCCTCAGCAATCAGTAGTTTTTGAACTAAATACCCCTACTACTAAAAGCATAGGCTTCTAAAGCCTGAGTTAGAAGTGTCACCCAGGTAGCTGGTAATCAAAGTGATTACCCTCCGGGTTCTGGCACTTGCCTGAGAAGTGCTACATGCCCTTCGTGAGCACTGTGAAAGGCAAAATTGTTCAACTTCTGCYAGCTTTGTGTTTTGCTTGTCCTGCAATATTTCTGTGTAAATTTTTATTTATTCATTTACTGCTAACCAGTGTATTGGTTTTGTCTAGTAAACAGCTATAGGATAAAGCCTTCCAACTCTTTTTAAACAGTGCTACTTTGTTTACTTTCTTTGTAAGTATTGCTATCATTTTGTAGTCTCCAGAGTCTTAAATTTGCATTTATAAGGAATCATACAAAGAGACCTGAATTAAAATGATGCAGTGACATTGTGTGGACTATTTATCTGTTATGTTTTACTGATGAGCTTATTTTATGAGTACTTAGTTTCTTTGCAAAGATCCTTTGTCTTACGGAAAAAAAATGATGACAGTACCTAGATCAAATACTGCTTTCTTTCTGATTAATCTCACTGGATTGCTTGGGAGTTACTCACTTGAGTAAGGCAAGGAAAATGTGGTCTTTTGTCTTTAAAGTTTTATATCCATTAGTACAAATGCAGAACACGTATTTTCTATCTCTCGTTAGAGACCGGGCTAAGGTTAAGTTGGTTTTAAAGATAACAGTAGATTCCAGCGTCCTTGCATTTGTTTTGTATTTGGTGACAGTCACTAAATCAGAGGAAGGAATGTTCAAACAACACACTTGAGGAAAAGTGATTTTTATAGAAAGGGTCCATTCCTGCTAATAGCCAGTAACTGCACGTAACCCCGCTGACATTAAAAGTCCATTAGCTAAGCCCAGTTTAAACAGCAGCTGATGCTATGTCAGCTAAATGTACATTGGAATTTTTCATGTAATGCAGCAATAGCACTTCTGTAATTTTTCTAAAACTATGTACATTAAGGAAAGCAAATGTCATCTGATAGTAGTAAGATGAAGAATGCACATTAAAGTAGGGAGGCTTGTAATCAAACTGAAGTTACCATCTGGTTACATTAACAAGAAATATAAAAATGGTAACAAAAGTAAAGAGTGTCAGGTTTGTGAATTAAAGTTAATTCAGGAATCTCTAGGTGAATTTAGTGTAGTGGCTTCTGATATCAGCAGCAAAACCACAGAAGTATTTATCTGTTTGGTTCTTGATTATTAAATATATCATGACCTAGTGCAAGAAAAGTTCCTATTGAAGTCAGTATAAGATACTCTGTCATACGGAGAATTGGGTTGCCATGGGAAAAAGGCTATCTGCTAGTTATTTAGAGGATATGTCTGATTACAGTAGTGTGAAAGCATTTGAACTTGTCAAGATACAATGTACAAGATACAACAAAATACTAAGGCCTTACACTGTAGTTAAGCATTTGCACAGCAAATAGCGTCTACCTATGTCCATGTATCAAAACGAAGGTAGAGAAGTATGGTGAGAAAATGGTGCATGTTCTTCAAAATGAAAAGAAGCAGGATAGTTGTCAAAACAGTGGAAACAAACTTGTTATCTTCAAAACCAATCAGCAAACTAAGCTCCTAATCCCAAAGTCCTAGGGCCTGCTGCAGCACTGTTTAGTACCCAGTTTGGAAACCAGTCCAATTTTGAAGAGTCATTTTCAAGTCTGCTTTGAAAAGAGAGGTTGTGCTATGAATCTATTGTGGAGATAGTCCATGAGGTTGTTCAGTAAGCTGATGTGAGAGCTGGAAACCGAGGAATAATTAGTCACTCACTGTCATGCTCACAAGTATGGTGAAGTATTACTCTGACCTCCTCCGCCTCCCCATTGCTATTATCAGTCCATTAGTGAAACCTTGTACAAGTACTGACAAGTGTAGAGCTTAAATGCCTGATTTGGGTAGACACAACCACTGCAAAAACCCTGCAAATACATCTGGAGGGCTCACTTAAACTCTTAACAAACTGTGTTAATAGTGCAAAACTCTTGACTGTGTCATGAGGCTGACTTCATTTTTTTTCTTCTCAAACTGAAGGAGTCGACATTAGTAGCGTGTCCAGAACAGACCATGTGTTCATGAACCACAGGACTCAGGGAGAGTAATTTAATTGCATTTTTTTTTCTTTCTGGAAAATAACATGTAAACATATTACTGAACTAAAGTCTGGTTTTAATTACAAGCAGTAACTTTTTCATGTTGACAGATTTTCACATGGAAAGCTTTATTGAAAAAGAGAGGAGGCCTTTTTGCCATCATTAGTTCTTGCTGCTTAATGCTTTTATCAAGTACAGTAAAATACCATTTGTAATTAATTCCAAGCTTATATGGACATGTTTAATATAATTACCAAATAAAATCCTGTTTACTAACATATTGCTTGTGAAACCAGTATGAATAATCTGGTCTCTGGYGCACATAAATCAGGCAGTAATAACAGCTGTAAATATTTCACAATATACTTAATGCGCTTTGATTTTAATACTGAATCCACTTTTGGGTTTTAAAGGATAAAACATAGGTCAAAAGTGACTTTTCCTGTATGTTTTGCTTTGTCTCTTGCATTATTTCTTCTGTAAGTTATTAAAAAATCATTATTGTGTTTGATTATAAAAAGTAAATAYGTACACTTTGGCAAGCTGAAGGAGAACGATGGAACTGAATTATGTTGGAGCTTACAAAATGATGCCATTCACATTGGAGTGGGACAATTGCTCTGATATAGTCATATATATGTTTTCATCGGAAAAGGCAATGCATTAGCATACTCTTTGTCTTTCTGAATTTTTAATATTTTTATCTGTCTGGATGCCGGAATATTGGGTATGAACCCTGAAACACAGACGTGAAACCATTCGTAGAAACTGCTTATGCAGCTAAGTCAGGGCCCTGAAGGCTGTGAAAACTTCGGATGACCAGAAACCAGGTTTCTAGTGAAATCCTGTGGGGCCTGTTAGCCCAGGCTGGATCAGTCCTTCTGGGAAGCTCTGAGTCKGTCTTTAAATAGAAAGAGGACAGGGAGACCAATAGTCTTCTACGATAGAATATGTGAAGTTACATGAGGCTGGTAAACTGTCTCTGTGAGTTAGGACTGTGCGCATACTTTATTCAGTTCATTGGTAGGCCTTGAAATTTCAGGAAAAAATAATCGTAATYGTCCCTCAAGTCATTTTTCGCTTCCCCAAACAAAGACCTTTAGAAACAACGGTGTAAAACAAAACATTCTGTATTTTTGCTTACTTCAGTGTGTTCTTCACCTTCTTTAAATAAAGAAATCAAAGTAATGTTTTGAAAGACAAATTTGAAAGTGTTCTCTTCTTGGAATTTTCCCCCTTCCTCTGTAGTTGAATTTCTCACTAAAATTGACATAAAGTGGCAAATAATTTGGCATTCACTATGAAGAAATAAGTAGTCTCCAGAAATATGCCACTCTGCCACGAATGCTCTCCTGTCTGAGGCATGATCCTCTTGAGCTTATGACCAATTAAAAATTGTTATCAAATAGTTGGTAGTGTTGGGAAATGTTGCAGGAGAAGATTTTTTTTTCCTTTTTCCTTGCTTCCTCTTTCAATACACTAAGGTAGCAAGGGGATAAGGAAAACCTGTTGATGTGTTTGGCTCCTCGAGTCATGTATTCATGCAAAGGAAGCCCCCAGGCCTAGGACAGCTGGAAATCGCAAGGTATTTCAACCGGTCCATTTATTAAATTACTGGGTGCCCAGGATCCCCACCAGCTTCCATGGCACCTCTGAGCAGATGCAGCTTGATGCAGTTTAAGTAAGTGGCTCGGCAGTGTTTTTTCTGTACGAGGCATAACTGGCACACAAAGCTGCCATGAGTATTTCCTGCTGGTAGTAAGGACGATAAATGATTGCTTGCAGTAATTTATGCAAGCAAAAGGGCATATCTAGCAAAACCTCTGGATGTCCTGACTGTCTCAGCTCCCTCACTGATATGTCTGACTTTAACAAGATTTTCTCAAGGTTTCTGCTGTTACGATAACACAGTATTTTGGAATTTTGTGGGATTATGCACATGCACTTCTGGCTCCCAAGTTATGAGAAGGGCTGTTATTTAGCTAAAAAAATGAAAGACTTTCTAATACACTCACTTCTTCTTTTTCTTCTCTAGATACATTAAAAGAATGAAAATCTGATTGCTCTTGTGTAGGTTCTTCACTTTGAACTGTGTACTTCAGCAGCCCCGTAGAAGTACATCTAGTGGGGAACTGTATTTGCCACATRTTCTATAAGATCAAAATTCATTTTAAAATGCTCTTGATTGCTTTTTGTCTTATTTTAAAGTTTAGTATGTTTGGGCAAATTAACTCCTGTCCACAGTCCAAGATAAAAACTGTTACATTATTTGTTTTCTGAAATAGCACCTGAAAATAAATACAAAACCCATGCTGTTTACCATCACTGGTATATATCAGAAAATGTGTGCACCAGAGGATGTTCTCCTTACATGAKCCTTAAAAAACCATCATTCTCTTTAAAGATCACAGTTCATTTAACTTCYCCTTGCATTTCAATGGGCAGTTATTTTAAGCTATATCAATGACTTTTGAGCAGTTTAATAACATGTGTCRTCATCTTGGGATTGGTGTCAAGTGTCACTATCAATACCATCCAGGCGCCTAGGAAGGCAATGCTATGATTTTCAAAGCTGTTACTACAAATATGTTGCTGGTCATTGTCTGTAGCAAGATTGCAAGAGTTCCTGAAGGCAGTACTCTAGTTTTGGAAAACTGTAGTTCCAATACTTTGTTACCTACTATGTGAGATGTTGCATTGAAATGTGAATCATTGCTTGTGAATAATGGTGTATGAAACATACTAAATTGCTTTGTTATGCAAGCTGCACCCAGAAACTGTCTCTGAGAAATTAATAATTACCTACCCACAAGGAATTTCCAGACTGAAGTGGCTTCTGTAAGCCTAAGTCTTTCCTTCCCGTAAACCCAACGTAAAGACTTGTGCAAACTGTTGCCAGTGAAGTGTGTTGATCACTATGAAGTATTACTTGAAAAGATGCACTTATGTGCAAGAGTAAAGAACTTACCTGATAATAGCCCAGGTTTCAACATATAATTATTCTAACTTGTGCTCTGTTGTTTATCAAAGACTAGATGGTTTAACAGACGGTGTTGTSACCTTCAGTTTTCAGTTGCCACTGTTATCTGATTAGGTGTACGAGTCTTTCAGCAGTAGCACAAACTATTAGTAAGAGTTTGTGTAATCCCCTGTTTTCCTGATTTGAAGGCCACTAGGTATGATGATTTTTGTGTGTGCAAGCTACATAGTTGCAGCAGCAGAGATCTAGACTTTGAAAAGGCCAGAGGTGTTTTGATTAGCAAGAAAATGGATACCAGCTGGTATATTTTTGCATATAAATATACACTGCTCTATTTAGTTGCATAAGTAAATTGYGTGTGCCACTTAGCCACATCTGTTCTTAATAAGTTAGAGCTCATAGACTCTAATTTTTGAAACCTCTGATTACATTCGGGCATGTGAACTTTCTAAGTGGAAGAGCTGGCCTTCAGAAAACGTCTTTGTTTCTAGCCCTTTCATTTTGTATAACGCAGCAGAGCTTCACTGAGTTCAAGGAGCRCCTCAAATCAACACCCAATGAGGATACATGGTACGTTAAAGTTTCTGTAAGATTATGTTCAAAGGAGAAAGGCTGCTATCTTGTCYGTTTGGAAAGAAAAATGTTTGTGACCTAAGCGTGCTTTAAAGGAGTAGACACAGCAAAGTACACCAGAAAGCAAACCTGGGGTTAACAAAGAGATTCTTTGCCATGAGAAAAAACGTTTCTATCTTTACAAGATCTCACCCTACTTGAAAGGACCAAAAGAAAAGATACAAATCTAGGATGATGATTATTGGATAAAATGCTCCTTTAATGACTACTAGTATTGGGAGGGGCGTTATATTTTAAATAGAGTTCAGCTTGGTGAAATTTTCTTTAGAAGTTTTTGCAGCCAAGCAGCACCCAACCACTGCAAGGCCTCTGAAAGCCCAATAATTAAAGCGAAAAGGCTGTATGTTCACATTGCCCCCTTGCTGCCTACAGTTGTTTGTTCTCAAAAATCACCCTWTTCCTGATGAAAAAGTGAGATGAACTATTCTCAGTAGGCTTCTGTATCAGCTGTTTTTTCTAGCTATTCCAATGGCTGGTCACTTTTGATCATCTGAGACATCTGTTTACAAAAACAAAATTATCTTTTCCTCATTAGCTTCTCTCAAAGTGAACAATGAAAAATTGAAACAAACAAAAAWTGACCTTCTAASATTAGCAGTTTCAAGTAATAATTGCTAACAATGGAAAAATATATTTCTCTGGAGAACAGAGTTTTGAATATGTTCCAGTATTTATATTTGTTTCCCTGGGTGGTAAGACAGATATTACACTGTATAACGAAGTTAAAGCATTCTCCTTTTCCCGAAGATACGTGTTTATAAACACAAGGTATAAACTAAACATTCTTTTTTCTTGCATGAAAACTTGGTTGGAGGAAAGATGTATTTTGATCCTCCAACTAAGTAAAATGTGTTTTGGGGAGTAGTAGATATTTAATAGCTACTTCTAAACCACAAGACAGACCCAAATGTGCCCAGGCAATCTGCTTAAGGTTACCACAGCATGTTATATATTATGCTACTTCAGGCAACAAAAGGAAGATTATAAAGAAACTGCTCCTTGTTTGTTAGGACAACCAGTATAYACAAACCTAACTTGTCCTGCCTCATTACTGTGAGGGGTCGTGCAATGGTTTTTTATTGGTAGTTGTTTGCAAGCAGGGGGGCTGAATGTTGCCCTGACATAAAACAGAGGAAGTGGTTAGGAGACAGGCCTGTAATTACCAGCAGCAGGTGCCCGTAAAGAAATGCCAGAGAGACGTTTGAGGAGCCAAACGCTGCTTTAGGACAGACTTCAGGACCCACAGATCAGGCCAGAAGGCAGTTGAGTAAGAACTGAACAGCACAGAGAAAGAATTTTGTGAAAACCGAAAGGGAAGTCATGCAGATATAARAGGGTTTTTTAAAAAGAAATAAATACCTCTTGAATATTAAAATAAATGCTTCCAGAAGTTAATGCAACTTATTTATAACATTGTAGTTATGAGGCATATTAAGTAATGAAATTACTTTAAAAAACAAGATGGAAAACTAATATTGCCTTCAGATTATCTCCCCCTCCCTCCCCCCAAAGTGAGGCAGTTCTTTATTCACTTGAAAAATCTTGCAGCAATGTGTGTGTCGGCGGGGAAGTGGGGTGGACACACTCAGAAGAACAATTTTCTGGCTTGGTCCATCTAGCCACTGAACCAGCTATCCAAAGGTYTCTATTATCCCTGAATGCAAGAGGACCTGTCAGATCAAAAGGCAAGATGAAAGCGGGATCCCGTGAGCTGTCTGAGCAAGGGCTTTGGAGCAGAGTAGCTGGAAGGTCTCCGTGAACGGACCCCGGGTCAGGCCCCTTCTTCAACTCCTAACGCTGCTGCAAGGGCAGAGCCATTTCTTAGCAGGGACTCTCCTCTCCTAAGATACGTATCAGTTTGGTGTACTCAATGGGTGCACTGAGCTGTAAGTTGTATTAAAAGACCTGATGAAGTCAATTTAAGCATTTTAGGGTTTCATACCCCTCGAAAAATGCTGAAGGAAAATTTATAGTGTAAATGGGAGCAAAGGCACAGTTCTGTAAAATCCTTTCTCTTATGAGCAATCCTATTAACCTTTGAAGTGCKATGCCACTTTTGCAAGTGCTTATGTTTCAGTGTGCAAGTAATCCCGTGCCTGTGTATATGCAGCTTTGCAAGGTTGTGGCCTAAAATGAATTATCCCATTGAAGTTACTCATAGGTTAAGGAACAGTCCCTTAGGAAGGATTTCAGAACAGGAACATAACTTCTCTGAAGAATTATTAATCTAAACTCCCTGTTACAGGAGATCTCATCAGAGAAGTTTCAGTGATGTCTATTGATTACATTTCTTTTTCTTTTTTTTTTTTTTTTTGTCTTAAAGAGTAACTCAAAGGTCATTTTTTATATTGGTGTGCAAGAAGTTTTATTGATTCTCTTTTATGAGGCATTAATGAAATCTATAGAAGCCTAGCAAGACTGTATAGTTAACCTTGCCAAGATTCCCTGTTCTTTTTACTTGTGCAGAAAAGAAGAAAATGCGATGTTCCAATCTGGTTGTTTTAATTATGTGGAAGTCAATGAATTTCATGGAATCCAATACCTCTTAGGCGAGAAAAAGAGCGTGATGTATCTATGCTACCCCATTAATTCCAAAATGTGCTTAGCAGAGATTTTGGGGGAATATTCTGTTTTCCTGCCTAATGGTACCATATATTTATCACTATGAAAACAAGCAGGGAAGTTGATCACTCACTGCATTTGCCAGAAATGCCTTCCACAATCACAATGGTTTTATGTCAAGGTTCTGTCCCCCCTTAAAAGAACAGGCAAGATTTATTCTGGAATTGGACCAAAATGGACCAATCTTTCTCAAAAATATGAAGCTGGGATCAATTTTACAAATATAAAATAAACACTGGTCACGCTTGACCCAGTGTGTTATGCTACCAGAGAAAGAAATATAAAGAGCTACATGAATCTACGGTTTAGCTTGGATGAACATTAAACATGATACATTGGATTAAGAAATTATCTTAAAAACTACCATAATAACATTTGGGAAGAATTTTCACGGTATTATTTCATTCTGCGTTGTTTTCTTATATATATTTTCTTTTTATACCCCTTCGATTAATGAAGACCACTTTGGCAGTGAAATACAAAATGAATGCCTCCTGAGTAAGGTTTCCTTGGCACATCAGAAACTCAGATCATACTCCTCAGAAGCTCAGAAGCCTTTGAGTGAATACTGTGTATTTTTATCTGCAGAAGAAAAAAACATATCAGAAACAGGCAAGCATCTCCATTTTTAGGTGGAAAACAGAGGAGCAGAAGGCAGGGTTAGCGAATGAGYGGACATTGGAACTCCCTACTGATGGACTCACAGAAAACATGGGAGTAATTTGTGGTGTACAAACGGCTGGAGATGCTTGTCTCCACCAAAAGGCAAGAGAGGACATAGGTAGCAGACTYGGACTTGTTACAGCGCAGTCTGGTTTGCGACCAAACCTGCTGCAGCTCGCCTACCGAGCCTCTGCCGCACGTCCTCATCGGGCAGCGGGCAAGCTGCTGGCACAGGCAGAATTTAAACAGCTCTCTCRTGGCTCTTCTCTTCTCGCAGCCCCTGAAAGAGTCTCATTTTTCTTTCCACTGCATGGATGCGCTACTCAGAGCATTTACACTACAACTTGTAGCTCATCCTCATTTAAGATAAGATCATACTGCCTGACACTGCTCGTATGCCGTATGGAGCTACRCTAGGGTGGGGGCTAGGCTAGATCGCGTGGGAGGGTGTTGCGTTGTAACACTGTGTGCTTTCAATTTGCACACCTGGGAATCCCCCAGTGTCTACTGCACTGATGCTCAGGGATGCAAAGATGCTCAGAGAAGTGCCCCAGCTTCATCCCCATGTCCAGCAGTTCTCTCTCCAGGTGTATCTGAAGAGGACTGAATGGGCTAGCAGTGGTGATCTGGAGTTGTGGAGGGAACATTACCCAGCAGCACAAGACTTGCCTGTTGCCAGTGGGTGAATGGCATTGCTTCCCCATCTTCCAGGCTCATGGGCAAGTGAGGAAAAAATCCAATTCTGGAGCTYCAGTCTCCTTGAGAGCACTAGAAAGTTAGACTGTAAAGGAATATATCCCAAAATACAGAAGTAGTCTTCAGTCAGCCTTTACTACTTTATTAGCTGTCATGAAACTAGGGACTAGGCATTACTCTATTTCTCAGTTAGAGGCTTTACATTCATCAAACAGGTACGGGTCAATTCTGTTTTAACTTCTGTAGGTGGTATTGCATGTTCTAATACTGGTTTGCATTTTGAGTAATGATCGTKCTCGCTCTGGTGTTTATAAAATGATGTCAGCTCTGGAAGACAGAGGTCTGTGGTACATTAGGCGATCTTTCTTTCCTCCTTTGGAAGTCATATCTAGAAAATCCATCACTTGGATCTCCCTGGGTGGGAGAACCTATGGAAGCAAGCTGAAATAATCTTCTGAACTACTGGAACTGCAGGACTACCTAAATAATAAATCTAAAATTCATTACAGGATGTAGATGAATAAAATAAGGACATGCAGACATGTTTGAATGTTGCCCTTCCCTTTCTGGTGTAAATAACACAAAGAGTAAGGGTTTGGTTATTTTATTTGTAACTGAATATTTTGGTTAGATTTCCTTGAAACTTTGAGATGTCAGTACATTAGTAGGTTTATTAATTTGAAAATTAAAGAGATTTCGTAGGCTCTTAATATTTAGCTTCCACTCAAGCTAGCAGGTAGGGTTAAAGGATGTTAAGAATTTGAATCCTGGCACTCCACTTCTGTAATAATACAGGGCAGTAAGCACAGTTATGTGCAATATCTCGAGGTGGATCTTCTGGCAGGGCAGTTCCAAGAAGTCAGACACTCTCCGACAAAATCCAGCTGTCAGGAGCAATCTGTGCAAACAAACCTGTTTCTAACCGTCGTAAYGTCGTAGCCTCAAACACAGGTAGGAGCGCATCGCGGTCGGAGGGGGCGTTTGGCACCAGGCAGTGACGTCAAGTGGCCAAGGCCGCTGATTTATGATGTAGGGACCAGTGAAAAGAGGGTAACGACTGAAAAGGAAAAAAATGTCAGGAATGCCTACTGACCTGAGGGTGCCCCTCAGCTGTGCTGCAGGCTGCTGCGCAGTTTCTGGGGCATTTTCAGCAGGCTCTGTGTTCCCAAGCTTTGACCAGCCTGAGGTGGAGTCAGGCAAAATGATTACTTTTCCAAAAGCCTTGGCCGCCTGCCTAGATGGGGTGCACCTTACTCCCAGCTTCCCTTGGTTGCCCTCCCAGCGGTTCCCAGGAGCCTGGGAAGCCATTAACATTCAGAAACTTTTATCTTTATTTTGGCATTTATTGCTTAACTGAAGTTAAGAAGTGATGATCCATATGACAAGGCTGTCAAGTTTTGTCTTTCTGTTGATGGACCAAACTTCTCTGGTTTAAGTAGAGCTTTACTCTGGTGCTCAGACAGGGAGAGTTTGTTCTTGGTAGCACCATAAGTAAATTAAGCTCTTATCATTCACTGAAGCTTAGCCAGTGCTGGTCACTCCTGGAACTGAGAGCAGGTGTAATTGGACTTGCCTTTGGCAGTTTGGGCATATCTCTGCTACTAGTGTGCACACAACGAGGTGTGACTTCCCAATAAAATTTATGCTCTGTTCTTCACTGAATATATGGTTTAAAAATTACTGAAGCAAAGAGTCTCAAAAAAAAAAAAAAAAAAACTGTCATGTTTTGTTGCTGATTAGTTTTTTGTTACTGGTTTTGCCTGGTGCGGAAAGGTGTGTGTTCCTTCCCTCTGTCCCTCCCTTCCCTGCCTTCCAAATCAGGAAATTTATGTAGCTTACAGATATTAGATTATTTCCTTCAAATGCCGTAGTAAGTATGGCACAAAATGGAAGAATGGTGGTAGAGTTGCCCTTACCTTGCCCCATCAATATCTGGCTGCCCTACAAGTAGCCTCTCTAGGACTTCTGCCCAGAGAGACACTCTTATTCTGTCCTTGTGGAAAACATTGTTAGGGTTAAAATGGTCAGGACATTTTAACTTTTCTTCTAAATTCAAGATAGACTTACTGACAGATTTAAACTTTTGCTGATAAAAATAGGGGAAAATGGAATTGCAGTTTTTGAATTTGTCCTAAGGACATTTCACTCTCTTTGATGAATTACAGTATTTTTAATGGGTGAAGAGAGACTTATGCACCACTTATGTCCTGCTTAAACCATTCTAGTAGGAATTAAGTGTTGATTAGATTTTGTGCAGGTCCTTTGCATAGGTATGAATTAAATTCAGAAATGTCATTCATTTTCAGAGGGTAGGAAAAAGACTTRAGATTTTGTTCGGTTCGTAAATGCCTTTTATTATATAGTTTGCTGCTCTAAATCTTGCTTTGATACTGGGATTATTGCACATACTTCCATTGTCTTGAAAGGCTGTTTTCAAATTTCTGTCTGTCTGGCACATAATAAATCTGCTTCAGTCAATTCATATATGGTGCAGTACTTTATACTGCAAATAAATCTGGTTCAGTTAATTTATATATGGTAGAGTGAATGCTTGAACTGGAGAACTGGAATCATATATCTAGTACAACAGCCCACATTTGATGACATCGAGATGTTGTGTGTTTTTCGTAACAGTCTGCCTTTCTGTGAAGCGTTTGAAGTGTTAGATTAGTCAGTCAATGGCAAATTAATAATGAATTGAAACTCAATTATAAGGGCAACATCAGCTTTCTGGAGTGAAAACTGAGTGACACTTTGTAACTTCTTTCATACTCTAAAGCCATGCCTCAGTGGAAGAATGGCGGGCTGTTGTTCACCAGAAAGTATTCGTTGCATTTGTATGGGCATCATATAAYGAAAGGTAGACGTATTCTGGATAACTGCTATGAGCTGAAGGTTCAYGCCACATGCCACAACATTTCCTAGTGAACAGTGATGTTTTCTCAGTGTTGTGCATAGGACACAGTGTGCGAGAAGTGCCAGTTTCCCACTGAACCTTTAATCACAAGACTTCCACTGAAGTCCAGAGGTCTAAGAGTTACATGCAGAAGGTCTTTGGGCCTACTATCCAACAAGCTGGGCTTATTCTGTTTAAACTTATAAGAGCGCTGCATCTTGATTGATGAGGGGAAAAATATTTAAAAATAGTTCTAACAAGTGCATACTTTCCTGTGTTGTTTCAAAGGAAAGTATGGCAAAGATGCAGCAGAACTGTCAGGATGTTGGTTGTGGGGACAACTGGTACTAATTTACACTGTGAAGTCTCAAAAGCTGCCATCAGACAACCTGAAACTCCAGAACTTTTACTGTCGAGAGGGGAGCTTTTGGCAGTGAGCAGAGAGGTATGCTTTCCTGTACCAGCAAGTTGCCACCATTATGTTAGTTATATTTGCGTATGTTTTAACTATCCAGTCCTTGCCAGTTTTCTTGGCATCAACACCAAAGGCTCCCACCCYCAAAAGAAAATTACTTTTTTTTTTCTGTTTTTGTACAGATGACTCTTAGGTAATTTTTAATGTGTGTGTGCTGATAGACTGGKCTTCGTTAGCAAGCTTGTGTCAATGAAGAGCGAGATGGAGGCTGGACACCTGAGGCCCAGTCCTTTAGCCATGTTGAATCTCTCAGCCAAAATAGTTCTGCTGTAGGTTTGTTCTCTTTCTGGTTACAGAAATAAATGCAGGCAACCTTSGGTATTTTGTGAACTATTTTTTATGTAGGCTTGAGCATCAAAAACACATAATTACCTTGAAACTGCCACTTTTTCCTTCCTTTTTTWAAAAAGACATATGTTACTAGAATTTGCTTTCTGTTTCATGTTTGTTCATTTGGATTGCATACGCTGTAGCTGTCTGTTCCTTCTATTCCCCAAGCAAAATCCAAATGAAAGCACAAATATGTTAAAGCAAGGTAGGTTCACCCTAGCATAGCCTTAGCCTTTTTTTCCAGTTTCTTTTATGGCTAAGTGAAACAATTCTCAAAAATTAATCCCTGCCTCCTATGCCACCTCCTTCCTCTCCTCACTCCTTCCAGTATTYTAKACTTAAATATGAATCTTTCTGAAGTTTCTAAAGGGCTTCAGTTAATTTGCATATTTTTAGTTGTAGTGTTTTGTTCTACTGTGTTKCTACACCTACTTTTGAAGGCCAGCCCTAAGAGAGCTGCAGATTCACCTCTGGTGGTGGTCCAGAAAGTCAAGAGAACAGACTGGCTCCCAAACAAAACACAGCAACCCGTTTTTAGAAGCTTTCGGGCGAATTCTGCAGACTGTATTTCAGCAGCTGTCTGAGCAGCTATCCAAATGTTTTGTTGCTTCTCTGGACGTTCCTGATAAGGTCCATGATGTCATTAGCTGTAATGCCTTTTATCTCCTAGAGCAAACAGAAGTGTTAATACGGATTAACATATTTCAGTATGTCACTAATTTTAATTTCTGTCGCTCATTCAGTTGTAATCTTCATTATTCTTGAGCATCTAGATAAGGCAATATTCAAACTCTTTGTGAATAGTTTAAATCTGTTGAGTTGTAGTGTGATTGATCATTTGTCTGAAAAACTTGTATTAAAAGATGTATTGCATATCAGAGGTGTGTCAGCAGCGTACTTATGATTTACTGTTTTCTAGTACTAGGAAGCAGGAATGGCTTTTAATATCTTGCATATATGGCTGAGTAAAATAGTATATTGCCAACACAAAGAGTTTTGAGTAAACTGTACATAAAAATTTTACATGAAAATAATTCTGTGAATACTGGTGAACARCAAACTAAGTTGAATAATAATCAGATCAGATTGTAAATAAAATCGAGAAAGAAATGAGGCAGTATATAACTTGCAAAGAAGAACGTAATAATTCGTTTTTTGTCACTACTTTATCTTCTTGCTCCTATTATTCAGAGCCAATCAGAATTACTGTAGTTATTTCAGAATGCACATCTGAGTTACTGGATTTCAGGAAACATAAATTTCAACAGCTCTGTTACCACCTTTGACTTATACTTCACATAAAAGGCAGAATTTTATGAAAAAAGTTAAAAAGAAATCCATAGCCTGGTGTAGTTAAAGTTAAGAAGTGTTGTGAGGTGAAGCTGGTACTTGCAGCAGGGCTCATGGCAGGCCATGGAGGAAGGACTCAGCAGGGGTCAAACCKGCCTGCTGCAAAGTCGGTGGGAAGGCTGCCGTTAGCATCAGTGGGGCAGGACTTTGCCCTGTGTCTTTGGTGACCACCAGTGTGAAGCCACAAGCAAGTGAGGCCTGCACAGGCCTTTTTCACCATGCACTTCTACTTTTCAAAAAAAAAAATGCCACTTCAATGGCACAATACCTTTTGGTATCCAATTTGCCTTTTGGAAGAGGCCAGGGAGCGCTGATTTGCAGCTTGCTTAAATCTGTACCCCTGAGGGTGCAGGAGGAAATCAGAGGAGAGGAGAGACAAAAGCCACTGGAAYATGTCAGGGTGTTCTCCAGTGCAAGCTGTCAGCATTTCTTCCATCAGTTTCTGCTTCCACCGTCACTTGAGGCATTTTACCTGGATGTGCACTAATGGTTTGCTATTGCCAATATTACTTGGAGAAAAATGTTGTCTGAGTAGCCCTTGGTGCATGGAGAGTGCGAGTGTGCATGGCATTTCTGAAGTCACCATCGGTGGTGATGCTCGGCCCCAAGTGGAGGGAGGTTTGGCTGTCTCCCCTTTGGAGAAGCAGCAGAGCCGAGAGCCTCCCCCCAGCATTTTATCAGTGCTCACATTAGGAGTGCCAGCTTGCTCTGAGCAACACCTCCACTATCTCACTTGACTTTTTCTTTCCCCTTTAAGTCAAAGAGAATCAGGCCTCCGAGCAGAGATAGCATGCTTTGTGATTACAGTGAGTGCAGTCACTAACATCTTCCAGATGTTTTATAGTCCCTTGCATTGGTTTTACAATGAAATTCCTCTCTCTGCTGCCCATAATTTCTTTTATTTTCACTTAAATCTATAGTCTAATGGATACTTCCTTTATAAGATGTAAATTTTTCTATTTTATCTGTCTCTAACAAACATTTACTGTCTAACATCTTGAAGTAAGTAGGATTTTGATAAAGTTGCTGGAGTTTTTATAAAGTGACTTCAAAAGAAACAAGAACAAATACATAGTAAACACTTATCCTCAGAAGCCTACTTTCAAACAAAGTGTCAGGGAAACAGGTATTTCTTACATGAGAATATATGAACCACGATGTTCCCCCATATAACAAATAATAATTTAATTCTTGCAGAGATAGACCTGCTTAGATGCTTAAGCTGGGGAATGAAAGGGTTGGTGATTCAATCGAGAGTGTATGGTAAATGCTTTAGTCTTCAGCTAGAGTCGGTCGTATTCAAGCCTTTCAGTRGTCGTAAAGTCTCAACACTTGCATTATTCAGTTGAATAAATGTATTTGACATCGAAGACAAGTATTGTACTCATTAGACCAATTTTGAAGTCTAATATTCTCCTTTTCCAACTAATTCTAGGGCTTTATTACTGAATACCAATATTGTATAATTCACAAATAATTCCCTGGCTGCCTTTTGTTCACGTGTGCCTTTAGTACTATATTATCGAATACCAGAAAGATGATCAGATAGCATGACTGGTTTGCAGATGCTTTACAGTGCCAAAAAATAGCAGAATGCACTGCCTTGCCAATTCAGGAAATAGTGTTCAACAGGCTCTGTGGAGGGATGAAGTATTACTCCACTCTTTTGGCTTTCCAAGCCTGATTTACATATAGTAATAAAACTGTCCCTTCATAATACTATTAATCTCCCAAATTTGAAAGGCAGACAGAATGAGTTTCCTTTGTCTTAATTCAAGAAAATATATGCTTTGTCTGTATAGCTTACAGATTAGTTACTTGCAGTCAGATTAGTTTAGCCCTAGGACATATGAGAAAAAGGACATCAAGCCTTCCTGAGTAGGCACTGTCTGCCCTAGTATAAACAACTGCACTTCTGCTGACTTTAAATTACAGTCCTTTCCAAGAGGACTACATTTGGGAAACCTACAACAGCTTGAGAAAATATGTTTTTACATTAGTTTCCTGAAAAGCTAAGCAGTGCATAGTAGACCTTTTGACTGTCAGTTTTCAGTTAGTTGAAGTACTGTACCAAAAAGACATAAAAGTAATATATCTAGCAGTGGAAATTGCTAGTATTGATTTTTGTACTATAAATTGTTCTTATTTTTAGCAATAATCATATCACATTATTACATTACATTACAAAGATTTGATAGATGTGTGTAGWTTTTTTCCCTTTCATGGAAAGCTGTCACTCAGAACATTTTTAATTCCTATGCTCAATATAAAAATGTCTTTGTGGGAAGGACTGGGATTTTCACTGTGAAAATATATCTCAGCATCAGACTGAAATGTTTCCTCTGATAAAGGAAAAGATACAAAAACTGAATTGCTACAGAGTCCTTGGAATGCCACAGGATTTTTCGGACTTTTCTGGGTACTTGTGGTCCTATGTGTAAACTGGGCACCTTCAAGAGAGGAGCTTTTTAGGGTTATGATCTTGTAATCTCAGAGACGTGCAGAAGGCATGAAAGTTCTTTGCTCTCTTTAGTTCATTAATGTATAAATCAGAATTTTGAATTGAAGTTCAATTTAGTCATGGGTTTCAAATTTCTCTGGCAAAGCAGTGAGTTCAGAATAGTTCTCGCTGTTTTCTGAGCTGCTGGCTTAGGTCTATTACTAACGTGGAGTGCCTTTAATCCTCCTGAAATATCACATATGGCAGCCGCAAGAAAAATAATACAGTGCTGCCAGCCAGTTTGACAAAGATGGAGTGACATGGACTTTCTTTGCATAGACTTTTCTCTTTTGCTTGGCTTTTTGTGCTGAAAGAGGTGACACCAGCTTAAAGTGTTACCACAAGCATCATCGATCAACCAACAGCAGCAGCTTGAATACTTGTGCGAGTGTGTTGCTGCCATGGTCAGCAGAAGCAGGGCTGCAAATTCCCCGTTACCAAAGGCAARGCCATATACCCTTTTTGAGATAATTCAAGACTGTTGGGTGACAGCTGAAGCTTTTGACTGCAGCACAGTGGCTTGTGTGAGGGGCCAAGGAAGATGAGGAGGTTAGAGAATGATAGCACTGAAATTAAGGCTTTCTGTAATTTAAAAGGCTTCATTTGCCAGAGGTTTTGAGGAAATGGTTGCATCAATTTGTGCAAGGTTCTGTGCATCTATGCGAGGTGGCATATGCGGCAAATGTACTCAGGCTGTGAGTATTATTCCCAGGGGCAGGCTTCCAAACCCACAGAGCTACCTTCTCATACTGCTGGTGGTAGAGAAGACAAGGTCAGAAAGAGCCATGAGGCCTGAGCAACCCTTTCACTCTTAGGGTATGTTTTCACTCCCGAGTTAGCCCTGACTCTTGCCCAGACATTGCCTTTAACCAACCTGTGATGGGAGCTCTCTCCCCTAATTTTGGTCATGCTGTGAATCTGGGTTGGCAACCCTGGCTTTGCACAGGGGTTCATTTCATTTACCCCGGCATGTGTCTGTTCAGGACACAGGCTATCACATCAGGAGGAAGAGTCTTTTCAGTGCCTTCTGCTGCATGCCCAGACAGATGGATAAATCATTGCATGGTTTTCTAGGGAACAAAACCAGAGCAGCAAAGCTTATTGCAGCATGAAGAACCATGGAAGAAGGCTTCATAAACCCTGGACATATTCAAGCACATGCAAAGCAAAAGTGAGGAGCCATAGTCAAGAGAAATATGTAGGCACTGGTGGTTCTGCTGGGCTAAGCCCAGTGCTCAAGCACAGGTAGCAAGTGCTTATTTAACCCTTTGGGAAAGATGCACTTTAATGGTATTCTTCAGGGTGAAGTGCTTCAGTAGGATGTTTCAGAGAAGCTCATATTGCTCCTGAACATGTTAAATCTATCTGTGGGCAAACAAAGGCTATTGGTTTCTAGGGTTACCTCTCCATTACCTCGGACAAATGAACGCAAGGGCCTGAGGAGACGGATGATAGGGCAGCAATTAAGTGAGGTTGTATTAAGCAGCCACAGCTGGCCACTTAGCTTGCCATTAGCAACCGTCACTAGATTCAAGTCAGGAAACCCTAGAAATCCACCGAGAAGCCTGAACTGGCAAAATTACCGGGACAGTTTTGAGATCAGATGTTCAGAGGACTAATGAAGTTCTGGATAAACCACCTGCTGACAGATCCATACCAAGCTTTTTAGACTTCAGAGATCAGACCACCATAGAGTGGGATGTAGTCCTGGGGCTGCAATGCATCTAAAGCCATAGCTGTGTAACCACCCCTTTGCCCTAACAGAGTCTGCTGCAGTACGAGGGCTGCAAAACCAAACACATGAGAAAATTAAAACACCTGAGCTGGAGTTTGTAGAGATAAATAGGTGTAATTTTTGAACCATGAAATGCATCAGATCACTGCTAAAGCTAGAACAGTGTGTTGAATCCTGTCCCTTGTCCATTCATCTGTTATGTTATCCTTGTACCTTCTAATGGTTTCATGTCTCCACTTTAAAATTAGGAATTTTTTAAAACTTAAACTTTTAAAACAGCTACTGTGAAGTTGAGTTTATTAAGCTTTGAACTCTTCAGTCTCAACAGAGGCTGAAGAACTACATGCATACAAAGCACTGTTAACACGGTGGTGTTTTATTAAAGCAACACATCCCATAGGCTGATTATTATTCCTGTTGCACTGGTCYCCAGATATCAATACTCAGAGTCAGTAATTTTTAGGGGGTTTTACCCCCTTCCTTGAGAGCAGTACTTAAGAATACGCAATAAGAGAGCACGTTGGTAGCAGAAGACTGGGGCAGCCACTTTCCCTCTGATCCAATATTAGTGCATCACACGCAACTCTTACAGCTATTATTGCCGTATAACGCAATGAGTGACAAATACTACTTAGCACACTGGATAGGGGCAGTGTCCCTAGCTTAATCTACATAATGCCCCCACTGCAAGATATAAATAGGTTAAGAGAGAAAATCCAATAATTTCTCYGTTCTCCCACCAGGGCAATACACATTACTTGTTTCTTGCCTTCTAATTGCATTACGTGGTAGGGATGCAATAAACGTTTAATGGCAGTCACAGTCATCTGTCACCTCCCTTTAGACATGTAATGTTCAATGTGATTTACATCCTTAGCACAGTACTTTTTTTTTGGGGGGGGGAGTTGTACTTTTTAGTAAAAGATTTTCTTTAATTAGGGTTAAAAAAAGGAAAAGATTCCAAGTATCCAGGACTTCTGAGGTACCTTAATTAATCCCTCATGAAACAAGGATGGGACTTTAAAGTGCTGAGGGCCTGACTTACCTCAGTGCTGCTTTGGTTTTGTGCGGGTGTAATGCCACTGAAGTGAAATTGGAGTAACACCMGTGAGTTAAGGGCAATTAATTAAAAGTATTCTGGAGAAATGTTTAAGTCCCTCTCTAGCTTGTTAGTTAGACATCTTACATAAATTACTGTATTTCAGAGAGAAGTGCAGTGGGTGCTGGGAAGCAGTATGGTCTGAAGTACGTATATATTTCAGGACTTACTGAATTTAATTGATCTAAATGATGGATCCTCCATTAGCTTCAATGAAAACAGGGTGGTTGCATCACTGAAGTCTGTTAAAAACACAGAGACGATTAAAACATTGCTCATGTTGAAGACTTTAATGGAAAAGCTGCAAATCCCTGTCAATATGTTAATATCRAATTATATTTTTTCCCTGGGGAAGGTGGGGCGGGGAAGATGCTCAGCCACTCTCATAAAGCTACCCTGCTTTGCATCATGTTGCATTTTACTGTGTGATAGGTAACACGTTACACATCCACAGGCAAAAACATCTTTTTTTTAAACAGTGGGAACAAAAGCTTTCTCATACATTTCCTTGTAGCAGCATCAAGAGCTCTTTGCCACTAAAAGCACAAACCGTTAGCTTTATTGAGCAAAGTTAAATRGGACTGTTTCAAAAGGTGTCCCCCTCGCACCAGTGATTTTGATGTTACTGGATAGGTATGAAGCATTGCTTTAAAAATATATATATATTCCCAAGGTAGATTAGGCCAAAGCCTAAACCAGACACAATAATAAAAGTTGGCAGGAATTAAAACAGCAACTGTTTAGGGCAGATGCAAGGGCACCAACTTATTGCAGACAGACCACCAGCAAGTTGTCAGCTGGTGAAAAGTTCGAGCCAGTATAAATTGGAGCCGAGCAGTAGCCTGCAGGTGACRGTCTCTGCAGCCCATTACCGGTCCCTCGAGGCCTGTAAGCCTGCAGCTGAGCCCATTCCTTACCCTCTCCGAGAGCTCATTTCACGTCCATATTCACTTTGCTGCACTYGCTGCTCAGGAGCAGTGCGGGGAGAAGCTGTCCTCTGCTCCAGCGCCGCGGTGCCCAAGCCATCTGCCACGGTTGCCTTCCTCTGGCTGCTCGTACTGATTCTGACCAAGGTGGCTGCGGAGTATTTTCCTGTTAATTTTGCCTTTGTACTCTGTGTTTATAGGGGAGAAAGAGCGGAATGGGATTTAGTTTTCTTACGCACTGCAAAGGCAACGTCAGGCTTGCTGGGACCTCGCACCGGGTGGGGGAAGGAGCAGAGCTGAACTGCACCTTCCTAGGGAGACCTCCGAGAAGCTGTGCTCAGTGCGGATGAAAAGCAGCCTGACATCAAAAAGCAGAGAGTAAGGGGAGAGAGAGTCACTGACTGATAAACTCGCCTCTGGAGTCTGCCCGCGAGCTGCCTGCCGTACGGTACGCGGGCTTTCTGCTAATTTGACAAGGTCGGTTCATGTGGCACCATCTGCAATGCAAACGATTTCCAAAGGTGGCACGGCAGCTTTTCTTGTATGACTCACTAAATCATTAACTTCTCTGTCACTGAAAAAGTATCCTAGCTCCTGTTTGTGCCCTTCTCCATCAATACCCCAGACAGAGCATCCACGTCCTTTATCCCCCCGCAGAATGACTAACCCTTTCCACTGCCTCCCAGTCCCTCAGCTAATGGGCGCAGGAGCAGAGACCTTAATTGTCCCTGACACCAACACAACCACTTTTCTTCTTTGCATATCAATCCTATACATCTCTGTCAGCGCAGCGGCAAATTGAGTTGTGAAAATGCTAAGGCTGGGCYCGGAGTACATTACATCAAGTTTGGGGCATGCTGACTTGATTCTGCTAACATACCTGGGAAGTTTAATATCCTCCTGGAAGCAGTTATTTGTCATTCATTGTCGAGGTTGTCTAAATTAGACCGCCACAAAGGCGCGTGATACGATTTCAGCAAAATCTTCCYGGTCTTAAACTTCCGCTACGAATGCCTGACAGTCTGAATTTCCACGCTAGGAAGAGAAAAGAGGAAAAGGCAAACGCAAAAAACAATGAGGGTACCAGTGCAAATAAAAAGCAAGTAACACTTAGTGATTCCTTTCTCCTAAAACATCATCTAATGTACTTAAAGCGAGAACTTGAGGCAAGCCGGTGCGTTTATCCCAGGAGCCAAATTGCAGTGAGGTTGCCCTCTAGTGGCCTGTCCTGCTGAACCGCCTTACCCGAGGTCCGGCTCTGCCCAAAACCGCGTGTCCCGCCCGCCTTCAGCATTACTGGGGCCTTGACGTTTTGATTTTAGGTGCTCGGGCTGTTTTTCCTCGGAGAGGAAAATGCTTTTTTTTTTTTTTTTTTTTCTGAGTGCTCTGAAATATATTTAGTTGTGTTGCTAGTGCTTTCATGAAGCTTTTATACCAAAGAATATTTTTAAGCTTTTAAAGCATTTTAATACTTCCACCAAATCCCCTTGAAAACAGTGCTTTGAGAGCAATTAATGATGAAGACTACAACTGCTATTATCAATTCCGTACACTTAGTGAAACAGAGAGTTTAAAAACTCAGAAAAAAACTCAGTAAAAACTAGTAAAAAACTGCCTTCATGGGCAAGCGGGGAAAATGCCTGCTCTTATTCACCAGCTTTTTAATTCAACTTTGTTGCATGTTTATTCCTGTGCTTCAGGCCTCGTTAGAAGTTTTGACAGAAGTATGTGCATATAAATGTCATCGTTATCACATTTATTATTCACAAACCTACGTCTGCTTTGGCTGCTCAATAAAAAAATGTGAGCAGCAACAGCGTAGCTGAGCTGCCCGAAATGCACGTTTCAGTCAGGACCTGCAGCAGTGTAAATTGGCGTAATCCCACTCGAATCGACGTAGCCAGGAGATGGTCAGCAGCTTGAGAATCTGGCCACAGTATATGTAATTTCTTAAGAAGTTGGGGAGGGAGCTGTCATTCCTCTGAGGCTGATCTCGGAGAAGCCTAAATTTAGAAACAAAGTGAAACAACCTGCCATTAATTTCGTATGTAATACATATCTCTGCAATGCGTATGCAATAAACCAATATAAACAGTTTTAGCCCCTGGAAATCCWWAAAAAAAAAAAAAAAAGAAAAAGAAAGAAAGGAAAAGCAGAACGAAACCAAACTACGCGTTAGTGTAGCACCCAAAGCACTGGCTGCGTGACCCCGTCCGAACCAGTGACGCTCGGCAGGCTGCTGCCGCCGCCGCGTGAGCGGGCAGCCGCGAGGCACGGCAGGCGCGCGGGGCAGGGGCGCCGAGCCCCCCGGCGCGGGGCCGGCGCAGGGGCTCGCCGCACCTCCGGGCGCCCCTCCGCCGGCGCTGCCCCCGCTCCGAGGGGAGTTTAATGGCTGCGAAGCGCCCCCGGGACGCTGGTTCTGGCGATGGGGGGTGCAACGCGGCAGGGTTTTGCCGGGCGGTCGCCGAGCCGCGCTGCCCGGCAGCGAGTGCGTCCTTGCTGTGCCGCGTGGCCTGCCATTACCTGTCCGCCAGGAGCTGCGAGCGTCGGCTGCTTGCTCCTCTGAGTGTCCGTGCTTTTCTTTAATGTATTTCTAAATTGCTTAAAAGTTGATTTGTAGCTGTAATGGTCTGTGCTAGCCTGTTCTTTGGCTGCATGTTTGTCAGCAGCCATCAGCGTTTGAAATCATTGCTGGTGTATTTCAATTATATCCCTTTGATGCTGGTAAGGGCTGTTTAAGAATAAAATAACAGCCCTGCACTTAATGCAATCAAAGTTTCCTCAAAACTGGTTTATACCATCATCACTCATTCCGTATGGTTGAAAACATTTTGTATAATGCTATTAGAGTGAGTTGCCAGGGAACAATACAAGTTAATATTGATTTTAATATACACAAATGATTCCTTAAATCCCCAAATACTTGATGAAAATTTCAATRTATTCTTATAAAATAATTCATGGATGCTGGCTGCATAGCATGCAACAACAGTAGGTTCCTCGGTTCCAGAGTACAACCTGATATATGGCATACTTGTTTATCTTACCTAGCCTCTGGGTAAATGGATTCATGGCTTTATAAGTGTTTGACACACTCACATACATGCATGCATACATACATATATGTGTGTGTGTGTACATATATATATATATATATTTTTTGAGAAGACAATCTCAGGCATTTGTTTTCAGTATTCTCTGTCTGCACTGGAGAAATTCATAAACTAATTCCCAGGGTTAGCACTGATAGGAGTCCTGGTACTGACAGTGCTTCATAGTCAAACCTATTTTTAGCACCACTTCACTTAACTGTAATGAAAACTAGCTGCGCTGAGTATCAATGGGGATTTCTCTACCTGACCTCATCCTCTAACCTCCCTTCGACTGTTTTAATTTCCCAGTTCATCTATGAACCATGTTCCCAGCAAGCTGCGGATGGCATGCAGAACAGGGAGTTGTAGTTAATGATGGAGGGAGGAGGTGTCTACAGGACTGTTTGGTTGTTGTTGTTTTTTCCTTTTTTTTTTTTTTAATCAGAGACCTTAAAGTGTACTTGCATTGTAAAAGTAGGAAGACAAAGAAGGGTGCTAAGTAAATAAAAAAACATAGAGAAAGGGATGAAAAGGGAGATCAGAAGTAGTAGTATGACAGGGTCGTATCAGGAAGGCAGAGATCACAACTTCCAGTCCCCGGAGGCTATTAGCCCGTGTTGCCTACATCACTAGGACAGCCGGGGGCTGCTCTCCTGCCCTTCTCTCTGCTGTGCCGTCTGTGCTCCTCTGCCCAGACAGACTGGGTCAACTGGGAGGTGGGAGTCTCTTCACCCATCTCCTCCTCACCCTCCTTGCTCAAGCTGGCTATTTTACAAGATGCATAGAGGCTTGTAAGCACAAAGAACTGAGTGGAGATCTAAAAATTGTTTTACTTGTAAGCCACCAAGCAATGGTAGACAGTAGTAAGTCTGACTCGCTAGTAAAGTAGGCAAGACTTGAATTAGTGGCCTATGGTGAAAAATTCCATATGTTACTGACACTCCATTGAGAGATGCATTGCCTTTTCCTGTTGTAGTCATTAAGCAAAAATTATATTTTTTATCTCTCCCGCTTATTCATTTAGGCACTAAGGGAAATGCTATAAACAGGAGAAATAGCTGACTCTAAAACTGTACAAACTTGCTAACATTTGTGCAGCTTTTTCATTTTTTTTCCAGTTTTGCCTAGACCTTTTAAAGTCAGAGTTTACTGTGTGAGAGAGTCTTTGCACTTGGGTTAGAATGTGAAAGCACCACCAAAAACTAGTTCATGTTGTTGCCTACCATTTTTGCTAGCCTGAGCGATACAAAAGCATAAATGTCATACTGTTGTTTTAACTACTGATGTCCTGCAAGCACTTCTTAGCTTTTGTGCAGCAGTGGAAGCGCAAGTGCAGAAATCACTGCTCTCTCTCTCTGACCTGCATTCTCCCTTGTTTCCTTCCTGAAACCTCCACGAGTTGCTGCTTCTTTTTGCGCTGTTAGGTTATATGAATTCATGCATGGAGACATGTTTCGCCTGCCCCAGAGGAGGGAAGTGTGGCCACAGTGGCTTCATGCTCTTCAGTTTGGTAGAGCAGGCAGCTTTGCACCCCCTGAAGCATTTATTTCACCCGCTGCCACCCGTGGTTCTCCCTGGGATCCCGAGGAGGGGTGGCAGCTGAGTCAGCAGCATGATCCGACTCCTCTGTATGCAACACACACGCACGTACACACGCCAACATCATTGCAGTGTGTGCCTTAAAGCACAAACTATTCCACTCTGTAAATTGCTTTGAGATTGTAAATTGCTTTTTGATCCTTTGGGATGAAAAGTTCTATATCAAYGTATTATTATTAATGACAATAAATTATTCTTAAGGTGGTGGTGCTGCTTCACTTCCCAAGGAGTGAAATGAGTAAGCAGTTTCCTGTGAGTACATCCAAAATGCAAAAAAAAGTGGCGAGTGAGCCTAATGGCAGGGCAGCCTSAGGGGCCTAAATAGGCTGTTTCACCGTTGTGGATGTGGAGGGCTTTCTGTTTCACTCGCCTAAAATGTTATGTAACAGCATGGCCTGAACAAAAGGTATCTGTGAGGTGTGTAGAGCCATTAGGAAGAACATTCCCAAATTGTGGAGCTGGTTGTGCAGCAAGACTGGAGCAACACCCTTTCTGCAGCTCAGTGGTAGCCATTGATGGGAGCAGGCTGTAACAATGCGTTCTTTGAGAGCCTTGCTAAATCTCAATTTAGTCGCTGAAATGTTTCCACAGTTTATTTTTCTAGGATCTCTTCCAGAGCTGCTTGCTCATAAAGACCTGGCTGTGGAAGGAAATTGGGCAGGCTGCTCGTGAATCGGCCTCTTGTTTGCCCGTCTCCCCTGACCTCTACAAGGGTTTGTGGCACTGCTAGGGCCTCAGTTGTTCACTCACACGGGTTAGCTGATAAGTTGTTTTGAGTTAATGAATAATTCAAAACCAAATTCCGATAATGGACAAACCAGCCTTGTTCAGGAATTGAAAATCTAGAAGTCAGGCTGGTGGGAAATGAGGCCTGTAACTCCCTTCCTTTTGTGACTTAGCCTTGTCGTTAAAGCTGTCGGGAATAATTTTGACTGGGATGTTGATACATTGCTTTTGAGATACCACAGCATGCAGCAGAAATTGAGTAAAGCTGGACATAAATTAAGGAGGAGTGTTTCCCTCTGAGGCACGTTAGCGTTCTGCTCTGAGAAAAGGTACAGGCTGTACAGGCAAATAAGCCCCGGCCCGCGGGGGCCTCTCCCCCTCTCCCCAGCTTCAGATGCAGAAGAAGACAACTGTTGTGTTTGTCAGAGAAAGGCTCATGTAYGACGAGCCACGCCGTGCTGAGATAGCACCAGTCCTAATTATCTCCACTGGATAACTGCAAGGCAGGTTTGCAGTGCCTTAGTGTTACAGAAAGTGCAGGCTGACCCACTGGATGAGAAACAAAACAAGACAAAGGTGAGGTCGAGAGCAGGACTGGGTTCGCATTTGTACCAGCTCACTCTTGGGCCCAGCACAGGCCAAAATTCAGGCTAGTAATCTTTATTATTTCAGGGCTAGTCTTTTTCTAAGTGGGAAATTTCCACCCGCCATGCCCGGTTTCTTAAAGAGCCGAGATCGAAAGCTAGAACAACTCTATTGCCAGGGGCCACAGGGAATATTCGTTGGCAACATTTCACAGTGAGCAATTAACTCCGTCACTGAGTTTCGGTACCTGGGAACCACTCGTCTCTCTGTTTCCAAGAAAGGTTAGCTCAAGTTTGTTACTGCCATTTCAAGAAAGAAAAAACAAGCCACTGTGCTGTAATTACTGGCTAAAGTTTGCGCATATCTTTTTCCTTTCCTGCCGTTGTCTTTTAAATATTAGAGAGTTTATTGTGTCAAAAGATGCCCTGTGTAAACCAGAGGGGCTGTTGATGCTTAACGTTTGCTCTAGCATTTTAGGATCAGTTACAAAGYGAGCTTCACAAGATGCATTTCAACCAGGAACACCGGTAATGTTCAGTGTGATATATTTGCAGCCAACAGCAAGGCAGGAGAGGGAATGGCTTTACACAAACTTGAGAATGGGAGAAGGAGAGGAATGACAAGTAATGTAACGGCAGATCTGCTCAGTAGTTCTTTTCCTGCTGTTTTTATAGAAAGAGAAAGGTTATGGCAAATTGTTTGCCAGGGAGCCTGTTTTCTGAAAGGAGAAAAACAGCGCAGAAACAGTTGCACAAGCTTCCTGAAGACTTCATGTGACATCTTCAAGACTAAACTAAAGCCAAATCATGGAAACAGTATTCACTAATTGCTATAATTTCATGCAAAAGGCATTCATTTACTATTCTGGAGTATGTGAGAATAGAACAAGGTGAGAGGCAAAGAAAAGAGACGTTTTCTTCTTTCTTCAAAACCTAAAAGGATTCAGGTATTTGGAACTTTGTGGGAGAAGGAGAAACAGGAAGGGCCAATGGAGGAGGCCACTGGCATGGGCTTATCTGGTTCTGCTGCCTGCCGAGAGCTCTTCGGCACTCCCGCAGTTCAGCTGCTAAGAGTAACCAGCCCAGCCCAAGCAGCCTTTCAGCCCAGCGCTGAAGCTGAGCACGACGCCCGCAGCCGGCGCGCTCGTGCCAGCCGCGGCTCTGCCGGCCGCGGCTCTGCCGGCCGGTCTGCAGCGGCAGCGCCGTCCGAAGGAGGGCTCGCGTCCCCCGCCCTCAGCTGCCTGCACCGTCCCTTCGGCTGCGCCAGCTGGATTCGGAGCAGCTCATGGAGCTGCGAGGGGCACCGGGGGCGCTGCACTTGAGAAGCCTGGCGTGGGCACGCAGACCTCGGAGCTGCTGACTCACGTCTGGGTAGGTAGAAAAGCGCTTCTTGTCTTCTCTGCGGGCACATGCCACCCGTTCACACGTAGCATGCGCGTGTACATACCTTTCCCAGGAGTGGTGAGATGACTAGTTTTTTAATGATGGCCCAAAGCTATTAAGATTGCTATTCCAGATAATACACTTTTCTAGCAGACTGACAGGAAATAAGTGCAATGAGTCGTGCAGAGATCTGAACAGTATGATTTTTCCCCCCCTTTAAAAGAAAAGAGTRAAGAATACAGCAACTGCAGGCTTGAGTTTTTGGTATCAGCCAGGAGAGAATTGTTAGAAAATTCCTTTGGAAGATTTGGTGYAGAGAGTTACACGTTGAAAAATGTCATTTCTCTAAAGATGACTGGAAGAGTGATAAAAGAAAAGTCTCTTTTAGCCAAGCTATTGAAAGATAGAGCTGACCAGAAGAAAAGAGGTTTTATGTTCTTTCCTTTCCCCTTTGCATAAAGAGTTTATAAATTTTCAAACATGCAAACAGAGATTCTTGATTCAGCAGATACAGAGCTAAATACTGCCCATTCTGTGCCTCTCTGCTGATRTGGAAAAGGAAGGGAATAAAAAGGAGACAGGGACCTTTTTTCATAAACCTGAGAGCTCCTTACACTAGAAGAGCACCAGGAGTTCAGCAGCTGGCCAACTTTCCAGTTATCTCTTCCTGCAGTGGGAGCAGTTAGGAGCTCTTCTGGATCTATTTTGAATTATTGGAGGCATCCATGGTAGAGCACGATCCCATGCTTGGATATAGCACTGGGTGAATATATGCATCTAAAAGGGGGTGCTGATTCTGAAACTCAGCATGGATAGTTGTAAGAGGTGTTCTTGTGGACAGATGTGAATGGTCTGGAGAGTAAGGCTACCTGTAGCTGTCACTGTTTGTGACTACCAGTGTTTTTTTTTTTAAAAAAAAAAGTAAACAGTACCAATCAGTAGGACTTCAGTCTTGTGGGCAAGGTAGAGTTATTTTGTTTTAATCACAACTTTCAAGTATAACATGTAAACACCTAGAAAGTGCACCTTAATACAGAATGCAATGTTATCATGGAAAAGGTAGATATAAAGACTAAACCGCAACAAATAGACCATATCTTAAATGTGGTATTCCTTGTTCAAAATGACCTGGAATTTAATTGTCATTGCAGCAATATATCCTTAAAAATGTTAGACTAATRTATAGCTATTTGCAGGATTCATCAGTGGAAGGGAAGAATAGAGGTCCAAAGAACTGATGTTACTGTTATTACTGAAGGCTCTAAACTAGACCTCAGGGACAATATTCAGATTTGCATGTTTCTGAGAGCTGACTGCGGTTGTCCTACACTCACAGAATGACATACATGAATGGCCAGAGGCCTTTTTTCTTTCTGCTTTTTTTTTATTATTATTATTTTTTAATGAGACAAAAATAAAGGAACTCTTTATCTCGTTTGGCGAGAACAATATAATATGACTTGACAAGAGCATTAAGAAAACAGAGGCTGAAAATAATGATACAGTAGATTACTAGTAATCTATTCACATGGCATTGTGTTTGAAAGAGGGGAGCTACACAGTCAGTCTAGTCATTAGGAAATGAAGAGCAAACAGAAATTCAGGCAGAACTGCCCTACTCAGAGGGAAGTAAAGATATGGAATAAGTTGTTGAGCAAAGTTATCAAAGCCAGTAGTGTATGAGTTGAAGAGAGGCAAAGAGGGAAATGTATTTGTCGTAAACAGAGAAGGGGATACTGAAGACACAGAAATGGATCCAAGTATTGATGAAATAAATTTAAGGTGGATAAACTGGATTATGTGGATCTAATATTATTGCTTTTAAAAATTAAAGGACCATGGAGATGAAAACCTTGATTTTTCTTGTTACTGCTACGATTTTGATGAGTCTCATTTTGTGTGCACCAGGCTGCTGTTGCATCTGGTGGCATTGGTTTCAGTGAACCATTGGCATTTTATACCATGCAAGTACTAGACCCTTGTATAGATCTTCCTACTTCAATAAAAGTCCTATCTGAAAAAGATCTTCTAATGCTGTGATTCTGGTGCTTCCTCAAGACTTGCCACAGAACTGTGTGCAGAAGAAGTCACCTTCAAAGCACACTTGATGTGGGGGGGGGGGGGTCAGCCTTGCCCCCAGGAGACTGGTTCCCTTGGTTGCAGTGAGACTGCTCAGGTGCAGCGTGGGCTCAGATTAAAAATTAAACATCCTTGTGACATAGGGAATTAACTGGGAATGGACCCTGTCTTTCAAAAAACTGATCAGGACGCTCTTTTTTTTTTCTCCCAGAGTTTTGGGGAAAGCTTGGGGTTTCTTTAACCCCAGTTTAATGATCTGAGCACTTGCTGGGAGCCCAGCTTTGTTTCCCTGAAAAATTGACCTCTTCCCAAAGACAGCGCTGACTGTAAAAATAAGGCTATTTTGTGAGAAGCCATCACTCGCTCCCCCCCTCCCCAAGACACACACACACACACACACACACACACACAGACCCTGGGTGTCTTTTGTGAAGTGTGCTGTAGTGAAGAAAAGAGAATGAGATCCTTTGGTCCAAAGTGGTAGCAAGAAAGAAAGGAAATGTGACCTGAGATCTCCTAATTATGGCTCTGAGCGCAGACATCCAGCGCTTGGGTTCTGGTCTTTTGCCCCATGCCTGTCTTTCCTTTACATGAAACAATCCCTTAAGTATGATAGTAGGCCTGTGAATATCTTAATAGTGAAACATACTGCCTGGAAAGAATAAGTCTGCGACTCTGCATCGTGGCTTTCCTTATTTTCTGCTTAAATGTGCTATAGAAGATAAAGATTACAGAGGGAAACTTTTGCAGGCACTCTTAAGTCTCAGGAGTTTCGGCTTCTTGTCTTGTTCTCCTAAGAATCAGCAAAACTAAGTTTGTACCATGTTATCCGTAACCTGAAAATCAAGATAGTATTTCAAACACTTCAGACACTATAGTCTCTGATAGATTATTTACTACTAGAATCATAAAATACATAGTGGATAACAGCGTAGGAAGCCTCTGACTTTTAGGATTTTGTCTTTCCTACAGATTGATAGAAAATAACACTTCCAAAAAGTTGCACTGAGCCTTAAATTGGGAAAAGCCAGACCTAATTGTGAACAGGCCTAAGCCATGATAGAATCCAAACTATTATGTTCTCAAAACAAAACAAAACAGACTGTTTCCCAAGAAGAAATTTCATCAAGAGTCTGATTATTTCTAAATCCACTGGAATCATCTTCTATTAAATGAAGTGTGAGCAATGACTAATTAGTTGCTTGTGCAAACGACACTGGGAAGAAGTGGTTTCTAAGCTGGTCTGCTGCCAGAGGTTGTCACTCAACTGACTGACAATTCCATCTCACTAGAAGGCCATATAATAATGTATTTCAAAATAAAAAGTCAGTTAGGGGAACATTCATCATTTTGAGAGTGTTTTCAGAGTGAGTGTCAGGCATATAATTCAAGACRGCTTCAAAGTAAGGCTCCTGAGAGATGAATTAATAGGAGAGAAACACAGTCAGTACTCGGTATGTCCCTTGCTGTCGCTAGCTAACTTTTCCCCACGTGAGAGGTGTGGGGTTTTGCCTCCGTCTCAAAGACGAAGGGTTCGGTGGTAGAGGCCGTGCTTGAGCACTGCTCCCAGTTCGTTGTGCACAACCTTTCCTCCTACAGCAAGGGACCGCATGCTAGTCTCTCCAACAGTATTTTCACACTTGAAAAGGTTCCATTAATATGAGGTCGGTGTGAGGTAAGAATTGGGTCCAAAGTATACTTTCCAGTTGGCATCTCATGCTCCCCTGATAAGAAAAGGCGGCAGATTATATAGTCTAATAGCTACTGTTCCAGCCTGCGCTGCTGTAATTGTAGCAGTGAAGTCTTAAAAGTCTCTTTTACAGAAGAAGGGACATGATCCTGCACACACCTGGGCGTTTTGGCTTTCTTTGGTGTGTGTGGTTAATTTGCCAGAAGARGATTTGACAGAAAAATACATGTAGCATCTCTGAGGTTGTAGGAGGTGATCCTGCCCCTCTGCTCAGCCCTGGGGAGGCCTCATCTCRAGTMCTGWGTCCWGTTCTGGGCTCCCCAGGACAAGAGAGACATGGAGCTACTGGAGAGAGTCCAGCGTAGGGCTACGAGGATGATCAGAGGGCTGGAGCACCTGCCCTATGGGGAACGTCTGCGAGAGCTGGGCCTCTTCAGCCTGGAGAATAGAGGACTGAGGGGGGATCTTATCCATGTGTACAAGTACCTGAAGGGAGGGTGTCAAGGGGACAGGGCCAAACTCTTTTCTGTTGTCCCGTGTGACAGGACAAGAGGCAATGGGCAGAAATGGAAGCACAGGCAGTTCCACCTGACCGTGAGGGGGAATTTCTTCCCTATGAGAGTGATGGAGCCCTGGCACAGGTTGCCCAGAGAGGCTGTGGAGTCTCCTTCTGTGGAGATCTTCAAGGCCCGCCTGGATGCAGCCCTGTCTACCATGCTGTAGGTGACCCTGCTGAGCAGGGAGGTTGGACCAGATGATCTCCAGAGGTCCCTTCCAGCCTTACTGATTCTGTGATTCTATGAATMTCTTGTAAACTTCCAGTTTGGAGCCTGACCCAGGTAGCCTTCCTCTCTTGCTCCCATAGCTACAGCCKCTGTTCAGAGTTGAGGTGTCCAGATCCCAGGACAAACTGATGCAGTCTGGGGGCCACAAGACCCGACACATTTGCCAGCCATATTTATGTGAGTGCTTAGTAAGGGAGCTCAGGTTCTTCAGTGAAATGAATGTGTGTGTGTTTTTTTTTTTTTTTTGAATAATAGGGTGAAGCTAGCACAAATTAAATTGCAGTTAATGCTGGTTGAAGATCATTTTATTAGTTTTTGCTTTGGTCTTTAAATTAGTCTTGCCATTTTTTTCTACGACTTTAGTGCTTAGGTCCAACATAAAGACATTATTTCTCTCGTCTTGCTGTTTGTGTGCAGCAGCACGCCTGCTGTTCCAAGTCTAGCCTTGGGTATACCTTTCCCCTGTTCAGGGACAAATGCGTCTTTTAATCTCACCGTAGTCTTACCTAACCTCTCTATCAGATGCTCAGGAGCCAATGTGAGTTTTAAACAGAGTTTCTCTTAATCATAGTTGGAACACTAATGCATCTGAGATCCATTTGTGTAGTAAGTCGAATGCTGTTTTTTGAAATTCTAGTTTTCTTGTCACTTTGCGTATTGGCTGATACTGCTTGTCAATATTGCTGAGCTGAAGACTTCAGCTATTGCTGCGCGCTGTCACCAAACCAGAAATACCCAGAGAATACAGACAAGAGGATCAAGGTGCTATCAGTGAAACTACACTTTGTTTTCACCTTTAGATAACTAGTAAATGAAAATTGCTCTCCGACATTTCAAAGAGGGAAGTGTTAGAGACTATTAGCTAAAAGCTTTCTGTCTGACAGCATTTATTTCCTATTCATTTCATTAAAGGGACATTTTTGGAGGGACTTGAAAATTACAGCATGCTTCTAGCAGACTAATAGCTGCAGGAAAAACGTGTAATAGCTCCCCTTAATCAAAATAAGAGCAAGTTGTTGTTTATCCAGCTGAAGAGCTGGGAATTGCTACAGCCTGATTTTCTGTTTTTAATGCTGAACAATTTAACCTTTTTTGAAGTATATTTTGAGATAAACAGGGATATATTTCAGTAACATATGTATGTATTTGGTTATTCGTTTGCTCTGAACGTGCTTCCACTCCTGTTTCCCTTTTTCTTCCTATGCCAATATTGATGTCTCACCTATATTACTCGATCAGCACATCAGCCAAAAAGAAGCAACATCTAACTGTTGGATACAACAGGACTCAACTCCTGTGGGATAATGCAGCAGATATTATCAGTGTTTAAATAAAAGCTGATTTTAATACTTCCCACCAGAGTTGAATGAGTCTTGTCTCAGTCACGTAATAGATCARGTGGGAATTTCAGCTGGTGCTTGCTCCGTGATATTCAAGACCATGTCACACGAAGTCTACACATGTAAACAATTAACACAAGGTGGAAGGAAACTCAGAATTAGACCACTGATTCTAATGGGGCTTTTCAAAGAAGGGTAGATGTAAATTAGCCAGAGATAGCTAAGGCTGTGGTCTAAAAAAGACATTTAGCTATCAAATCAGTGGGCATAAATTCCCATGGATATTTAGAAATCAAAGCCCATTTATAATGAATATGCCAAAAATGATTTTTCCAGTATTTTATTTTCCTGCTAAACTTGTCCCTAACTTTACTTTTATTCGGGTTTTAAATATTATGTATAGTGGAGATGTGATTCCTCATTTATTGTGTCTTTTCTGTGCTTTGTACTTAACAATAATWTTTTCCTATGTTCCTGTAGTCCATAAGTTTAATTAAGCCTCAGAACCTCAATTTAAAAGAATATGTTTTATTTTCATTATAGATGAAATAAAGCAAAGATAAATAACTTTTCCAGAATCACACAGCAAGTTAGTAGCAGCAACTCCTTGTTTATTGCTTGCATAGTAAGGAGAACTGGTAGTGCCCCATGGAGCATCTCTGTACCTCCTGAAACCTGGCTGCTTGTCCCTTTTTTATAAAGAAGTAACTGAGACGCAGTAAAGCCGGGAACTATTATTGAGTTTAAATATAACAGTATGTACTTTGTTGGRTTTTTAGCAATGTACGTGGTTCCCATTGACTAAGGAAGATTGGTAAATTTGTAGTAGGAGAGATGGGAGGGGGCAGGAAGGGGAACATGGAAGAGGGGCTGGCCTGTGGTGTTGCAAGTTGTGGTCTGTAACCCTGCAAACCCTGGCTTCTTCCTTAAAGCATTAGTCAGCGTTGCTCGCCCATGGATGCAGCTTCCCGAGGAGAAGGACAAAATAACAGACCTCTCTGCCTGGACAAAATTCAGCCTGGAAAGCATATTCAAATTATGTGTACATTTCCCTTAGATTCCTTGATCTAGTTCAAGAAATGTATCTCCAAATCCCAGAGCGGCAGGGAGTTGGGGGAAAGAGCTGGGGCCCCTCTGTGTTGCGTTGSAGGTCAAGAAGCCTGTGATTAGCACTGCAACAAAATCATGCTTTTCAGTGCTAGTATCAGACTTTATTAATAGTGTTGTTGATGCACATGGGGAGGAGCAGGAAGAAGAAATAATTCAGCGAGCCCTGAAAAGCCATAGCGTCCACAGAAATAGCTTTTTTTTCCGTAGACATATGAAGTGTAGAATGTAGCTCTCTTGCCTGTAGTACATTCTCCATCTGGCTAGTTACTGAAAGCTGGGATTCTCCTGGGCTTTTCTGAGTTATTTACTTTAATATTCTGCCTTTTATAGAAAAGATTATCTTACAAACTGGATTCTCCATAGTGGATAGATTTTTATGGCTTAATCCTGTTTTTGATATCTAATTCTATTTTTTCCCCTTAAATTTAATACCATTTCCCCTGACACACATACATAAACATGCACAGGATTTTGTGGGGTGTTTTTTTTTTTTTTTTTTTTTTTTTTTTTTTTTTTTTTTTTTTTTTTTTTTTTTTTTTTTTTTTTTGTAGTGTCTTCTGCAGAGATTCTTTTCTTACCACACTTGATTGAGAACTAGCTCCTACGGGATTCAGAGAATTGTTTTATTCTTCCAGTCTAGGGACAGAGAAATCCCCATGCACCTTGTTCCCTTTGAGTGGGGGCCACAGCCAAAGCCGAATTAATATAATGAGAATCCTTCCATTGATTTCAGTTATCTCTTTACTGTCTTTTATTCTTCGTTATCATTATCACTGAGCATCATAATACATATATTCATTTTGCTATATGCCTGCAAGGTAAGGAAGTGATAGTRTTTCCGTTTTATTGTTGGGGAATTGAAGTACAGAGAGATAAAGTGCTTGATCTTGAAGGAGACTGAATTTAGTAACCTAAGTCCTGATTACAGAAATTCGAAGATATTGTCACCAAAAGGCCCTGCTAAAATGCTGTAGTGTCTGGTGAAACATGTGAGCCCTTTTGTCCCTGGAAGTCCTCCATTTTCCGAATGCACATCTAGGCTATGCATGTCATATGAACCAGTATGGCAGTGGTCCTGGGAGCGCAGGTTGAGATCCAGGCCTCGCCATCCTTCTTGGATGACGGCCTGGAGGCGACCAGCAGTCCTGCTCTCTTGCTCTCTCCTCTTCCCTTTCTCTGCCCTGTGTGCATTCGACATTACTCCCAGCGCCGTACGTGCGACGAGAGTGCAGCCTGCCCCACAGAATATTGCATGGTGGCTACAGGGCTCTGGTGGGAGGAATTACCTGGAGCCGAGGCTGGATAGTGAGCGCTGTGACCGGGATACGTTGCTCTGCTTGTTCCTGGGAGACTGCTTTCGAGACACGGGCAGCTCCCTTCGGAAGAGGGTGCAGGGCTGCAAAGCCCTAAGCTGGGGGGGGGGGTTGTTTTGTTTTCTTTAGGCAGAAAGTAGTTAGTTGGTCTCCAGAAYGGCTGGTGACAGGATGCTTTGGTTTGCGCTGAACGAAGTGCTTGGGATGCCGGGAAGAAAGCCTTGCAATCTATACCTGAGGTTTTGCCAGCTTGGGATCATGCCAGGGCCTTCTCTGTCCCACCCATCGTGCTCACTAGTACAGCACTGCCTCTATTATGCAGTGGAAGGGGCATCTCTTCTGTTGTAGGTATTTAATGTCACGCAGAAATGAAATATTATTAAGACATTCACGTAAAGGTCCTGTAATGCCTTAGGCAGATCACTGTGAGATTTAAAGCGAAAAGCTTACTACTGAGTTTAGTTGCCGATYAGGCTGAAAGGAGTTTAGATTTCCACTGACTGACCACCGATCCCCTCCCTTGCTCCCTGCCCCCCACCAGCTCCCCTTCTCTGGCCCAGATCAATGTCAGTAGTTAAATGGATCGGTTATTTGAAAGCTGTCTGTTGACCTTTCCTTCGTGATTGATTGCATGAGAAGCGCAGGGGAGTGTGGCTTCCAGCTAGGCCAGCAGTCGCTGCTGACGGCTCTCTTTCACCGCTCCCCGTAGCCCACTAGGGTTTCCCACAGAGGAATAGGCTGCCCGCGTCGATGCAGGACCAGAGAGTGCTCTCAAGTAACCATAATGAAGCTGAAAGCCAGCTCTAGTCTTCCTCAATGGCCAAGAGGAATTATTTATGAGAAGACCAGAACTGAGTGGTTTACTGGCCTCCAACACGCTTCCTGACCGGAGGTCTGGAATCCGAGAGCCACCAAACCCCCCCGGCAGTTGCCTCCGGGTGTTGGCCTGAGTGCTACCAAAACTGAGGAGAAGAGGACAAAACTAGCCATTTCACTCTCTGTGGTGCACACACCAGCATACAGTTGCCATCTCACACATGTGCCATCCTAGCCTGGAGAAATAATTAACTTTTCTATCTTTATGCATTTAAAATACAGAAGCAGCCTGCAGGAGCAGATGCATAGAATTAGGCTTTGTGCAATTCTTCTTTCTTATGCTTTCCCAGTCTAAAACTAATGTTGTCAGGGCTTTAATTTGCTTTAAATCTCCTGTAACCAATTCCATGGTAACAGGTTTTGATTTCTGGCATCTGGAACATTTTAGTTGCTCCGATTGTTAGCGTTATGAATAATAAACCCACCTTTTAACTCTTAAAATAAAGTTTGACAGTGCAGTAAGTGACGTTCTGTTTGCACAGAAGCAGAGAATACAAATTACCCTAAATCAGGTAATGGGAAGCTGATGTATGATGATTATGTTGTTTCATCACCCAGTTTTTAGTAGGTTGTGCAAGATCGGTAATTCACTGCATGATCTCCCTTTTAAATCACTTTCTTAATAAACATGTAACAACACTAGCCTGATGTAGAGCACAGCATGACTCTATCCTTAATCTATATTTTACAAACCAGCAATACACAACAAGTAATGAAAAGGTTCATAATGTCAATGCTTGATTCTGATTTTCAAGGGATTGCTCTTGGTAGAGTGTGAGGCAACATGGAGCATTAGAGATAAGGGTAGGACAGTAATGCTTAGTGCTGATAAATACCACGTGCCAAAGCCTAGACTGGCGTGTGAAATTGTTACTTTAACCTAGGTTAACGGTGAATGCCAGGCAGTTCGGCAATTGGAACAAAGGTATTGGCAATGATTCACCACCAGCTGACTTCTCTGTTGTCCATCGCTCTGTAACTCTCTGGCACTACCTGATGCCTCTTCAGAAGAATTAGCCTTAACCTTGGTGACTGTAGAGAAAACAGTGTTGTAGAGGAGCCCTGGAAGGTAGGCATTGTAAGTGAGGAGTGAATTGGTCTGCTGGAGGCTGAAGAGGATTTGGGAAGCTTAGAGAGGACAAGAGTCTGATCCCCGTGGAAGGAAATAGTGACTTCCTTCAGTATGCAACTTTGAGACCCAGCAAGCAGAGATGAAAATGTGAGTCTTGGCTCCTGAGAACTGCTGCCTGTCTAAGATCCACATGAAATTTCAGCAGCTGTAACTTAATACCAGCAGATGAAGACCATATAAGCTGTGTTTAAGTCTAGGTAAGGCTATTAGTAGTGGTTTAACTATATGTACAACTTCTTTGGATGTAAAAGTCCTCGAGGACTATGTGTCCATTCAAATGTGTGAATGAAGAGGTCTTGGCAAAGGGGCTATTTATGATCAGCCGACTTTGCCCCTGTGGCTCCAGGAGTCCATTTCAGGGTTAGTGTGAGCTGTGTTGTGCTGTGCAGGTCCTGGCAGTGGGGCTGAGCTGGAGGAGGAGATGAGTACCTTCCGCAGCTGCTGGGACAAGGAGCAGAGCCTGGCCAGAGTTTGCAGCTCTGGGAGGGTCATCCCGTGCCATTTGCAGCGCTAAGGAGCCTCCACATAGCTGAGCACTTGGGCACCAAAAAGTGAAATTGCAATGGGGGAAGCCCTTCCGATCTGTCTGAAGGATACTTGTACTAGGCTACGGCTCATATTGTCTCCATTTGCCTGCAGTCCCCTGTCAGTTTTAATAAAAGTGATATATTTTTTTCTCTTAGTTAAGACATACAGTTCATGAGTTGATTCCTTCTCCTTTTTCCACATGCTCCTCCACACAACTTGGGGCTCATATTGGGAAATTTCCCCATTCACCTTGAACATGCTATTAATTAACAATACTGATGGTGAGGCTTCACTGTCTTTTCCACACCATCCTCTAAATGGCCTTTAAAAAGTCCAGGGAGAGCTGTTTTAGAGTTACTAAAAGATGTTGTAGCTCTTTCAGTTGATAGTTGCTCTTCCTCATCTAATTTTAGTCTGAACTAATACCTTTCTTGTAAGGGGTGAGGGATCAAATGATGACCTACCAAGTCATAAAGTAGTAAGATTATTTTAAGCTCTAAAAGGAGCATAGTCAGGAATAAGTGATGTATTTCTTCTCTTGGTGCAACACAGTTCAAAGTTATTCCATGCATTGGAGAAGATGGAAGGGAAGGGGAAAAAAGACAGAAGGAGAACAAAATAAATAAATAAAAAGTTGGCAGCTGTGTGGCCTGCGTGCAAACATGATTTGAACCTACTGCATGCTAAACCTGCACAGCTGCATGTTTCTTTGCCCTGCTGATTCATCTGGAGTAACTCCAGGCATGACATGACTCATGGTGTGTTGGCTGGGGGACAGGGCTATCAGACAAAGCAAATCCACCGCATTTAAGAAATATTTCTTCTGTTAGAATTAGCAGGAGGATTTGTGTTGTTAGAAAAGACGCTGATGCGTACTCAACACATTTATTCTGACACAGAAAGAACCGTAACAGGGATCTTCCCAGGCAGAAAGCCATTATTTTAAGGCCTTGTGGAAATGCATAGTACATTGGCTGCTATTAATGCTCAGGGACTTGGATTTGCACACGATGGTAATTGCGGTAGCTCTGCCATCCTGCTCAGTGGTTTCACCAGTAATGCAGAATCTGACAAAAGAGAGAGCATCTCTAAATCAATTTAATGTCCATGGGGAGGATAACTTCATTTTTTCAACACACCTTCCTATTTTTGCATCTTCTCCTTTTTGTTGTAGGAATTCCCTTTCTTACAGTGCTTTAAAATATATATACTTTTCCATGATTAGAAAAGGACAGGGACATTGTTCAGTTGCAAAGAAGATATGAGAGAATTTAATAGGGCAAGAAAGTACAAGACCTATCAAGGAAGCTGTTCAGAACTACAAACCTGTCCACTGCAAAATGAATGAATCAGAGAGTTGCCAATACCCATCTGTTTAGGTGGACTGGTGCAATGGGTTCGAGTCTCTGCTGTGCCAGCTCAGAGCAGGGACTTGAATTTCAGTTTCTACATCCCCACTGGGCATCCTAACTGTGAGCTCTCCCATGCTGGGATTCGTTTCTGAATCGGAATTTACATCTTTGGGCAAAAGCTTCAGTGAAACGAGTTTATTTCATCAGATTGTTTCATTATAGCAATTTTCCTTTGGGAGGAAGGAAAAGGAATTAGTCTAAAGACTTCTGACCAATCTAATAAAGAATGAAACAAAATACAGCTTTCATATCAGTGCCCAGCTCCATGGCTACCTAATGCCTGATAAAGCGGGGAGTATGCTCTCCTGTCCGCTGTCGACGTCAGGGTAGCGGCAGATTTTGCAAATGACCCTTTCATCCCTCTTGGAAAATGCTAGGTCTAGGCTTCAGATTTCAGCAGTTTTATTTCCCAGGTGCCTAGTAATTCCTTCCGAACAGAAGGAATTCATCCGTTCCTCCTCCCCTGGTGTAAACCCCGGTCTGCAGGAAGCCAAACAGGCCCTGCTCTGTAGTTGGGCAGAAAGCAGTAGACCAATGGAAGACATGCAAGAGCTATTTAACTCCCTGCCAGTTTATTGTGGTGGGTCTGAACCCCCCCCCCCCAAAGTGCTACACTGAAAGAAAGGGAAAAGTATCAGGCTATTTGACTTGTTCTCATTTAGAGAGAGAAATGGGGACATTTTGAGAGATTAAGTGATATGCCTAAGGCTGAGCAAGGGATCTGACCAGAGCTCCAAGTTATGTTTATTGTTGCCCAGTTGTCTTGTTGTCCTGAACTCAAATTCATGACGTTTTCTAACCTTTGAATAAAAACAGCTTAAAAGCAACCCATTATAATTCTTTCTGGCATGGCTTTTTTCACATTGTCCCAATAAAACGTAGGATTTGAGAAAGTTTAAGAATAAACCCATGTCACAATATCCTCCTTTTTTCCTTAAATCTCCTAAGTGAATTTTGATGAAATACTTTATATTTTACCATGGTGAAAAGTAGCACCTGCAGTGGGTTTATTTCTTCACAAATGCCAAATCTAGTGTTTCAAAGAAGGCTCAAGATGAAATGAAAATGAGAGCAGAAGGCTACATAGCTGTCATTAGCCTTAAGATTGTTTATGAAAACCCGAGATGACCTACAGCTTAAAATGACATTGATTGGCGTACTTTAACTTTGTGCTAATGGACTAATGACTTGCAAAGCTCTGAACTGAACCTTCGGGGGAAAAAAAAAGACTGGCATCTGTTTAAGATGTTGATTGCAATCTGTGATATTCAGCTGACTTTTCCAATAAGTGTTAAGTATGCAGGACACTGCATAGAATTGTAGTTGTTGCTGTTTAAAAATAATCATTTGGCAAATAACAACGTATTTTGTCTCTAGTGCCAGAATTACAACACATTGAAATGAATATTTTCAATTATAGCTTCTCAACACTAGAGGCAAACCTTGCTGCTGCTCAGCAGCATGTAGCTTCCAAGCAATCCTTCTAAGTCTTCAGTTTAAAGGAAAAAGGACTGAGTGAATAAGGCTAAAAAATCACCAAAAAAATCTTCCTCTTTCTGCTGCACAACACATACAGGAGATGAATTTGTTACCTTTGAATTTTGTTTTCCCCTTGAAGTCAGTGGGATTGTTTGGGATGAAAAGGAGCGTAGGATCTGGCCTTAAATTTCCAGGATAATGGTGGCTGTTTCTTCTTCTTCTCCTTGTATTATCCTGAGTAAAATATGCCACTACAGAAATCCTTTTGAGACTTGAAATATTGCTAAAAGGTCACTCTTAGAGCACAGCCAATATAGCAGGAGACACTGCTGATCTATCGGTTCTGTGATGAATATGTTGACAAGCATTTGAATTTTAATAATTAATCATGATAAAACAAAGGAGAGTTAATAATTTAGAGTCTGGTAATGCAGAGTGATACAACGACTTGAGCACACAGTTTCTGTTACGTTTCACCTCTGTTAATTTTAACCAAAAGGGGCACTGTCACTTTTAATTATCAGAGAAAAGCTCTTGGTGCTGTAAGGCTGGCATGGAGAAGGTCAGCTCCAGTAAATGTTAACAGCTCAAGGAGAAAAATCAGGCAGAGTATATAAAATCAGTCTAAAGCTAATGAAAGCAGTGGTTCCTCAGGCTATACATTTGCTATACTGTAACAGTGCCACGCTGGAGGAGAACGGGTAGGTAAAAGTGTTAAAAGGTGCATACCTAGAACGTACATGTTTGTGATCCCAAATGTGTCGGTCACAAAAAGTCAGAGGGTGAAATTCTGGCTTTGCTGGAGTTTGGTAGCAGAATTTTCGTCGTCTCTAACAGAACCAGAATTCATCCATTTATGTTTTGACCAAAACGTCCTCTCTAGCTAGCCATCCTTCCAGTCTCCCTCTCTCTTTTACAGGAAAAGACTGAACACATTTTGTTTTCCAAGAAAGTGAGACTTGGGTGCCCTTGCTTTTGTCAGATGTCTCATCTGCACCCCTCCAAAAGCTGATTTTTTTTTTTTTAATAGCGTATTCCATCACGAAGAGGACAAGGGACCCCAAGAGGCGATGTTTCCCCAGGCCGGATGAAAATCAGCGGCAGGGTGCAGGAGAGGGCACATGCCGGCGTGGAGAGAAGGGGCTGCGGGGCGGGCGGCCGCACGGGGTGCTGGCCTGCAAGGCAGGGGTCCGAAGGAAGCCAGGCCTCTGCAGTTCTGCTGCTTGGGCAACAACTTTTGTTTCTGTATCCCGCTGATAAATGCATCATGCTTTCCTAGAGCTGAATGTGGCTGAATAGGGCACTGCAGCGTGCGCTCTTTATAAAATTACCAGCGTGGCCTTGGTATCTGGGTATTCACAAGCGTTTCCCGCTGCCTACGGGAGGAAATTCCTGCGATACTGGGACTACTGAGGTACTTATTGAGTTATCAGCAGCGTTTGGCAATTTTCTAAAGGTGACCACTGTAGCTGAAATGTTATTTTAGTAATTTTACAAAGCGCTTTGATAAACAGAGATTGGCATTTCTAAGGAGCCCTGTTCTGTTCGCTGCTGCGGCGGCTGGAGTCAGTCATTGGAGAGGAAACACCTCTCACGCTGTGGCTCGGGTTGCACAGATCAGATGCTTTAGCTGCCTTTTCAATGCTGGCTGTTTAAATAGCTGGTTTTGTTCCGTGGCTGGCTGAGTTTTCAGAAGGCTGCCATTCTCCGCTTACTGTCTTATTTGCAAAAGTTGGATGTTCCTGTTAAAGACCCATTAATGTGGTTTTAAAAGAAGAAATAACAAGGCAGGCAGTAGGTAGTTAAAGTATACTGTGTGTAATATTCAGAACTATTTTACTTGGCCTCAGCGCTGTATCAGTAGCAGTAAGTTTAACACTCAAAATGCCTTCAAAGAAAACGTTCTTCTAAGAAGCACTCTGAAAGGTACCTTCTTGCCACTCTTGCATCTCCAATTGTATGATCTTCTCTATCTTAGTTGTTTTTTTGGCCTGACTCCAAGGGATTCGTAATTCAGGCTGTTTTGTCACTAATATAGTTCACATAACTTTGTTTTCCCCCCCCCCCTTTTTTTTGCTAGAGATAATCATATCTGTTATACCGCACAGAACAGAATAGCTTCATCATATTGTCGGTGGTTTGTTGTCATATTGTGCTGACAGGTGATGAAGGCTTGTCCTATCGTAATTTTACATCATTATGTGACAAGATATAAATTGATAATATATTGATTGATAATAAATTCTCATAAACCGACACAATCTGATAATGTTGCAGCCCCAGGTCAAGCTGTGCTGTGGTATGTTTGCACAGTTTCGTGAGTCAAGGGGACCCAAATTGAATCCATACAATTACAAACCTTCATGCTAAGCTTGTGGGATATGAGATACTCTCATAAAAATCAGGATTGTCTCATGAATATCTTTATAGACTACCCTTGCGTGATTTCTCAGCCTGAGGCAGTTATTAAATGCCACTCTGTGAATTGACCAGCAAGCCTGGCTGCTGAAATACATGTTCTAGGCATCCATTCCCCTACAGACAAAATATGTATATCTGTGCATATCTTTGCCTGATGGTGTCCGATCAGCCTCAATGAGAGGAGTCCCCAAACGTCCCTCCTACGCCCCACATCCGTTACGTGGCAGCACGATGTCCTGTAGCAGCTTCACTGTATGCTGCACAGAATGACAGCCTGTACCCAGGACGCTACCTATCCGTGGAGATTTGCGATCCATAAATCATTACATTTATGTTTTCCAACCTGCTTCATAAACTGTGGCATTTTAGATGTGAATATGTTGCCTAGGAGTGAAAAATAGAGCTATACCTATTTTCTAATAAATCATAATTAATTGGCTATGTCCTCAGTAAAATGTACCAACATTTCTGAGGTGAACGTGAACTGAGTGAGAAATGATAGACAAACGTCTGAATGAAAATGTCAAACATGTTTCATATGCCCTGAGAAGTCCAGTTATTTTGAACCAGACTTTTAAGAGCTATCTCTGTATCTCTATGATCACCAAATTCAACCCTGTTATGTTAATTCTATCATGCGCTGACTTGATTTATTTGTTGAGGTATTGCATATGTTATTACTCTATTACTGTAGATTTTTTATTATAATTCAGTCATATGTCTATAAATTCAAGGCCAGATTAGACTGAATGTCAGATAATCTTTTATTTGTTATGGCTACAGAAAGAAATAGCCTAATAACTTCTTTATATATAATGATTCATATCAACAGTCATCAGCTCCCTTTCTGCAAGTTGAAGAAAGAATAATAGTGCCTTCTTCCTTAAAAAATACACATTTTTGAGTTGGATTCCATGTAACTCTATATAAAGTTTTTGAGAATCTTGTGACTTTTTCAAATGTTGGGAATCTTTTTCCAGGTGACAGAAATGAACTAAAAGTGTAAGCTTGCAAGAAAAAATAAGTGTTCCTGCTTGACAGTCATTCATTACTTTACAACATATAAAACTCTAGAAGTTTTTTATCCAGCTTTCTCTTTACTACCTAACGTCAATAACTACTTATATCTTCAATACAGTCTATGGACAAGAAGACAAATCAAGTCTAGCTTGTTCATGATTTATTGTAAAAGGGGTAGCTATTAGATTTTGATTTCTGGCCAGCAGAAACCTCCTACACTTTAACCACTCCTACCTAGTAAATAACTTTACAGGTTTTCTCAGGTCCTTCTGTCGTTACAGATATAAGTGAGCTCGGTTCCTCAAGCTCACCTAGCTGTTGAACAGTTAGACTTGCCTCTTGCATTTTGCTTTTAGAGCATTTTAAACAATGAACATTGTATTTATTTCTGCCCTAAAAAGATGGTGCAATAAAGAAACCTATCTGTGTGGCTTAAATGAAAGCAATGACCGGCCAGTTTGGTGTTCAGGAGAGGACAAGTGCACTTTAGAATAGAGATAAATTGCAGCCACTGGGCAGATAGGATAATGTTACTTGTTTACTGTTGGTCTCCTGGAGTGACTTTCTGCTTGCTTCTCTCCACTGGTTGCTGCCCAGCGTTTTCGTTTAGTAGCTCTGAGGCAGCTGCAAGGCTGATGCACTGTATCAGTAGAAAGTAAAACCTGTTAAATAAATCAGATAAAGAAATATCACTCAATTGCTTATGGGAATTTATCTGTTTTAAATTACTTTCATATGACTGATGTTGTGTGTTGAGCTAAAAAGAAAAGAAAGCAAGCTGCCAGCACCTCTAGCTGTTTTAACATCTCTTGTGGAGAGTTTAACGTGCCCATTGCAATCATTGAGAGTGATCTACTTGGACTGATCATAGAGAACAGTCAATTAAAGAGCATGAAACCAGCAATGAGAGAAAGTCAAGTTTTCCTCCTATAGTCCTAGAACTACCGTAATGTAACTGCCTGCAGCTTACTGGTAGTCACCAATTGCTTCTTTTATAAGCTGTAACTTATGTAGACAAAAGATTACTCCCAGCATTTTGGTTTTAAGAGATATATATACTTTTAGGTTTTTTTTAAGGAAGTGGCAGGGCAGAAAGCATTTCCATATCCTGCAGCACCGAAAATTTGAAACACACAGCTCTATACTGGTAAATTATTATCACTTGTCATTTATACTAGAAGACCCAACATGCCCTAGCAGCTCTCTCAAGATACCAAAAAAGGATGATTCCTGCACTGCAAAGTTCCCAAAATTAGTATAGGCAGAGAAAAAAAGGCATAGGCCAGAACAGGAAAAAGTTAAAATGGAAGTTTACTCCATTCACTGTAATATGGCAGAATTGTTTCTTAAGGATGCTTGATGGGTGATGAAGCTAAACAGCTTAGTTTCATTATCCAAGCTGCACAGGAAATACATTTCAATAAATCATCCAAACCTCCATGTAAGTCTCCAGTCAAGCTATGATCTATTCAGCAAGGCACTATGTTTGTGTGAACTGGACACCAAAATACAGCTAAAACTCTAGTTCCAGAAAGTATTCAGGGAAGAGTTTTGATTTAAATAAAAAACTGAGTGTTTGTGTGAACAAAAATGTTTGCCTAACTAATTCTTTGGGGATCACAGCAGGCTCTCACATCTTTGGCATGTCCCATCTTGTAGATGATATGGACTTCGGGCGCTCCTAACATGGTCAGAGCTATGACAAAAAGGGAAGAAACAAGCTGTAGGGTTGCTGGAGTCTCTAGGCTGCGATACCAGGCAGTTGGCATCTGGAGGTTTGGCTGCAGGAGAAGGATGAACATGAGAACTCTTCTTTAGCCTATTGTTTGGAGCCTACTGTTTAGCCTATTGTCTTGGAAACAGAGCAGGATCAGGGTCAGAGCCTTCTTGTAAGAAAGGAGATCAATATGAAGAAACACAGATCATAGGGCAGGCAAGATCAGATTGAGGTAGGAAAATGCCACCTTTACTTAGGTGTGAAAGCTACAGGTATGGGCCCTGAAGGCCCTACTGGGAAATGAGGTAGCTCATACAGATGCAGGGATGCAAAACCAAATGACCAGTGTCATGTTTTCTCAAACTCAGGCACATGCACATTGTTGATGAGTCATGGGTCAGAGAGGGAAATTATTTCTGAGTATGTGTTTTAGTGACTTAATTTTGGACTTAATTAAACAGCATATATTACAGTGTAAAACATATCTCTTTTAAATCTCTTTTAGATATAATAATTTTAGAGTAGTTAAGAAAAAAGAGATAAGAAATGTGAGATGACAAGAAGAGGGCAAAGCCCTTTGCTGGCTTCTTTCTGCCTTGTTCCATCAAGGGCTCTGGTTGAGGACTTGGCCCGTGGTGTTAATCATGATAATGTCCCTATACATTTTTTGTGCTATTTAGCCTGAATAACTCATTCTAAAGCATCACTTCTGTTTCCTTTTGTGCACTGCATGTATGAATAGGAAAACATTTAATGGACCAATCCTGTTGCCACAAAAGGCAGTGGAAAAACACTCACTAACACGAGTGGAAGTGTGGTACTGCTTCACTCGCTTGATGTGTTGCATTATCCAGAAGGTGAAACCTTCTGTGCTGAATTCTTTGATAACTCTGTACTAATTGCTGCTCATTGATAAGCATCATGCTGTTCCTCAAGCAGTAAGGAGAAAGCATAAGGTGCCGTCAGTGTCTAAGATCAAGAGACACCAACAACATCGTAGCTATGTGTCTGGCTCATTTCCTCAGGTGCCCTTCTGTGATCTCAAAAATCTGCTGCAATTCTGCGCTCTGTGGAAAAGCTATAATATGCAAAATAAACATGATGCTGGAGATGCAACATTAAGCAACTGATGATGTTAAGAAGTGTACTCATACTCATGTTTTAGGCTATCTGGTCCGATTTAGCCCTCCTGAGCCTCCACAATAGATGAACACTATGTATTAAACCATGAAGTTGTTTAGGATAAAAGTCTTCAAATTATTGTTGATACATTCTATAAAATTAATATTTTCTGATTTATATTTTTCCTGACTCTCTCTTCTTCATATGTAGGTACATATGTACATTATATATATACACATTTTGAAAGAGAATTTTATATTTCACATCTCCTGGGGAAATTTTTTTCCCAGAAGACATCTCATCTTCCCTAATGTGGGCTAGTGGCAATGAGCTAATGAATTTTTGCTTCGCTCTGTAAGAATTTTCAGAAGAGATGCTTCAGTAATAGGCTAGTACCAAATGTAAATGGAATATAAATTTTACACTGTTGAAATGCCTGCTTTGATGGAAGAGGACAGAATTACAAATGTCAGATACTCCGAACTGTTTTGAGACTACAGAAATTCATTTGAAACACTACAGCTTGGGGTGGGACTGATCTTGTTTACCTACTGACAAGTCTTTCCGTAATTGTCGGGCTACACTGAAATGCTCATATTCAGAACCATAGGTGTTAGGGGGGTACAGATTCATTTTAGATCTTTTCAGCGAGTTTTGTAGAGTTTCAGATTTGTCAAAAACAAACAGAAGGAGAGTGTTGCCTAGTCCTGTAGATACTTCAGCTGAAAAAAAAAAGCAGTTCAAGATTCATTTAAGACTTTAAAATGTTTTAATGCCTCAGTCATCCTACAGTGTCTCAGTGCAATGTTGCATCACCCTAAGGAGATGTTTCATATTTTCATTCCGATACTGTAGAGTTAGCCAAGGAGCCTGGTGTAAGGGGTAACATCTGTACTGCCACGTTATCATGCTATGAACAGTAATTGTTTCTCTTTTGGTTTGTTATTTCACATCTTCTGCTGAAAGCAGATCAAAATGGTGCTGCTCCACATGGCGCCCTAAATCAAAGCTCTTCCCTGCCTCTGCCTCCCACCGTCACCCACACACCCTGCTTGGAGCCTTGGGCTAAAAGAGAAGAGAATAGGAGTTTCCTTGTGACAGCATTGTTTATAATGATTTATTATTTCCATTACAGTAGTCCTCAGGGGCCATATTTAAAGATCAAGGCTTAATTGCATGAGGTGCATTTGTGAGCATATAGCAGCAGAAGGCGGGCTTCATCTCAAAACTACCTGTTCATAAAACACTCATGTTGGTCACAAGTAAAACAGGTGTGTGAGGTGGATACAGGAGAGAGACAGTACAAGATAAAACATAAAAGCAAATTTTCCATACGGTAAATCTGTGCAGAAATTAAAGGAAAATATATCTTAGTCTGGTTTCTGTCACTAATTTCCTAAGTAGTGACCAAGATGCCAAAGCAGAGGTGCCTTTGGCACTGCATGCAAGCGGTAGTGTGCAAGCACACTGAGCGTGATGCAGAGCAGGAACCAGCCCTCTCTACCTGCTCCTGCAAGCAGGCCCGTACCCCTCGGCCTTGCCTTTCTGCTCCGTGAATACCCGTGTCTGGGAATAGCCATGCCCTCAAGACCATCCTTCATTTTCTGAGACCCGTCCGGCAGCTTGTGGTGCTCGTGCAGGCAGTCTCTGTGCTCAAGCTGTAGCAGCAACCACAAAATACAGGGACAAAAAGGGAAAGAAAAGTAAAGGAAGGACAAAGAATCCTTTCTGAAGTCTTTCTACCATCTCTGCCTTCTAGAAACACTAGAGTATGAGTTATATTTAAGGGTAGCAGGAATATAGCTGTTGCCTTCAGCAAGAACATGCCAAAAGGAAAGCTGGTTGGAATTACAGTTTTGCTTATAGCTCCCACGAAGCAGCAACCTTGTGAGCTTAGTGATAAATCACAGTCCAAAGCCCACAGCAATGATGAGGTGAGGTGTAGAAAAACCTGGAAAGGAGAAGGTGAAGACAATGGAGGAGGCATTGATTTGATTTTGATCACTGCTAAACAAAGTGGGCTGACAAAAACCATTACTGCTCCTTTCAGCCGCCTCCCCAGGAGGTCAGCTGCCAAACAAGAGCGGAAATGGCCCAAGCGAGTTATGTGCTGGCTACAAGACTGATGACGTCTTGTGCTTGAATGGAGCCAGAGCTGTTTGCCAATGGAAGTCTGAGCGTATCAGTCGAGGCCTGGAAGTTTGCTGGGGGATCCTGAAAGAAAAGCAGAAGGAGTGGTGTTTTCAGTGGGCTGGCAGCAGTTGGCTTGTGGGAACCACAAGGGCTCAGCCGCTGCCCAAGGAGATGCCCTGGGATCATCTGAAAATGCACTGTTCTTGTCTAGGGCACAGCCATAGGTGTTCCCAGCAGCCGTGCCTGCCAGCAGGGATGTGCTCCTGGAGCTGCGCCAAAAGTACTTGTGACACAAACACTTAGTGTAGCAGCATCTCCCCACTGCAAATGGATTTTTATGACCATGTTTAGTGTTTAAGTGGGGAAAAAGGCATTTGCTTCCAAGGAACTTGTTGATGACTTTGTTCAGTGGTCACCTCTACACGATGAAACTGAGAGGCAATCAAAATACTGTGTCTGTGTTCAGGCACGAGGGAACGGAGTGTGGTGCTGGACGGGGTGGGGGAATCATTGTCAGTCAAGAGTGCTTGTGTCATGCTTGTTTTTTCATTTTCACCCATTTTTTTTTCCTTCACTCCTCCTCCAGACTCAAAATATTCCTGTTTAGGTCTGTGTGCTTCTACAAACTTCTGCAAACTTAAGTCTGTATCTGAGCTCATTCTTACTGAAAATATTTTCCACATTGTCCATGATTAAAGGCACCATTCCTGCCACTATTAATTTGAACAAGTTGTTGCCGAGTCAGTAAGATACTGCTTTGAGATCAGAGGGCCATTCTACACAAACTCAAGATGTTTTAGTAATGGAGAGAGAAAGAACAGCCATGTATTGAACATTTTATTACTGATAATGGCCAGCCAAAATAACTAAAACAGGATGCTGTTTACAGTGATAGTTCTTTGTTCTGTTTTAACATTTCTGTAGCTGGCAACATGGAAAAGACAACTAAATTCTGCAGTAATCAAACACATGAAGTTCAATTACAATACATTAAGCTAGTTTAGCTAATGTTTAAGTGGTGCTCAACTGATGGGCTAAAGGAAATCTAAAAGAAGAGTGCTTTTCCTTTTCCTTTTAACATCTCACTCATTCATTGGGGGTTTTCATGTTATGCATCATGGAAAATTGTTAGCAATTTGTTCTGTATGAGTGGCAGAGTAACTTAAAAGACTGTAGATTTTGACAGCAAGTCCATAAGGCTGAGGACTCCAAGGCTGAGAGGTGCACCTACCTATCCTGCAGTGTAGACAAGCCTCTATTAACATCAAAGAAGTGATTTGTGTTTTATCCTGAAAATATCACTGGTGCCAACTCTAATCCTCATCCTTGAACCATTTTAATAGATACCTTCACTCTACCACTTGCCCTGAAATTCTCTATTCAGTTTCCACCACATTCTTTAAGCGTCTGATAAGTAAACAGCTTCTACATGTGTACAGAATTGCTGGCTTCCAAGACTTCTGCTTCCATTACTTGCATCAGGACAACACTAATGAGGTTTGAAATCATGTTGGCCATGAGACATTTCCTAAGCAAAATCTCCTCCAAATTAAGCAGGCATCTGGGTGTGATGTGGCAGTGCAAGTTGCATGGCACAAGGAGGGCCTCGGAGAGCCGTGTGTTTGGAGGTTGGTAGTTGCATTTTTGCTTTCCTTCCTTATATGGTCCATTTCTATGGTTTGTTTGTTTTTTTTAATTATTCGCGGTTACTGAGTTTCTGTAGACTGCAATGTGTGTGAAACAATGGGTATGATTCAAGGAAAAGCAAGGGTTTGCATGTACATGCTGTACATGTCTTGCTGCATGTACAAATATGTAAAATATTGTAAGCTGAAGACACAAGTTTTCGGAAGCACTATCCATTGAACCAAATCCTAAATCTGTTTTAACTTAAATCTTTGGTTCCATTTTGATATTTCACAGTAGCAGATTTGGTATATAGCAGTAGCACTGGAAGAACTTGCATAAGATCAGGGCTCTCTTGGCTGAATTCCTGTACACGTCAAAAAAAGTTGCAGTACTAAAAAGAGCTTTCTTTAGATAAAGAGACAAAAGTCTGGAGAGAACGAAGTATTTTCATCCTCATTCTACAAAAGGGCCCAACCGAAAAATTGACAGGCTTGCCTGTAATCTCCCAGGATCTTCACAAATATGCTTGGGGGTTGCCTCTCCAGAGTCCTGGTTCATCACAATTTCTGAACTAATCAATAACCCATTTATTTGCCATCCCATAATTGCAGCAATATTTTGTTGTTAAATACCCTGCAGTCTCATTAAAAACTAGGTTGTGTAAGATTATAAGCAAGGCAGACACTTGAAGCATTTCTAAAGGAAATAGTGTGTGAGCCTTTCAGTGTTACTAACAACAAGGCAAAATACTTGATTACCCAACAGCGTAAACTTGAAATCGTTCCGCAGGTAATCTGGAGAAAGGTCGCAAATGTAATACCAGTGCTGCATGTCCTTTTTACTGCTCTGCATAGCACTGCAAAAGGGACTCCAAATGAAACATAAGATTGAAAAAAAATAAACCTGGGGTACCTTGATCTGAGGCAAGAGTGAGAGCATCGCCCCGTAGCCTGTGAGAGCCTGAAATGGGGCAGCATGGCATAGGACAGGAAGGGGCAAACTGCAACTTTTAAATTCCAGAGCTAAAATATTACAGAAAATTGAAATATGTCTGAGTGGACCAGGGGGCCACTGGAGCGGTCACCTACAGGAGTGTTTTCAAAAACACTGCTCCAGTTCAGGGAAGCATGTGTTGTAACTTCTGAGGAGGAAACCTGGGACGGTGCAAACACTGCTCCAGCGCAGTGTCCACAAGCATAGGGGGGCAGTCGGCACTGCTGGATAGGAGCTTGCTCAGCCACGCAGGGAGCAGCACCTCTGCCCTGGGCCACAGCCCCAAAGCTGGTTAGTCGGGAAAGCGGGGCCATCATGGCAGACTTACGGATGGAGGGGTTGGGAGAGGAGAGTGTGGAGGGTCTTGATCCCCTTCCTCCCTCTGCTTGCCGTGTGCGAGGGAGCGCAGGGCCTTGCTCGAGGAAGCCCAGAGAGTGGGTGGTTTTCCCTGCCTGGGCTGTTCCCTGATGGATGCTGCCGCACACTGCTTCTTGCCATGAACAGATCCCAAGCTGCAGTCTAACCCGGGGAGAAGGATTGTATGAGTAGAATACGTTTTCAGTCAGAAAAGGCTGATCAGTAACCCCTGCAGATTTATAAAATCAAATGTTATAACCAAGTACTTCCCTACCTCTGGAGATAAAGTTATGCTTGAGTTGAACCACAATGTGCATCTGCTCTCCAGGCACAAGCACTAGGAGACACACAAAGCGTGCATAAAAAGGACCTGCAGCCCTAAGAAATTAATAGCTCGTTCACACCTAATGAGATGAAGGACCTGATCACAAGAGACTTCCAAGAGGTCTCCTGGAAGTGGACTCCCTCAAAGGCACCTAGACAGACACAGCACTAGGAAACACCTGGCACATTTTGCCAGGACCTACAGTGATCTAAAGCAAAATCCCCCAATTCTTTGCAAGGAAAAATGAGATTAAAACACTACTACTGTATTAGGATCCAAAGAACTGATGCTAACAAGCTTGTCAAAGGAGGATGGTTAGGATATAGCCAATGAAGGAAATGTCTATAGATAGTTTTCCAAACTCCAGCTGTTAAAATATTAATTGAGTTGACATATGGCTAACGCAGTATTGTTGATGCTTTCAGGAAAGGAATGGTGTTCTTTCAAACAATTTCAATCAAACAATTGATTTTCAGTGCCTGTACTTGCTATTAGAACTGGATTTTGATTAACTTGCCTGCTTTTAATATATTGTTTTAGAAATATTCTGCTTTTCTAGCATTCCAGTAAGAAAGATCTTTAAAGGCTGTGAAAGGACTGGAACAATTTTATTTACAATTTTGAATGAACATTTTGGGGAACTGTTTGTCTTTTTTAGTTGTCCTTTCCCCATTTGGTTATCAATATGCTGTAGATAAGGAGCACAAATCCTTCATCTGCTATTTATTTTTGGACTAATTGAGCAATCAGCCACTGTAACTCTGCTCTTTCACATGCTTAAATGACATCTGTAAAAGCAGGGAGGTAGTAGCAGACATGAGAACCAGAGATAGGCACACCACCTTTACGAAGGAAGCATTTAATAGAAACAGGAACAAATGAAATGAGGACAGTGTGGTTTGTGAAGTGGGAACCTAGGAGGCGCCCTGAATTATTTGCAAGTTAAAGTAACTGAAGACATAATTTCTCTATAAACCAGTAGGGGAAGTCCTCTATATCGAAAACTTAAATGGGGTATATGAAGCAATTAGTGCAAATATACTACAACATTATAGAACACGAGCATATTTTTTTTTAATTTTACAACAATAGAACAGGCCAAATACCATTATATATTACATTAATGAGATAGATTGCTACTTTTAATGGAGCCTCTGTGCTCTATGCTGCACTGTATGCAGATTTGCTAGTTAATAAGGCTGAACAGTGTTTCTGTTCATGGAAAATGACTCTGAAATGTTTGTCAGATTATCTGTTTGGCATGCCTGACTGGTGTCTGGAGTGGCACTTTGCTAATGTGCTATTACTCAGTGTCATTAACCCATAGAAGTGATTGAAAGGTGAATTTATATTTGAATCATGCTGCTTGGAACAGGCGGTACTCTGGATTAACAGAGTGTCCTGTGAAACGGTGCTGCACAGGATAAAAAGAACCATGCATCTCAGAAAGCACATATGCCTAACTCTTGGTAGCTTTTTTTTTTNTTTTTTTTTTTTTTTTTTTTTTTTGAGGAGTGTGCTATTGTGATTCTGGGAAAATGCAGTCATGAAGTTGCTTGGTTGTTAGCTGTCTTTTCAGCATCATTAGAAACCTAAAATTTTTGTAATTCCTCTGAAAAGCTTCCTATTGCTTCACTCATCAGCATTAAAACCACATAAAATATTTTGGTATCTGCATTACATATGCATAGCTTTGAAATATCACATTTAGAAAAAGAATAGAGGATTGGACTGAGAAATGTCGAGCTGATGTTTTTTGTTATTAATCAACAAAGTGTATCTGTTCACATACAAGTTAATTACTTAACAACAACATACTTCCTCCTTCCTTAAAAGTGAGTAGGTCTTATTTTCTGTCCATAAGTGAAACCATTGTTGTCAGTGTGGTTTCAGTTAAATTGTGAGTTGGAGACTATTTAATGCTTTGGATCTCATGATATTTTTTAAAACTGTGTTCCTGGAAAACAATTTCCAAGAGAGGTTTCCTAAGTAAAAGCCCTAGTTCACAGGCTTTCATTTACAATTTTTTTTTGAGCTGAAAATGGTTTTGCTGTGACTTGTTTATGCTTGCAAGAGAGTAGAAACCTACACAACGGTGTCTGGCTTGTTGGAACTGTAGAAAGTAGGGGGTGATAGGGAGGGGGGAGAAGACGACCAAGATTATTTTGCAACTCTAGTGACTAACTTCTTTCTGTTTGGTTTTACATCAAAGTTTGAGGCTTGAAATAATTAGCCTTCGATACTCTTTGTATTTTTTTCAGTAGTAGTTTTGGAAAACCTATATATTTGTCTCTAAAAAGGCAAAAGGACCCTTAGTTCTTTTGCACCATGCTTCACCAAAGACAGAGGAGTGTGACAGACCGTGATAATCTCACTTTGACATACCCCAGAACTGGAAATGTTTTCAAGAACCCAGTGAACGGGGATTTTATTTTCTACATTAGTGGCTCCAGGCTCCCTCGACCACTTCTTCCACAGCCAAAATCCCCATTGCTTCCTTCTGCAGGAGGTTTATCAGCCTCACCTCGTAGTCAGAGTTCATGCCTAAACGGAACCGAGAAAAAAAGTTTAAGGGACATTAACAAATCATAGCAAAAAAACCTGCAGAGCTGTTCTTAAATGAGACCCTTTGTGGTAATAAATTCTGAAAATCGTGGTGACAGGCTGGTGTGCCTTGGACTGGGGAGTGGAGAAGGGCAGTCGGTGCTGGGCTACGCGCTGCGCTGGGGCACCGCTCGTCCTCACAGATCTCCTTGGAAGTTCTTAGAACTGTTTCTTGTAGGAAGGATTAATGCTAACTCCACATTTCTGAAGTTCTGCCCTATTTCAGCGACTTAAATTTACAGTTCTTCTCAACTAGCACTTTGTTTTGTTTAATCAGACAGAGATCAGTTTCTGTCATTGCTCCTTAGTAATAATAAATGCATTAATGAGCTTAGTTGCTGTAGTAGTTAGACCTCAAACCCAGGAGCTGTAAACCCTAAGCTTTACAGTACAGGGAAGGACACATGCAGAGAACCTTGAATGTCTTTCCCTGCCTTGATTAGCGGTATAGCTGAAGTACTGGCAATCTTGTGTGCATTATTTTTACAGTTAGTGAATGGCAAAACAAAGAGAAGAAATCCCAAGGAGTACATCTACATTGACATGATAGATTACAAGAGCCTCTCCGGGGCATTTGTTCATCATGTATAGATAAATTTAATCTCTCTCTCTCCTTTTTCTTTAATGGAAAGATTGCCACAATGTGGGAGTTAATTAGCAGAGCTGTTTATGAAAAGAGTTTTCTTTACTGACATGGAGAGATAGATGGATGGATTGATGGATGGGCAGATAGATCCTAGGATGATTTTAAGTTTAAAAGAAATCTGAGTGTACTGTATATATAGAACTGCAAAATTCAGCGTTGGCCCGTATTTATAAAAACAAAATTACCAGTTACTGTCATCTCTGGAAAGGCATTTTAAAACAGATAGATTTGGGGGGTTTGTGTGCCCACGGTTAGCATTGCCTAATTGGGCTCACTAACAAGCAAAAAAGTGAGGTGCTCTGTGGCTTCATGCACCCAGTGGGAGCAGAAGGGCCAGCGCAGAAAAGCAGGGGAAGTAACTGCAGCACCAGAAGGGGTGGTGGTGCTTTGAGTGCCTTGAGTTGGTACCTTGCTGAAGAAAATATGCACAGTAAAAATATTTACAAAGAGTAGACAATACTGTTCATTTTACTTTGGCTTTTAAAGACAAAACTCAGTCATATTTCAGGTGTATTTCTTTATTATATTTTAAATTATTCAGGATGGAAAAATATTAAGAATTGCAACTAATGCGTCTGATTTTCTGCATTTTACTCTAAAGGGGGTAAGGCAATAGCTTCCCCTGTTTCCACTTTGATGATTAATACTGATATAAATCTGAACAGGTTCAGGTCTTTCTGTTCCTGATTGGTTTCCATTCCTGCTTCTAATTCACTAAGAAAACATTCTTGTGGACCTGCACAGCACAGTCCTACTTGGATTTCCATTTCTCTGTTCTGATGTTTATTTCATTTTATTTGGTTTCTTAATGAAGTCGTTGTTCCAATTTAATTATTAAAAATGAGAAGCTTTTGAAGTCGAGAGGACTGGTAAAAATAATTTATTCTTGTTTTAATTGTATTTAAGTAAATGCATATTTTAAAGAGATAGGTGAAAACTTTTTATATATATTTAGATTTAGCTTGATAATACATTTTTGAATTAGAGTAGTTTTTCATTACAAATATAGATGTTAAATATATTCTAAGCTCCTAAAAACACTAAAATAATTTATAAAATTCGTTAACAGGATATAGCATGTTGCATTCCTTTGGGCTTTGTTAAGAGGGGAAGCATCAGGTTCGAAGTCAAAACTCAACAAAAATTCGTATCTAGTGAGCCCATGTACAACAGTATATGTAAACATTATAAAGAAACATATTTTGGAATTGCACAGAAATACTTTGAAAATTGCTTTGAGACAAAATATAATTGTCTTACTATAATTGACTTAATATCTGTTGAGTGAAGAGAGACTGTCTCTTTGAACGTAGGACCAATATATCCCTTAGCCTCACAATTATTTCATTCCAAAATTCAGTGCAGAAAATAGTGTGACCACATTTAAGTGAAATTATAAATATTGCTCAGGAGAGCATGAGGACATTTGTCCAGAATAAGAACTCAGGTGTGCCATTCACTTGCCCATTGCCCCACTTTTGAAATTTCAGAACTTCTGATCTCATGGGCTGAGATGCATCCTCACCCAGACACACAATCTCTTTTGTTCCCTGTTAAAAAGAGCATTACTCCCACAGTTTGCTCTCCCTTCCCCAGGTCTTGCTTCAGACAGGAAACTCTCCCTTCGGGGAGGCTACGAAATCCAGCTGCCCAGAGTCTTCCTTACCTAGCCAGGACATCTCCTCCAGGTGTCCATTTCTGGTAAATGAATGGTAAATACAAGAACATGAGTTGGTCACAAACACGCAGTATGACCACATACTAACTATTGTGAACAAATTGTGCCAAATCCTCCACGTTTTCTAAACACAATAATAGTAAAAACAATGAGAGTCCTTCCACTAGCATTTCACTCCAGGTCAACATTATTTAGGTTCATACTGAGTGCTTATATAAGCCATGTCTTCAAACATTAGCAGCTGAGATCCTCGTCACTAGTAGAACAGAAGATTGCGAGCAGTTTTTAAGGCAATAAGCTGGTAAAGCCCACTGAGGCCAAATGTCTTGCTATCACATGGAAAATAAAGATGCATTTTACTGCACATTTGGAAAGGCCACCCCTTGGGAGAGGTGGGGACTCATTTCTTTGTCCATATGAGAAACCACCCATTGCTGTTCCTCTTGAGTGCTCTTGGGGCTTTGCGATTGTTAGATTTAAATTTTTTATTGTTTTGTTAGCTTAACCTGCAGTTGACCCATACAGATTTCATATAGAGTGATGCCACTTAGTAGTAATGCGTTTTCTGACACCCTGTAGAAATTAGGCTGCTAGTGTCGTGGTTTCGGCCGTCAGTACTGGCGTAGCTTCTGGCTGGCTCATCCCCTGGTGAGGAGCTTTGTACAAGATTTCTTTTTTATTATTTAGCACCTTGCTTATGGCATTGCGCTTGAACTCTGGAACTTTTCAAGTCCACTTCCCTGGAGTCTGAGGGCAACTATTAACCCTTAGAATATGAAAAATCTCAAAGAAATGGGAATCCTATAGATGTATCTGCATGGCAGTTATACACAGGGCATTCACTTACGGCTTGGCAACTTTAAACCAGGATAGCTGCTGTCATCTGTCACTCCTTCAAAGACACGGGGATCGCTGCACAGAGGCAGCAAGGGGAGTGAGCCCTGTGCTCTGGTTTAAGCCAAATGCTGTTACGAGAGACTCTTCTACAGACAGTGGAAACCACAAGTACAGTAAGCGGTGGTGCAGAAGGTTTTTCTAGAGGTCTGGCTTTTTAAGCCTTTCAAGCTCTAGTTTGACTCAGCAACTTAATTATGATAGAAGAGACAAATCTCGCGTACTTAAGAAAGCGCTCACTCCACCCAAAATGTGTACAGCATCTCCGAGAGCAAGGCCACTCAGACCCCAGGATCGTCTGTCAGCATAAACATCCCCTCGCACGTCCTAGCCACGGCCACAATCACAAAAAGGCAAAGTTCCCGTTAGCCTTAACACGACCAGGGTTTCACTGCCAACATCTAATGCCGTTGTACATTTACAGTCATAAATACCCTGCTGAAAAGAGGTATTTAGTGCAATTAATTTTAGCACCTGCCAATATATGTTATTGGTTTCTTCAAGTGGGACTTGTAGCAATGTCTTAGTAAAATGTGTCTGTTATAATATAATGAATGCTAACAAAATAGGTTCATTATCATACTGATTACTGGTGATATTCAGTGCTTGATGCCTTCTTGCAAACGCGATCCTTTAGGAAATCAATTCTAATTAAAAAAAAATCCAAATTAAAATTAATGTTTCTAGTGTGCTTTAGCCTTTGAAACAACCAAAGGAACTCGGAATTCAGATTCTTTCTAGAGTATGTGAGAAATGGGAATGTTTTATCTAATGAAGTAGAGTTAAGAAAAGTAAGTAAATTCTTTAACATTTTATTTTGAATTTAAAGTTGCAGGATGGGAAAGTACTAGGCAAGAGCATTATAACCCCAACAAAAGCTCAGCAACAAGCAAGAAAGACTTTTGTGGCACTTTTCCTGTGGTGTCATAAGCATCTCTGAGGATGCGTGCAAGTGTGTGGAGAAGGGAGTGAATGAATGCTTGTATTTCAGGAGAACATTGGGAAGCTGCACTATCCCACCTACTTCTCCCGTTCTCCAGGCTAGCAATTCAACAGCTTTCACAAGAACTGAACTGCAAACAAAAGGAAAGAAAAAGGGAGCAAAAATAAGTAACTTCTTGTAAATACTCATTGGAATCAATGGCACGATTCCCAGTTTTTGGAAGAAGGCACCCTTAGGTTCCCCAGTTCAGATTGTCCAGTTAGACTTCATTTATTCTCGTGGCAGGCAGCTCTTTTGAGTGGGATTGCGTGTATCCCATAAGGACTAATGTGAGGAGTCAGTGGCTGAGCACAGCACCTGAGAGAGGGCCCCGTTCAGGCACAAGGTCCCTTTATAGGCCACTTCCTGAAGAAAAACCTTTGATGTTTTAAAATGGAACTGGGTGACTGTCCCCAAAACAAACATGGGCAAAGTTGCCTGAATGAAAACTACTTCTAAATCTCTTTCCCTTATATTTGTTGGCCCCGACTGTTCAATTGAGAAACATTTCTTTTGTATTCAAACTGGTTGGATGCAGATGGAAGTGCCTGTGCTGCAGTACTTTGAGATCTTTGCATTTTGCTGGTTTTTCACATCATAGCTTAAGCACTTTTCTACCTTAGGAGCCACCTGCCAGGTGGTTTGTGGCAAACCACTCTTTGAAGTACATGGAGGTCATCCAGCCTTTGGGCAGCTGCTCAATCTGCCCTTCTCATAGCACAATGAGAAGCCAGAGAGGTAAATGGTATAGAACTGGCATGAATTTTGTCCTGAATAGATCCACACCTCTTTCAGCTTCATAATTATGAACTGTGATTTAAAATAAAATGTTGCCAATCATTATGCAAATGAAGAAGGGAAAAAAATGTTATTTCTTAGGTGCTGGACCTTTCAAATAGGTCTGTGCAGACTGACAGGCCCTGCCCTTGTGTAGAGCTCTGCAGAACTAATTGGAGCTCTGCAAAGGAAAAGAGAGCACAAAAAGTTACAGCTTGGAAAGAATTTTCTCTACACAGTTTATAACTGCTTCAGAACTAAGTATCCATGTGAACACGCAAAATGATTGCCGTATCTTTGTTAGAAGGTTATTAACTTTTGGTGGATATGAATGTAATCTAACCCATCTATTCGTATTGGACAGATCATGCATTTTCACTGATGACTGTTGGGCATTTGAAATTCAGACAGGCCACTGTGAAAGTAAAATTGGGTAGAAAATGACTACAGACAAATACGAAGCTGACTATCCTGTCTTCATCAAGGAGGAAAAAAACATTTTAAGCCTTGAAAAACAAGGTAGGTGGTCAGAAAATCTTTCTGGTGTTGATAATGGAAACAGGCGTCTATAGTTTCATGAATGTTAAAATACAGGATTTTTAACTTTATATATATATATCCCTCGTTCATTTGAGAGGATGTTCATTTTTTCACCTGTTGAGTCTATATCATAAAATTTCTAGCAATTTGATGGAGAATGAGCTGGGAAAGTAAAACCAGTAATTTTACCCCTTGCAGGCAGTCTCCCGCCTCCCTCCAGGCAGAGGCACTCACAAGGGAACAGACAACCAGAAGTTACCCATTTCTGAGTACTTTTTGTTGTTTTACAAGGTAGTGTTTCCACTTTGCTGGCTAAAGAGCCCTCTGATCACATCTGCTGTGCCATCCCATGGCATCTCCCAGGGTCACCTAGCAGGAGACTTTGCAGTTGTGATTTATCATATACATGACTTGCAGCACAGTTTTACTAATGCTGTATACCCAGTTTAGGCCGAGTTCCTGAGTTCAAAGGGGACCTTGAGGAAGAGGAAGACATTTCAGATTGGTTATCAGTTCATTATATTCGCCTTGTCTGCTTTTTTTCTTTTTTTTTTTTCAGTGTAAAAGGTAATTTCACACCTTTCAAAAGGGAAAAATGAATCTTGAATCTCTATTAGAGTGCACCAATGTACAATGGAGAGACACATCTCTTTAGTTTCATCACGTTCCTACTTTGCCATAAAAAACAAACTCCCTCCCAACCAACCAGCATTTTACAGCGTTTATTGTTTGCATAAAATACTTACATTTTAATTCTTTAGCTCACAGGGCTGTTTGGGGAATATAATTACTAATATTTATTCATTTTAATTTTCTTTCATTAAAACTAACATCTAACATTTTAATTTTTAATACTTCTTCTAGTGTACCTGGTCCTAGAGGGAAAGTAAGGATGCTCCTGGGAAGCTTGTTAAATTCATAGCTAACCTACTGATATGAATCATCAGGCTGTAGAGAATTGGAGGTTCATTTTGCTACTCCCTTTTGTAGGCATTTTCATCTATGATAAGGAGATAGGGGATGTTTTAACATTTTATCTGCGCAGTAAGTATCTACAAAGAATGATTGCAAAGCTCGGTTATAGGTGATGGCAGAGTGGCCAGACAGTGGGGAGTTTGGTCCCGTAGGCGGAGGGAGAGAGATGGGTATAACCCAGGCAGGCGTGCTGGGCTTCTCGCAGGTATCTGGAGAAGAACGACGGAGCGGTGCAAAGAGTCGTCGAGGGCTTTCTGCCTCCTCCTCCAAACAGCCTTTCGGGGGATGAGGCACAGTTCAGTGTCAGGCATTTAGGTCTCTGCTCGGGTGCAGTGGGGTTACCCCCTGGGGACAGCCGACGTGGGAGGGAGCGCTGCCGTGGCGGCGTGCGCCCAGCTGCCGTCGAGCTGAAGGGAAATGGCGCCTGCCTTGGGCAGGCGGTAAGAGCAGCTCCGGTCCCGAGCAGTCGTCTAGTTGCGGTCCGCGGAAATGGGCGTTCAGACCTCCTTGTAAACTTCTCGCTGCTTGTTCACTTCATTTTTATTCTTCATTCACAATCGTTAAAAGGAAAAAAAAAAAAAAAAAACAGCAGAAGGTCTGAGACTGACATTTCCGAGTGAAACAGAGAGTACAAAATTTCAGTTTGACCCTGGCACTGCAGCTGCTAAAATATTAACGGCATTAAATGCAGGTGAATTGGAAATGTGTGTGCAGGCCAAGGATTCCTCCAGGCGGTTTTCTTCCAGCTTCCCCGTTCCCTCCGTCCGCGCCGCCCGGCGGGAGCCTCGTCGGCCGCGCTCGCCCAAATGAAGAGTGACAGGGGTGATGAGGAGCAGGGATCGTGCAACAGCGTTTCTTTGATAGCGAAAGCTGTCCGCCTGATAAGATTTAACAGGCAATATGGGTTCTTCAGGAAATACAAAGCCACCTCTGGGAAGCGCTGAGAAACGCCAGGGAGAGGTGTCTATGTGGATTCTGGGGAGCGCATTTCCCTCCCTCACCGCTCTCATTTCCCACCCGTTTACATACATATGTATTTATATATGTGTGTGTGTGTGTAAAATTAATGCTTGGACTTATCATTAAATTAAAAAGTCATATCAAAAGGTTTCTTCAGGAAGCACCCATCTGTTCTCACGCAGGGGCGTGCTGCCCTTACTGAGCCCACCAGCGCGGTGGCTTAGAGGCACCAGCGACTTCATGAAGAAGACTTGGGGCCTCAGGCCGCGGTGCGTTACGTCTGCAGTAGCGGACTTCGCCTGCCGTGCTCGGACGTTTCTTTGTAATTGGTTTTTGAGCAGGGCCCGTCTCTGTGCCCGCGCCAGGCAGTAATGAGGTAGGGAAGGTCTGTGGCCATGGTGCCTCAGGAGGCCTCTTCCTCTCAACTGCTGCCTTGGATAAACCGTCTCAGCTGGAAGCTTACAAATGGAAATATTTTATTTTATGAATAGAAATACACTATGAGCTGTCCATTTCAAACAGTGTAGAGGGTGGTGTTGCCACACAGCTGTCAGGCACGAAGTTCCTGTTAGTTGCCAGATTTTCATGGTGTTGAGAGGAGTAATATTTTGAAGTGGACATTCTCGGGGCTCCCAAAACCATTTGAATTGTTAATTTCCATCAATGTCACGTAGGCTTTTTCATGGAACTGGATAATGAGGTAAAGCAGTCATTTTGGTATTGCCACAAGTAGGTTACTGGAAAATCTGCTGTGACATAAATGGGCTTTGAAAAAAACAAATAAAATGAAACTTCTCTAACTACCCACCCACCTTTATTTGAACAAAATAAAAGACTACAAAGGAGGTTTAAATGATTAAGTATGTGCCCCCAAGGCATGAGTTTTACTCCTTTTTACCCTTAGGACATGAATAAAAATACAAGAGCTTGTTTTCAAAGTTAGTTCGACGTCATGTTTGTTTGATTTTTCTTTGACTTCTTCTCTGGTCCTTTCCCCCATCACTTGTCCCTCCCCCAGCTGCCCCCACACACCGTTCTTGCTAGCTTTCTTGCAAAGCTGCCAAGAAACTGTGAGCAAATTTAATGTCTGAATAACTGCTTGGTCTCTCAGTGACCTTGAAAAAATTACTTTGCATCATTAAAAATTCATAGAAATGAAATTTTTGTGAGGAGACTGGCACATGCAAAATTAGTACTTGTTGAAATGCAGCTGGAGTAATCCAACTTAGTGAACTTTCAAAACTGTAATTCTTCCGAGAGCTCATTGTAGCCACCTTACAACCTGGATCAAGTGTTGCTATTTGGCTTTCTAAAATAGTATCATCCTATGTATGATGCACCTGGAAGCACTTGTGGTGAATGTACGTAAAATACATATGTAGGCTTACAGGGACAAAAATGTTTGCAGGTTGTTAAATGCTGCTACGACAGTATGTGCTGTATCTGGGTGCAGTGACCGAGCGGGACTATTGGGAAGGGGGTGAATTACGAATTTTGAGTGTGTTTGGGTGCTAACCATATGCCATGTTATCTCACCTTCAAGTTTTATATGAAGAACGTTCTGTCAAAGAAAAACATGAACATAATTAAATAGTAACTGCAGAAGAAAGGTATCTAGGAAAACAGTGCGTTTCGCCTTCGGCAACGCGGTGCAAGAGCAGCTCTGGCAGATGCTGCTCGGAACCGGTTTGGGGAGCAAAACGCGGCGTTCGTAGGCCTGAGCGCTGCGCCCCTGCCGAGCCACGCGGTGCCCCTGCCGGGCCACGCTGCCGCGGCGCTTGGTGCTGCTGGGCACCAGCTAAAGCCCTCGCGGGCTGCCGCCCTGGTTTTGGTGCTGCAGTTTACGCCGCACGGTCAGGGCTGCTGTAAGTGCGCCGAAGCGCTGCAGCGCAGCGCGCGTGACGGCAGCGTCACTAGCGTCACTTGGAGACTCCCCGTCGGCCTTGCTGGGTTTGGGATTTGGGTTCGCTGCGAGCCACGGGAGTGAGGTGCCTCTTACAGTCCGGGGAGGCTATTTTACACCGCAGTTAATTTCCCGTGCGATTTGTGGGGTGCCGGCAGGAGCACGGTGCGGCCGTGAGCGAAGCCGGGCTGAGGCGGTGCTTTCCCGCAGGTCTCCATCCTTACTGATCTGTGTTTCCTCCTGCCTTTGTTTTACAGCGTCTTGGGTTTTTTTGAAGCCCTCGTGTTGCCTTCGCTAGCTCCTCGCTGCTGGTTATTAGCATATCTCTGGGCCGCCCCTGGTGCACAACTGTCCCCAGGTGAAAGCCCTCGCGGGCCGGGAGGGAGAGAGGCTGCAATTTGCAGAGTCCATTATCACCTCCGGACGTGTGGAATGATAATGGAAGTGACAGAGGTGCAGCTGAAAATTGGCTCTTAATATTTTATGCGCTAAAGCCGGGGATTGGAAATCTCACACTGCTCTTCAGGGAAAATGAAGTGTGCACGTCCCTTTCCCCCCCACCTCCCCCTTTCCATCCAGCTCGGCCGTTGGGCAGATCGGCTCTCCTTTTACACCTACGCGTGACGGAAGTGTTATGCTTCAGTAGTGATTTTTTTAAAAGACAATGGCATGAAATATTGCAGAGAGTGAACAGAGTTATCCAGCCGGTTTAGGATGCTGCCAGCAATATCAGCACTGCACTGAAACTTTGGAAAATGCATGTACACAGCTGCTTTTTACCACCTTTCCCCTTTCAGTTAGGCATGAAACAAAATGCCTGCCCTGAGGCAGCATCTCCAAATTGCTTTCGTCCAAATCTTCTCTGCAGCTTGTCGCCTGTAACCTGTTTGGTTTCATCGCTCTGTTACACTGCTTGCAAATTATGCTCCTTTATCAAGGCGGCCCCCTTCCCCCTCTCTGCACATACACACCAAACTGTTATTCAAGATTACTGCTCATCTATTCACATGTAATGTGTCATGGATACATAATTTTTAATAGTTTCTTCTTCTAAATGACCTATGCAAATAGCAAATTAGCTTCCTGGCCTTTCACCAAACTCTGCTGACTTTCTGTGTCTTCTTGGTGCTGATTACAAGCAGCGTGAGATGAAATTGGTTCTTGCAGCTTGGCTTTATTAATTTCTTGTGTTCTTACATCAGTTAAAATGCTTAGAAGTGGGTGCTGCCCTGATTCTCACTGACCTAGAGATTTCCCGAGTGCTTTGGAGGACTCCTTCCCTTCTGCTTAGCCCCTGACGTACAAATACTGAGGAAGGGAGTAAGAGTGCTCTGCTGAAGGGTATTTCCCTGCACACACAAGTGCTTCGTACTTTCCTTATATGCTCTGCCTTTTCGAATGAGATAGTCCTATCTTTTTCACAGTAAAGTCTTAATATGTACTCAGGCATTTCCCCCGCAGATGAGTCTCACTGTAAACAGACTCGTGAGCCATGCACTGATACAATTTAATGCCAGCAGTTGGCCAACATTACACACAGCCCTAAATTCAGCCTGATATCGTGGGTTGCCTTACTCGGAGCTGCATGTTGTTTCTGATATCCTACTCACAACCGGAAATGTTTAAATATTCATGCAAGCCACCATTTTGTACTTGTTATTAAAGTAATGGGCTGAGAGTTGTGTAGATAATATATTTAACTAGAATTCAGGGAACATGAGTTCTGGTCATAGTTCTGCAGAGACTTCAGTTGGGACTCGTGATTCCTCCATGACTCAGTTCTTCATTTTTTAATGAGAAGTAAACACACTTTTTCAGCAGATTTGTTGTGATTTAGCTGTTAATAATTTGGGGATTGCTCAGATATAATGCCGTTATGACAAGGAAAACACTTTGAGAAATCCAGTATTACTCATCGGTTTATAGACTGGTCTTGAAAGAACTTCCCTGTAAAGGAGGTTGTGGTGTTGCAGCTATTCATGTTTTTATAGTGTTCTGAACTAATTCCACAAAGCTGTAAACCGCTACCACCCACCCACACTGACATTTTCTGTCTATCTTCTCAGCAGAGAAGAACTAAGTTGCACAGATCACCATTAGCTGTAGCTAGCTGAAACTGGGTTGCAGGAGTGCCAGTTTGAAGCAGGGCAAATTGCCAGGATAATAAACATCTTTTCTTCAGTGGTTCCCACTTGACTGTTTTGAAAGTTATAGAGGTTTTTTAATTAAAATTTGTTATTGAAATGAGTAACCCTGCATGCCATATGGGAACAAATAAAATATAAAGTCCACACTTTCCACACTATTTATGTTCTGTGTCTTTGCTTGTTCTCTTTTAAATAAAGAACTAAAGAATCACCCTATTAAGATTTAATTGACTTCACACATGCACACTCACCCACCCAAAATCCTAACTAAGAATGAGGAACAAATGTTTCCAGAAGTCCTGGGAACATTTTATTTGGTTAAAAAAATAGCCAGATTCAGATTTTGCTGTTTAGTCACCATATTTGTGCACAATTTCTATATCTCATGCCAAGCCTACTGCAGATAGGCAATGAATTTTTATGATGCAAAGCCCTTGTGCAGACAGTCAGAAGGTGTGGTATATTTGCAAGACATTACAAGAAGTCATAAAAAGTGAAAGAAGGTGCTCTCATAGATGGAGCGAGGTGAGGAGAGAAGAATGGCATTGGGGTAAAAGCTAGACTGGACTGCTGGAGTCTTAAGTCCTTTCTTTCTGAGCACATTGGAAACTGTTGAGAAAGTGAAGAAAAAAAGTTTGAGGAAGAATTTTCTCCATATCAGATGGCTGAGAGTAACCAACTAGCTCCAGCTTCTCAAACTTCAGGCTATTTGGATCTGGGTTTTGGATGTAACAAGTCTTGCTGAAAATAAAAAAAATCACATGTTTTTTTTTTTTTTTTTTTTTTTTTTTTTTTTTTTTTTTTTTTTTTATTTACACTTACTTTTCAAAAATTATCTAAATTTACCTACTGTTTTGGAGTTTCAAAATGTAGGGAGTAATTTTTTGGCTACTAGAATAAATATTTTCCAGACTCTGAAAAAACATCAAATTATAATGTATTCTCATAAATAATTGTACAAAGCTGAAATCCACTATGGTCCATGGTGCCATGGAGGCACATGGGTTTGATTAGCTTAAGATAGTACTTGAAATACTAAAGAGTTATATTCAAACATTTCAGCTTGGTAACCTTTTTGAGGACGCTACTAAGCTGCTCATATGTGAGCAGCTTAGTTTAATGGCACCTTCAGTTCTGGCCTCCCATGAAATACTCTGTCCTGTTTTCTAATCAGACTGGCTTTTACAAAACTGTATGTCTCTCTTGCTTCAGAAGGGTGGAAACAGGCTATACTAAGCTCTTTTTTTTTCGAAGTTTTCTGCCAGCTGAAGTTTTCTTGACACTTCCCAATTTGCAGATGACTGCCTATACTGTGGCCTTTTGTGTTATTCAGATGTTGTAACACAGAGAATAGAAATGGGGGGGGGGGATATTCTCAGAACTTACAAATAAAGAGGGAGCTGAAAAAGTAAAATACTCTGTATGAATATTTTGTGTAAAGACAAGTATTGATTTAAGAGGTTAATGAGAGAGGGAGAAGAATTCCATTGTAGCAGTTGGATTTTCAGACACTTCTATAGCAAGTGCCGTAACGGTCTAAGCATTTGGTTTGAAATACCTACCTCAGGCCATAGCTCAAATTTAGGAGACTTGGTTTACACCCTTATTTTCAAGCAGAACATTTGATCTGAATGTCTACTTGGTTACATGAGATTTTTTGCCCAAGTAGCTCCACTCCAACTGGCCCACAGCATTTCATGCCATCTCCAGGGTGAAGTTTTCTGACTTGACCTTAAAAATTGAAGTTCAGTTGGCTTTGAGGCATTAAGAGAATCCTCATGCAGCAGAAGGATTTGTCCTGGTGTCGTTCAGAACTTCCCTTGTGTCCCTACTGCTATGCAACATTTCTTGGGTGGATGATGTATTGTTCTTGCTTCTCTTTAATTCTTTGAGTATGTAACTGAGAAGTGCTTCACCTTGGAAATTATATCTGAATTTGGACTGAAAGCTTACGTGTGAGATAACTGTTCCAAGTGAATAAAATTCACCCTTATACAGAGAACAATACAAAAGTATTGTATCCTCATTCCAAGTCTCATGGGTTTTTACCAAGTAAGGCTTATTATGTGCCTTGAGCCACACATCTTGCTGTGCTCTTTGCTATCTATCAGGCAAAGCATTCTCTCAGACATGCTAACAAAATCTAAGGGTATATTTTCTTATAATAAAGAGGCAAATCTGAAACAAGAGTCATCATGGTCATTTCTAAAAATCGTTTATGCTATCACATAGAATGTATTCCTCATTACTGAAATCATCTTTCTAACAGATTTCGTGCAAATTTTGTATTATGCTGCACTACATCTGGAGACCTACATGATGTCGTCTACATGTTTATTTATATTAAGAATTTGAGTTTGACTTAGTTTTCTAAATCAAGGAGAAAAGAACAGGGAGTAAAATGATGAGAACAGAATTTAATCTGCTATATAATAATCAAGTGACAAAAACTATTCCCCTTGTTGTGGAGAGATTAATCAAAAGATTAACCAAAAATACTTGCTAATGACAATTCTTAGGACAGTCCAGAATATGTCCTAGACAAAATAAATCCTTCCAAATCTATAAGAAACTTTAAGATTTAATTGAAATGTTATAGTCAGTAAATCAATCACTGTGTCAGGTTTGTAATTCTTTGTTTTGTATGTTTTGCATATGTAAAATCTCATCAAAACTTTGTCATCCGTGTTGGTACAAGGGGTCAGATCTTTGAACTCTGTCGTCTTTGGGTCCTTCAGTGCCTGGGCAGGTTGTGCCAGGCTGATGCTCTGGAGACACTCCGAGTTGGACTGGCTGGCTGTTTGATAGACAACTGTGTGGCAGCTGTCGATTTTTATGGCATATGGAGACTTTTTTCATCTTATGCTCCGTCGTCATCTTTTCCCATCTCTAGGACCGATCACAAAGCAGTTGACGTAGGCGCTACATTAATGGCTTTTAGTCATCTTAGGATCTTGCTGTATAAGCAAAGGGATCCTTCATTAGTCAGCTGTATTGATTTTATGTTGGTTTTATGCAATTGCAACCTGCTGCAAAAGATGTTTTACTCCATGGGACTGAATGTAACAGAGCTTTGGTGGGGCATTGTGTATCTCTAGGGATAGCATTGCTGCTTCCATGATCAAGGGCTATAATGAGGAGCATGCCTTATTTGGGGGCATCTGTCTCTGTTAACTTAATAGGTGACCTGAGTTATTCTATAGAAGCATTTAGCCCAAATAACTTCTTTTGTGAACTGGATTTAATACGATCTGTTTCTCAGACTGGTTCCTGATGGGTTGATTGCAGTTAAAAAAAAAATTAGGAAAGAAATGAAAACTAAACAATACTGAAAAGGAATATAGGAGTCCTGCAGGATTCATAGTGCCTTTCATGGTGCAAGGGAGAAGGAAGCAGCAGAAAGCAAACAGCTTCTGAAAATTTCACTGAAACATTCTGTTGTCTTCAGACTCTTTCCACTGCCAAAGCAAGCTGAAAATCACAGCAAACTAGGAATGAGGTGACAGCTTTGTCGTGTTTTTAATTGGTTTTTCTCTTTATCTTCATGACTGACATACTTAATGCTTTACTTTCAGAACTGTCAACTTTCCTACCCAAAATGCTTTCAAATGCTGTGGAGTTCCTGTAAAGGAACAACTATGTCAGATGTGCCCATCTGTTTCTGATACATCAATGTACACAAGGAGCTGAAAAGGGAGCTAATCCCTCCCTCTCTTGCCCCACTTTTCTTTATCTCAAATAATCCCAGTCCTGGAACTTTTTTAAAGTAAGAAAGGATCCAAGCCAGAACCACAACTTTAATGCAGGAACCCTCCAATCAGAGAAACTTTGCTCCTTTATCAGGAGCTCGATGTTGTAACTGTTCCTGTGGGTGTTTGGGTGGGACTTGTTAGCAGGTGCTGCCTCTGCTACAGGCCTCTCCCACTCTGGACTCAGAAGGTAAGACGGGACATCTGATGCAAATGTGATGAGCTGTGCTCAGTGTCAGCTGGGGAATGTGGTGGTCAAAGGGCCTCTGAAGAGTCTCAGCAACTCCTCTGAGCTACAGTAGGCAAAGCTAGGAGATACTGTATAATAAGGTTTCCTTTGCTGTTATAACCATGATAGTTCTTAACTTTCAAGGCCTTGTGTCCAGAAAGCTCTGGTTCTCCTTAGTTAAGGACTGTAAAATGCAATATAATGTGGCTCCTTGTCTTCTTATGTTTAAGAAATGGTCTAAAGAGTCAGATGAGCTATCAAGTATCCTTCATTTAATCATGGTCTTCCTGCCTTTCTTTGCTGAAATTTCTGTACCACAATGCTGAATTGGAGTGAAAGTAGTGAGGGATTAAAACCAGGCAGCAAAGAACTATGATTTTATGTAGTAACTAAGGGTTTTCTTCAGAGGATAATCTAGTAACTCAGTATTTCACTTTTGCTGACTTTGTTGCCACTGTAAGAACTTTCAAGGTGCTTCTTGGCTGTAAAAATATGCGTTCGTTCTTGTTGAATAGCCAGCTTGCTTTCTGGGTGATGGCAAATAGTAAAATACTTAAGTAAAACTGCTGCCATTGATTCTTCATCAGTTACTCTGACTCATTATCACATATTCTGTATGTGGGTAAACGAGTTCTCATGTTACAGACTGTTGCTGGAAAAAAAAAGAAAAGAAAAGATCAGCATTTTCTTCCATTTCCATTCCCCTCAGTCTTTTGAGGGGGGGGGGGCAAGGGGAGGAACAAAAATCAAACTAAAACAGTATATATATTTTTTTTAAGTAGTCAAAGGCTAAAGCAACAATGCACACAATCCTGTTGAGTCATATGGGAGGGTATTTGAATACCACAGAAGTTTCAGAGATGGCGCAGTTTGTGTGGTTTGCTTTTGACATATTCCAGTTTTGAGCTCCTGAGGTCCCCTGAGGCTTTTTGTGGATTGAGGAGAGCTTTAGTTAAGCTTGATTTGATTCAGCACTTCTGGAGCCAAGACAAAACAAAGCTTTCATATTTCCTAAAGAGCATGTTATCCTTAAAACACTTAATTTGTATCCTCTACTCTTCATAGTAAAAGAGGCTTTCCAATGCATGGGATATTAGCAGGCTTTATTCTCTTCTGCCTCCCCTGCATCTCCATATTAACTGTATAGAGGTTGCATTATTTACCTGTATTTGTATTTGCTTGCAGATCTTGACATGTGTGTTATACAAATGGACTGTATGACCAGGAAGAATAAAGTAGTAAAAATGGAGCTGAGAAGGGTATTAATTTCTGCACACTGTGCACATCTGAAAGCCTGTTTTGTCCTACTGTGACTGTGCAAAAGAAAATCTCAGAGTGCAAGGGGGAGAAAGTGTGCATTAGTAAATATGTGATAGTGTTTCACAAATAAGATCAGGTGAAAAATGACCCTGTAGTGGGAGAGGAGCAAGAAAATATTATCCATCAATATTGTGAAATAGGTAGAAAAATCTTGTAGCCGAGCTGGGCAGTGTATTGAAAAACGAATCCCCTGGATATTTTTCTCAGGAGTAATCCAGTGGCCTCTTTTTGCTGCTGAATGTTGTCCTATTTATTCTTAGCCTTGGCCACAATGCATGTAGCAGATGAGTTTGGGATGGCATAATACTCCTGAGGGTCTGAGTCCACATGTCAGCCCCTAAATGTCTGTCTCCATTACAGGTGGTAGAGACTTAAAAAACCACTAGGCAGAAGCCTCTTGCAGGCAGGGACGAGGAAGTGGAAGATGAGCTCCCCAGATCACAGGCAAGGGAGCGGGTTTGTAGAGCTGCTCACGCTGTAGTCTCTGCCCAAACGGAAGATGCTCATGAGTGTTTTAAATGACAGCAAACACCTGCCCCTGTCTCCAGCACACACGGACACAGAGCTGGAGACTTGTCTCAGCTCTGCAGATGTGAGCGTGGAGCAGGTCCCCTGACCTCACTGGGCAGACTGATGAGGGGCAGCAAAAGAAATGAGATCAGAAGCTGGCCCGTGCCCTCCGGTGTAATGCAGATCTGTGCTTATTTATGGCTGCATGGGCCATGGTCCAGGCTAAAATAAATAAAGATCACATCCGGCATCTAAAAAGGACACAGAGAGGGACTAAAGATGCAGAGATGAGACAGCAGTTTAGAAGCAGTTTTTCTGCACCCAGCTGGGTGCCACTGTGTGGATATAGAACAGAGATGCTGGGACTTTCAAGTATACTTGTCTTTGTGCTTAATTTTCATCAGCTGTTTATTTTGTTGGAGATCAGTAGTAACCTTATTGCTGTAAATAATTTTGGCTTTGCCTGGCAAATTAATGCCTAGTGTGATAGGCAACACATAGAAGGTGGAAAAGAGCTCTGATTATCTTCCATGTGCAGGAATTGGGCTGGAAAGGTTAAATTCGGAGAAGGGATTGCATGGAGCTGGCTCTGATCCTCGCAAGGCTTCTGTTGGTATGCTGTGACATGCACCAGTGTGAGGCCACAGCTAGTACAGAATAGAAGCATATTTAAAATAACTTACGGATGCTCCTTTATACCTGGCAGTCCATGAGAGCAAACCCATGCGTCCAGGCAAGGAGATGGGAAGGTATGGGAGAGTGCTGGCTTTGCATCTGTGCTTGCTGGCCAGATCTTGGGCTCTCCCTTGCTACATCTACGTGCAGTACCCAGAACGATGGGAACTTTGTTTTGACTGTTGTATTGTGGTGCTGCATGATGCAGGCTAGTAGTAATTTAATAAATAAATAAAGCTGTGATCTTTCTTATCCATGCTAATGAATGATTGCTCCATGTAAGCCAGATACTGACTTGGCTTACGTTAAATCCATGTGGCAAAGAAGTCGCGTGTGTTTTCTATGCCTATTAGACTCTCACGTCTTCCCTGCTGCATTTCTGCTGCTTTATATTTGCAAGCTGTCCCTTTCTAGAACTGGAGGGAGGAGTGGGACTGACTAGCAAGATAAATCTAGTTCCCTGCAGTGCTAACAAAAGCGTTGCAGAGATGTTCTCTGGCAAGAAGAGGGAAAAAGCAGTCAATGCATTTTCCATACAGCAGAGCTCCCTTATTAGTCTCTTTTCTGATTTGGCTTGTTTGGTTTCAGTGAGTGAATAAGATCTCCAGGCATTATTAATAGTCAGGAGTGCAAATAAGCAGGCTTTTACCCACAGCCCTGCTGTTATCTCTAACACACAAATAAACTACAGATAAATTGCAGAATTAATCACGCTAAATTCTTGGGCCCTGATAAGGAGATTGCCGCTCTATTTTTATTTATTTTGAGCCTGGAAAACAATTTAACTGAGTTCCTCTGGGTGTGCTTGTTTTTTTCGTATCTTATGGTGTTACACTAGATGTTATCGTTACTGCCGCGTTAGTGTGTCGGAGCAGCATTCCAGTGATGATATCCACCTTATTCAACCCCACTGCTAAATGAACTGGGACAGAAAAGCTAATTATACCTCTGCTATGGAGCAGAGTTTCCTATTATCCAGTCTACCCACTGCAAGAGGATAGACTGGATAATAGGAATGCATTTATTTTTCCCTATACAGATTAGGGGCTACCTGAAAAGTGGATTTTTTTTTGGGGGGGGGGGGGGGAGTCACATTCCAACAATACTTTGCATAACCCATGTAAATTCTTCAATGAATCCTCTTTAACCATGTTCAATCTCCTGTGATGTTTTGGGGTGAATACTTAGGCAATTAATTTTTAGCCGGAAATATAGTCCCGGAGAGGAAAGCTGCAAAATAATATTTGTTTTTATGTGTGATTAATTCAGCTTACGCATTTTTAGAGAAACAGAATATTTGGGAATAGTCTTTGTTGTCCAAAACCTTTCTCTGAAAATAAACTCTGAAAATTATACCTAGGTTTAGAAGCCACATCCTTTATGGAGCATGTGTAGGTTTGCTGTGTGTGCAGATGCAATCAGCACTATAAGTATCATAAACCGTAGTCATAAAAAATAACAAACATGTCTGAGGAAACCATGACCTGATTATAAAAAACATTTTAGTTTCACTGAATGAACTATTTCCTGAAAATGATTAACTTGGCTGTAGTAATAAATGAAGTAATAACTCTCCATTTGATCCTCGTTTAATCCATGAGACAAGATTTATTACTGGACCCATTAACTCTTTTGATGGGAAAATGCTCTTTGTCTCCTATTTGTACAGTTTTAATTTGGAGGTTTTGCATTCAGACAGGTACATCTTGGATTTCAGATGAGTATTTCACACTGAAAAATACACAAGATAAGATATCAAAGCGGTGCCCTGCTGATGTATGTAGTATTGTGCTAGTCTTTATGGAATTAAGTTATGGTCTGACTGAAGTCTAAAAACAGAGGAAAATCCATTTAAAGCTTCCAGTCCCTTCTGAATTCACGTTCCTTTTGCCAAATATGATGGCTGCAAGATCACTTGTGGATCTATTTCTGCATGAGAGAAGACTGTATGAACGGCAATATCTTGTCCTCACAGGATGCATTAAGAAGAGAATGCAGGACTTTGCATTTCCTTGTCTCTGTGGGTTTAAGCTGGTCTACTGCAGTCACGTTAGGCATTTTGAAGAGACAGCATATATATATATATATATATAAAATATATATATATATATATATATATAATTTTGCATTTGAATTGTCTGAATTCCTACAATAAGAAAGGCACTAAAGCATGTAAGTGCACTGTATAGGAGATTCAGCCAAACCAAAATGCCAAATCTCAACAAATCTGGGCTTTACGGTGGTTCAGCACCAGAACTAAAAATGTCCTCAGTTTTTGGCACTTGTGAGTGGCAGAGGAATGCACTGGCGCAGTGGCTTGAGTTGGAAACTCTACAGGAGATCTAGGAACCTAATTTTAAATATTTTTAGCTCCAGATCTTGTCATGTCCCCTCCCATAGCAAAAAGTAAGGACTGTCATCAGCCTTGCATAGTCGAAAGTGTTCCGTGGCTCCTGTACATTGAAACCTAAGGAGCCCCACGCTTAGTTTGGCTGTCATGATACCCAGCGTATTTCGTAGAAACTGTATTCCAAGACACTCTCTGCAGCTGCAGAATGAGGTGCATTTGCTGATGGTGACAGCATCACTGTTATTAAGCTCAAGTGAAATGTCTTTGTTTCTTCCTTAAATTGTTGGAAAATGAAGTTTTAACTTACAAGTTTTTTTAAAAAAACCTAAATAACAAGCACAGTTAAGTTAAAAGCAGTATCCCATTTTAGGGTTTTTTCTTTCTAAGGAATTAATACAGAAGGGCCTTGCTGCCTCAGTGTCATTATGTAATCCCATGGTCAAAAAGTAAGGGGAGGCGGCTGTGCAGCGTGTGTGTACTCACTGTCTGGAGTAGAAACAAAAAATCAAAAAAGGTGTAAGTGCCTATTTTCAGATTGTTGCTACTGACAGTAATGGGGAAATAAGTTACTTCGCATTTTAGTGTGCTTTCAGACACTAAAAGAAGCTTGTTACTAGCCGCAGCATTCAAAGTCCCTTAACATCAGTGAGAGCTTAATTATAAAATGCTCTCTCTCAATAAGCACGTGCAATGTTACGTAAAGGTAGACACTCACGAAGGGCTGCCACAATTACAGACCTCCCTTTTGCTGCTCCGGAGAGGCACGTACCTCTCTGCCTGCTCTCAAAGAGCAGCGAAAGGTGCAGCCCGCCCTGTGGGCTGATCCCGCCACGCAGAGCTGTACCGGCTGAGTAGTCCACTGACATCAAAGGAAGCCTTTGGAAGATAAAATCTTGGCATCATATGGCCAGCTAGGATTTCACCCAGGCTGCATAAATGAAAGCAGGTATGCGCATTTTCTGCACAGCTTGGACCTTAAGGCCAAACGGTACCCTGAGGTGGAGCTAGACGAGCCTTTTGAAGTCACTAAGACTGCACGGTGTAGCTGCACCACTAAATGTCTGGAGAAGAAAGATTTCTTTTCTTTTTTTTCTCTTTTTTTTTTCTCCCCCCCCCCCCCCCCCCCCCGCAAGCTCCTGAGATAAGAACACTAAAGGATTGGTTTTAGATGAGTGTCTGGAAGGCAATTTAAAATAGTAAGCTGCACATAAATTTCCACAATTCTTATTTGATCATTTTTGACGTTCAGTGTTGAGTTAAAAAAGCAAAATGTTCAAAGAGTGTCCCGGATCAGGCCCCGTTTCTTCAGTGCGGCACCCACGTTGAGAGGGCCTGTTTTGTAGAGACGCTTGCCCTGTACTGTGTCGGCTCAGCCCTCGGTGCAGGGCTGTAGGCAGCACCGATTTAGGCACGTAGGTTCGATAGGGTTGACACAAATGTCTTTTAAGCTGATGATGGCAGAGCTTAAAAGTCAGGAACTTCTTGGGTCTGCCTGTGGGGTGAGGGCTGAGGGGGCAAGTGCATCTTTGCAGTGTTTGAAGTGATTCAGGAGCAGAAGCCCGTTTCAGGGGCAGGCGAGCGCTGCAGCGAGTTTGGAGCTGAGAGACGGCTTCTGGTCAAACAACCGGAGGTTTTCTTTTGGTATAGCAACAGCCTGTTTGAAAAAAAGACTTGAAACAATATTGTTAACTGAATTTGCACGTGGACTCATATAAATCGTCTGCCAAAATAAGGCAGGATGTTATGCAGAAGGATTCAGTCCGGCCCTGGCAGAGAAGGAAGTAACGATAAGCCTGGTTACACCTTCGCTGCAACTGCCTTGAGCCTGGTGACAGACTTACTCGAAAGAGGCAACCTCAGGTTTTCAGGAATAGTTCTGAAAACGAAGCTACTGCACTGTCACTCTAAATACCAATGTGCCGAAGTTTTCAGCACACCTTTAATCCTGTCGCATGTTTTCTTTTTATGGTGCCGTTTTGCATGTCTCTGCAGAGTTTCCTTGCGCTGTACGTAGACAGCTTGCATTGACAGCCAGCACAGCCAGAGCGTAGCTGTAAATGCTGAGCTGTAGGAGTTACAGGTACTTTTTTCTTCCCAGATACCCTCACCAGTACCTAAACGCACTCTGCTTTTGCTCTTGGCTGGCTGTCAATTTTTGTATTGGAAATTGGACAGTCAAGCATTTCTCCTTATCTGGCAGACCTGGGAGTAGTTAGCTGGCTGGATACAGTGGAAGAGGTCTGTATGGGGCTCCTCTCCCCGGGCTCACAAAGTAACGTAAACGCGGAATAACTTTGGCATTTCTGTGGTCTTGTGGCCGTGCAGTTTTGCAGAGTTTAACCTCTGGACCTGCTCAGGGTAGAGTTGCTTGCTGCAGCTCGCATCACCCGACTGCTTTTCAGGACGGGATGAGAGCACCGGCCCTTGTTCACAGAAAGGGAAAACCGTACAGGACTCGGCAGCAGGTCTGGCCTGCCCCATCCTGTGTCTGTGCACTTGGGCAACCTATTTCTTGCCCTTTGGATTACTCTTCCAAGCCCTTGCACGTGGGAATAATCTGTTTTCATTTTATTTTTCCACTTGAAATCAAAATGACTGCTCACATCAGCTATGTTTACAAGATCAGACCCTCTTCTTTGTGAAGATGAGTTGATCTCTGCTTTTCTTACCAGCAAATCTACCCAAGAGAAAATGGCCAGAAAATGTTACTGGCCTGGAGACTCACTAACCTACCATTTAAAAATGAATTGAAAGGGTTTATCTATTTTTATACAGAGTGCAGATCAATAAATCTTTAATAAACGTTCAGTTTCTTAGATAATGCATCTTTTGAGCTATTGGGAATGCTATATTACATACAAAGAAGAGCTTCAGTACCCCCCCCCCCCCAAAAAAAAAAAAGGTAAAATTCCCAGCCCTGGGAATTTTACACTTTAATCAGTTTGTTTAATAAAATGCAATAGGCTATTGCAGTTGTCAACAGACTACTTTTCAGAAATCTAACATGTACAGCTGTCTCATTTGTTAATGTAAATCGCAAAAATAAATGATAAATACAAAGCATTCAGCTGAAGTTGTCTTAACTCTCACGATGGCTTTCTTATGCTATTGCCTCAGTGGCTTAAATTTATAGTGACAGCACTGCTGATCTGATGTCTTCATACTAAGTTTTCAAATAATCCTTAGAAGAAAGGAAAAATTATGGCTGTGGGTTTGAATTTAGAGTTATAGACACCTCAAAAAGTTACTTTACTGTTTCATTTCTGGTTCAAATGTGAACTGAGATGTATTTGTAAAAAAAAAAAAAAAAAAAAAAAAAGGTTGGCTGTTTGGTATTTAAGTCATCTCAACAAGCTTGTGGTTGTAACAGTGAAAAGTAGTTGTATGTATTATAATAAGGTAATAAATAATACATATCTGTCTGAATCTGTCCATTCATCCATGTATCCATCCAGCCATGTAACACCACTCCTCTTCACTGTGGAAAAAAAAGTCCATAATAGCCTCTAGGTATTTTGTCCTGGAAATGATTTTGAACCTAAACCTTGGATTTAGTGACACTCCTGCTTTGATCAGGTTTGGTTACAAACTAGGTTTTCAGGGCGACACTGCGCACTCCGGACCATAGCCAAAACGTAGCTCTCTGCTTGCTTTTGGAGACAGCTTTTTCATTCCTGGCTGGCCTTTTCGTGGTGGGGGTCCCGTGCTAATGCGTTATGGTGTTCACGATTGGGGGTGCTCTGCTTCAGAGGGGTGGGAGCAAGACTGGGCAGGCAGGTGGAGAGGGCACCGGGACCGGCCGCCTCCTGCAGCAACCTGGCAGGGAAAGAAAGCTGGTGGGGGGAATGCGTGGGTCGGGACCTGGGTCCCAGCAGCGTCCCCCGTGGGCTGCGAGGCAGCCGAATGGCACCTTCTGTGAGCTGCTGGTGGAGGAGATGGGAGCTCCTGCAGGGCCTCACGCGAGGCCCCGGCTGGGCACCTGGTGCTGCCCCCGACGCCGGGCTTCCAGCTGTGGGAAGCGGGAGGGGAAAATAAACAAATAACCTCTTTGAGCTGCGGCTTGGTAGTCGCAGTGGGGAAGCCGCGCGGGAGGCCGGCACGGAGCAGGGTCGAGCGTGGCGAGGCGACGGGAACGTCGTTCCCGCTCTCGGCGCGGCTGCCTCCCCCGGCACGGGGGTCTGGAATCGCTGCGCGGGAGTCCCTGCCTCATCTGTCCTCCTGCCGCGCTCCCTGCCGCGCAGCGGTGCTTCCCACGAGGCAAGGGGACGGGAGAGGCAGGCGCGAGGTGAGCGCCGTCAGGAGACGGCAGAGATGCATCTGTATCCTGGGAGGGCGGCGGGACTGGCGCTGCGGAGCAATGCTGTTCACACGAGTGACGGTAATTCTTTTCGTCTGCATTTGCGTCCTCGTTGTTACGAATTATTTTATTTCTTCTGTAGATTTACTAAGCGCCTCTTGGCCTGATGGCTCGGTGCTTATTTACCAAGTTAAACCAAGCAACAAATTACCTAAGTTTGCCTGGGCGCAGCAGACCAATATGAGAACTGTCGTCATTCTGCTAGGAAATAAAAACAAACAATCAGGCCAGAAATAAACAAAATAGGAAGGCTTTTAGTGCGCTGCCTGCCTTTGCACTCTGCCAGATCTCCCGGGAGAGAAGAATCCATGTTCGAAGTCCTCATGGCAGAAGAGCTCTGCTATCCCCACGGCCTCAGTCCTGAGGGGTCTCCTGGCTCATTCATACGCCCTGCCTTCCTTGCAGGAATCTGTGTACGCTGGTGTCTGGTGCGACTGCCCCTCTGACACTAACATCAAAATGCGCCTTCTCCCTAGCAAAGTCTGGTCCCATCTGAGAACTTACTGCATCCATCCGCTTTGGCTTGACTTTGACTTCTAAAATGGAGCTGCAGTGGGGCTGTGTTTCCCCCGGTGATTTGCAGCAGAGGTCAGGTTTTCGACAGGCACGCAGGAGTCTTGTGGCTGGCTCCACAATTGGCCGTTCTCCATGGAGCCCATTAAAGCTTTTACGCTACAACTTAGGCTAAGAAATTCTATTTTATCAATTTTATTGTCCTCAAGGTATCATGGTGAATGTCAGATTAGATTATACGAATGAAGATAGCTTTACTGAAAGCCTGTGAAAGACTGTGCTAACTTTATAACTTGGTTTATAAAGTGCTTCTATTAATATTGAATTGACTGTGAGTGAAAAGGCAGGAACTGTTTGGTCTTTTGAAGAGTTGGTTTTCCTGCAAGAAGCGACACAGTTGTGGGGTCCAGTTGAGAGCCTCGGATAATCACGCTGGGTTCCAGGCATTCGGTGTTTACAATCCCCGTACGTTTTCTCTGCAAACATTTTCCCTTCTCGGATGTTTGTTTTTGCTGACCCTCTCCAGTGAGGAGACAGCGTTCCTTTATTAATCTGTAAATCAGAGACATTTAATTGGCTCCTTCAGTTTCAGTATGGGTTTGGTCGTGTTCCAGTTGAAATAATGTCGCTTTGACCAACCACTGTGATGTCTGCTTTTCCAAGCAGGAGACAGAAGAAAAAGCAGAGATAAGATGCAGCCAAACAGAATGCCTTTTGTCATTTCCAATGGCCCGGTCTGCTCTGGTGTGGGCAAAAGGCCAAATGTAATATATTACGTACTATAACAATATAACCATATATATATATATATATATATGTGTGTGTGTGTGTGGTTAATATTAGAGAAAACGTGAACTTAGTGTCTTAAGTAGAAGGAGTATGCGCGTTTCTTTTGAATAAAACAGTACTTGCTGAAAGGAGAATTGTTTCTCTCCTTCCAGCTAACTCTAGACTTGAGAAGCAGTTGCAATGCTGTTTACATTTAGAGCTATCCTCAGATCAATTGATAAGGAAGGCAGATGAAGACAGGCTCCTCTGATGATCAGAAAGAGCCCAAAGTATGTCATGAATTTCTGAGAATCTTTCTAGGGTGTACTGCAGCTAATTAATGAGGAGGAATAATCAAAAAAAAAAAAAAGCATAGAGAAAGTACAAATACCAACTGCAGAACTAACCTCAAGGGTCGGTCCCATACCTAAGCAGTCTTCTCTAGAATTTTTTTTAAAGAAGCAACTGCATTTATTTTCCCCTTTGTTTTCTTGTGGTGGTCCCTCCAGCTTTGTGTGATGGCTATCCTCAGTATGTGGCCCAGAGAACCTGTGCACTGATAGGAAAGAGCCAAATAATCCCAGCAGAATGGGCATTGCCATCCTCCTTCCCTTCCTACTCCTCAGAGTAGCTCTGAGCTGGTCAGACTTTGTAGTCCCCTTCAGCCCTTGCAAATCTGTTTCTTTTCACTTCCACTTGCAGATACCTGAGTAATTTGCTTTCTCCTCTCCATTTTGAAGCTGTCTCAGAGTCTGGACACACTGCTAAGGATCATGCACCAAAGTTATAACTTGACAGATGCATATGTGAGTTAGTCCTTAAGAAAGCAAAGACATAATCTCTTCCAGAAGCTGCCGGCATGGGCTAGCGAACAGCACTGGCCATGAGCACATTGCAGAGCAAGGCTCTGGGCCTCGGCCACCCCTGCCCTCCCCAGCCTCTCGTCGCTCTGCCCACAGGAGGAGAAAGCCCTCTGAGGTGCATAGAGCTTGCTGTGGTACTTCCAATGCACTCATGAAATAGCAGGTATAGCTTTGATTTAATCTCTAGATGTTCCTCCCCACCCTGCAAATACAAAATGGGAAAGGGAATGAGACCTTTCCTTCTGACCCCTCAGGTCCCAAATGCCTCATGGAGGAGGGAAACTTGTGGCCAGGAGCTTGTTCCAGGGTGTCATGGTGCTCCTTGCCTTAATAAAGGTACTCCTGGCATTCAAATGGAAACGAGGAGGAAACATGCCATGAGGAAACACCCTGCCCGTTGCACAGATATTAATCTGGATATTATTGCAGATCACATAGGTGACCGAATGCTGATGAGGAGAGCCAGAGAAAAGGACAAGAACAGTAAAATGATGGTTTTAACTGTGGATAAACATATAGCAAGTAAAACAAAACACCAGCAACAACCCCCACTGTGTTCCCAAAGCCCCGGACAATCCTGATGAACTGTCTAGGATGAGTTTTTCGCCCAGAAGCTGGTATGATTTTTATATCTATAGCAACTGGTCTAACAAAATCTACAAGCCACTTCCTCTGAGCATTCTTCAGTTGTAGGCAAACGTCAGAACGAGTGTGATTTCACCATCCCTAACGTGTTCTCGACGAATGAAAACAAGAGTGAGCAAATCACACTGTAGAGGTGCATGTTCCCTTCAGGTGATGCAAGTCTCGTTCACTTGATCCACACTTTTAACTGCTGTTTCACTCTTCCCATAATCTTGTGTGTCCTAGATAGGATTTGCAGCTAAGCTGCTGCCAGACAAAGCATACAGGGGAAACCTATAAATGCAGCTCACCTGAATTTATATGAGGGATGTGTTGACTGTGCTGCTGTGAGCTGAGTCCGTGGCCCTGCTCTGATTCGTATCAGACACTCCAGCGCTCAGCTCCGGGCTGCCCCGGGAGCTGGCCTGCCACGAAGCTTTATCATCTCCCTCTTCTTTTTTTTTGGGGGGGGGGGTTGTTTTTTTGTTTTTTGTTTTTTTTTTTAATACAACTTTGAAAGTAGGAGGCTTTGGTTTTCATCAGCACCAAAGAACTGTCAGTCGGTGAGCGACTGGATTTCATTTTCTTTTCTTTTTTGTTTCCTGTGGCGGTTCTCGAGGTGGGGGGTTGCCTCTCAGCCTGGATTGACTGCGAGGAAAGGGAATTGCCTACCACAGGTAATGGGAAAGATACAGCTTCTCGCTGCCTGGAGCACTTGATGCAGTCCAGGCAAACGCGAAGCAATAAACCCCGCTTGGTGAGGGACAGAATGGGCAAAGCTCCTTCTCTGGTGGGAAGGATGAGGGCAGGCTGCTCCGCGGGGACTCCGCGGAGGCGAGCGGGCAAGGGGATGCCATCCGTAAGGCGGCACCTCGCTGAGGAGCTTGCTCGGGCCCCCCTAGCTATTACCGCTTCAATTGCCCGGCCTTAAATAAATAGAGCGAGGAGGGGGAAGCTTTTAAATGTTTTAGCAGAAGCCATTACAAGGAGCTGAAAGCGCAAGCAGGGGAAGAAGGAGCTGTGGTGGACGGGTCTGGAGCTAAAGATCAAGGTGGTGCCTAAACACAGGCCAGATAATAGACTTCTGGTGGCCGGGCTTCAGCGGAGACGGCAAGCTGTAGCAGCTTGTCAGAAAGGAGAGCTGCTGCATTTGCCCACTTGACCTCTGGTCTGACTAGATGGGCTTAAGGAGAGCACAGAAAGCTTTGCAGAGAAGCGCTCTGCTGCCTTGGTGCCCGCAGGCCTGATCCGAGGCGCCGGGGCTAACGGCTGCCGGCTCTTTGGAGCCCCTCTTTGTTTGTTTGCCTCCTTAGCGTCTTTGAAATCCTTCTGTATGAAGTCATGTGTAAATATTCAAAAAATAAACAGTTTAAAAAGAAACTTCTGTGTTTCTACATCTTATCCCACTGAGGGATATGTTGCTGTTTTAAATAACTAGTGAAGTGCCTATAGAATTTAAAGAAGAATGAAAGGAGGGACACAGACTTTGAATTCATAAATCTTTAGGGCTGATCCTACAGGCTAGCTACAGAAATTTGTTTTGGTGCATGGGATCTTTGGGCTGTGGATGGCAGGGCTGTAGCCCTGTTGCTTAATACTGTCACAGTTTTCCAATATGAACAAATGCAGATCACAAATATTGTGGAAGTTACAAAAATAGCAAGAACACCAGGAACCCTGGTGCAGTGCTCCAGAGCACATTTTTTTCCTCCTTTCTACCAGTACAAGGCTTTGTCTTGAGCTCAGACCTTGGCACTGCAATGCAACTCTGAAGTTGAAAACCTAAGAGCCTTGAGAGTAGGGTCAGTGTCAGAGCTGAATGACAAGTTTAGTTTGAAACCTGTTCTCAGTTTTAAAATGATCTTTCTTCAATAGCAAAAGCACAACTGGAACTTTTCCATTTTATTTTTTAATGTTGCCTTCTATCCTCCAGACTTTGAAGGCTGCATATTTTCAGAAAAATAAAAGTAATCCCATTGGGCTCCTAAGAACCAAAACTTTTAACAGTTTTCACTGTGCTGGCTTTCTGGCTTTCAGAAAGCCATTATTTTTTTCCCTCTTTCTGTGTGTTTGTGATTCTCCACTCCTATAGTGGTATCTGCTTATTTTATTATTCTACTTACTTGAGGCATGGCTGGCTTTCACAGGGTGATCACAGGTCTTGCAGTATTTGGGGTGCTGTTAGTCTGCAGCTGATGGGGCGGAGTTGGTATTTGGGATAGACGCATTTCTCCCAGTACCACTGTAGACCAGAGCTGGAAAATGTGACTTCTGGCCTTTGCAGAGCCCAAAGGTAGATCACAGAGAGCCTTGAGCAGATCCTCTTGGAGTCTTCCTTTCCTTTTCTTTCATTCTTTCTTTTTCAGCCAGTCTCATAAATGGTCAGAGTGGGAAGATTCGACTAGTTTTGTATCTGCTGGCAGTGTTGTGCCTGGTACATGAGGAGGCAAAAGAGAAGGGTAGCAGGCCCAAAAGCCAGGGAGAAGGAAGCAGCTCCCGGCACTGCCTTGGTTGCTGGGAATGTGGCTGGAGGAGCATCCCCGGTCCCCCACTTCTGGTGCCTGCTGGGATGCTGGGCTTTTTGCAGGATTTTCTTTTCTTTTTCAGTTTCTTGTCCCATCCTGCCTCTCCCACAGGCACGCTGCTGGTTTCATTAGCCTTGCCTCTTGCCCAGCAAAAGTGATGTGCTGATGCCTTTGGCTGGTGAATCCTGCTAATACAGAAGAGTTTTTTTCCCCCAAATGCCCTAACTAGATAGTGCCAAGATGAGTCCTACAGTCTGCAAAAAGCATTTCTTCCACTGCTTCTTGTCTTCTAATAAAAATAAGGCCCTTCCTCTGACATTATATGGTGCTTTTGTTTTGCACAGATTACAGTGAAATTCTCACTTAGAAGGTTATTATAGTTTATAATCCCCTGGAACTCCATTATGAATCCTCTTGTAATACCAAGTACCTAGCTGTCGTGTATGCAAATACCTTATCTCCTGAGAACAGCTGGGCACAGAGGGTGCCCTTTGCTGAACACTTCAAGGTATGTGCTGAGATTGCTGGTTTCTTTTTGTGCAAGTTTATCCCAAAAGGAACTTGTCCTCGAAGAAATCAATAATGCTTCTATATTTGTCCAGGAGTTTTTGTTGCTTTGCTGAGCTGCACCAACACAAATCTAAGCCAGAAAAGTTACTGAAGCAGGAAGATAGATTTCTACTGGCCGCTACCAGAAATATCTCATTACTCAAAATTTGTGGGGCCCACCAAGACAAGGATATTGTGCTGTACATGCAATCTGCCTTGTCTGTGCTGATCAGCAATGGTCTATACTTTCAAGTAGCTGATTTTGCATCTTAAAAAAAAAAAAAAAAGATTTCAACAATTTTTCAGTCTCCTGCAGTGCTTCCATTCCTAGGAAATGTGCAGTGAGCAGACAGGGCTTAGCTGTGAGGGGATCTTCTCTTCCTACCAGTGGTAACTTAGAGATCTGAATTTCTAAGAAAATGCCCAGTCCTCTCTTAGGGCTTGTTTTGTCTCTAACTTCTTCCTGCCTACATTTCTATTCAGCCAATGATAGTCTTTGTTCTTCTCTCTGCAACGGGGGAAAAACAGTAAACTCCAAAAAACTACCACTCATCCTTGCTATAAAAGGAATTAAGGAGCTTGCAGCATTAACATGCATGATGTGAAGTCAGATTGCATTCTCTCCTGAGACCCGGTGGAAAAAGATACTAGGACTTTATCATAGGAGCACTGGGTCTTAGTCAGTCTAATTGAACTGTCATAAGCAGTACATCAGTTAAGAAGGTCAGATACATCTCCATTGCAAAATCCACAATTTACAAAGCAGCCTGCTTCAGAGAAAATCCTGGCCTCATTGCAAGGCCTTTAACTTCAGGGGTAGCGAGGGCTAGAAAGAAGGTCAAAGAAAAGAAAGAAGAAAAAAAGAAAAAAAAAATCTAAGGTCTAATTGAAGTTAGAAGTGATCTTATTTTAGAGAATGTTTTCTTAACAGATTGCTGCAACCGTCTGCCTCAAGGTTTTTCGTTAAATTAATGGTGGTGGTGGTGGTAAGCTCTGTTAGGGCTGCTGTTTCCAAAGGAGGATTTTGCATGGCCTTTCCTTCCCTAGATCTCAGGTACGATGATAGAAGCATTAACTGGGGCCAGAGCAGGTTGAGAGGATGAACTTTTATTACTATGCAAATATAGTTAATCTAGGAAATTAATATTTCATGCATGCCTCTCTTAACAAGGTGCGTTTTGATTACAGGCCCCTTGTCACTCAGCTGGGAGGCTGGCCGAGAGGGCTGTTGCCATAAGCAGGGTCTTGAACCAATGTTTGTTTCACGCTGGCTGTTACAGGGGACCAGTCGGTGGCTTGGACCTGTTGCGTGGCGCCGGCTGCTCCCAAGGCTGTACGGGTGGTGCTGGAAGCGCAGCGCAGCGTTTGGAGGTGCCCTGGGCATTGCGGATGCCGCTTGCTATCCAGGGGGTTGCGCATCCTTCCAAGGAGTCCGCTCTGGAAAGGAAGGTCTGCAGTGACTGCAGAAGCAGTTGGAATAGGTTTCTCTACACTTCCCTAACAGGTATCAAGGCAATTCTGCAAACAGATGTCACTTCAAATCCCAGATAGGGGTATAAGGCTTCCATCCAGCATGAGAAAAACGGCTGGATATTTGCACAGTGCCCTTGGCACTGAGGTATCACCAAGCACCGGTAGTGGCAATAGGGCCACAGTGGTGTTCTGGTGCCGTAAGAGCATTTTGAGCAAAGAGCAGGCCCATTTGGAGCAGAGGAAGATGCAGATTTCCTCAGGGTCCCCCAAGGGCAGCAGCAATCCTGCCTTCAAAAAAGAATGGCATGTGGTCCCCCAGCACCCGCTGACAGGCGAGACGCTAACCACATCGGCAGCATGGTTTGCTGCGGCCCCTGAGGACCGGCGCTGGCAGTAAGCAGTCTGCCCAAAAGGCGTAATGTCCTGGGGAATACGGAGTCCGTGCCGTGGCTGGATGCTGCCCTCCTCCGCTTTGCGAGGAGCAGCTGCCGCTCCACCTTCGTTAAGCCTTAGAGGGTGCCTGCGAGGTGAGCGAGCACTCTTGCACCGTTTGCTCAGTAGTCGCGCAGTTGTTAAAAGGCTTAGCCAAAGCGACGCATGAGTCCACAGTGCAGCCGGGGACAGGCCTCAGGCTTCAAGTGCTCGCCTGCTGTTTTCTGTACCGCGATTTTCATGAATGGTTATCATCCCCTGTAATATAATACAAAAGGCGAAAGTTTGAGTCAATATATACTGCAACCTGAGAACACGTAGGTGCTGTTCAGATGCACTCAGCAAGAAGGAGTAAGAGCCTTTTAATGTGGTCAGAGCATTAATAAGCTTAAAGTGGATTTGAAGGAAAGGTAAGAGAATTGTGAATTAAATATTGATCCTCGAATTTCATTGTTAAAATACATTGAATTGCTCGTGGATTATGCTGCCATAGAGTCGTAGCAGCTAGGGATGGAAAAGCCTCACAATTATCCCGTTCATCTCCCTGCCAATGGAGGAGTGTTCCCCACAGTACACTCTCTTAGTGGTTCAAGTTGATTACTTAATTCCAATTACTGACAGTCCACTAATTGTTTAGGCTGTATTCCAGTTTTTGTCAGCCCTCCCATCATCTTCATCTATAGGTCTGTCCTTCTGGAGGGAGATCATGTGGGTGTTTCTGAATAGGATCTTTTTTTTTTTTAATTAAGGCAAAGTTTTCTCTTAATTTCTTTTTTCTGCTCACCTTCAGTTCTGATTGTATGTGCTCTTTATCCACCTGCACTTTATAAAATAAACAGACAAACTAAAATGCCTCAAAATGAGTCATTTACAGAGAGCAGACGTGTGTCAGCATTCCCCAGCCATGATTATTTTCCTTCACATGTGCCCTGGTCACTGACCTCCTACAGATGGGTTTCAGATTTTTCATACTTCTAAATAAATTAATGCAAAATATCTCCACTAAAATATCTAGCATCAGATTCATCTCATTTTTTCATGGCATTAGAGAATTATCCTCCAGCAATCCTTAGTTTCAGAAATTAGTTGTGATTAAAAGAAAATAATAACTTTCTCTTTGATACATTGGTAAGCCTGCACCTCAGCCTTTCACCATCTTCTCTGTCCTTTAAACTGCCTTATTTTACCCCAGGCCATTTTATTCTCAGGGAAGAATTAGATGTGCCCTGGCAAGCAGCAGGGAGCAATGGGCAGTTTTCTCACTGCCCAAATTCCTTTAAATCGTTTATTTATTCTCGTACTTTTGGCTGACAACTGTGTAGGAAACCAGGGTTCTTGATGGGACTGGGCAGCTAGGAAGGTAACAGATGGGAAGGCTGGCAGAGACTTGGGTCACAAGAGAGCACGGATGAACCTGTGAAGTTTGTTTAAAAAAGAAAAAAGTGCCAGTGGTGGAGCTGGGGCGGGAAAGGCTGGCACGGACGTGGGAGGAAGAAGGAGGCACAAGATGACCCAGGCCAGCCAGGGCAGAGGGGGGCTGCAGCGACGCCGCTCGGCATCGGCACGGGGGCTGGCGAGCTGCGCGCGCAGCGAGGGCGGCCAGCCTGGGGAACGGCCCGGGTGCGAAGCAGAAACCCCTCGGCGCAGAGCGGCCGCTGGATGCATCTGGGGTAAAGAGGCTTCGTTTTGACAGGTGAAGGCACGGTACTCCCCGCTGACGTGACACCAGAGAAATGCCTGTCCTTTCAACAGTGTCTCTGGCATGGAGTTTTGTGAAGGAAGGTGTCTGGGCACGAAGGGAGGGATTTGATTGTTCCTGGGGACGGCAGCCGGAAGAGAGCAAGTCGATAGAAGAAAGTCCACTTTTTAAGGAGTTCATGGAAGACAAACAGCCATGTGAAAGCAAATCTATCAGACCTCCAGGCACATAAAATTAAAGAATTCTGCTCAATCAGTAGATGACACAGGAGATATGTCAAGCTTTCACTCTGAGAGCTTAGAAAATAGCTTAAACTCTTGGCTTTACTTTTACTTTGAACATCCCAACTGAGCTCTGAAAGAAAGAATAGCTAGTGAGCAAACAGGCTGAAAATGAGCCAGTGCAGCAGAGCTCCTACTTTGAGGGTGCCTGCCCTTTCACCACGGCACAGCTTTGTCATCCCACGCTTTCCAAGTAGAATTTTTAACCTGATAAAATAAGCTAAGCAAAAGGAAAGGAAAATGTGTGAAGCAAAATGTTTTATCTGTCTGTAATTCAAGTTGAGCCTAGAGTTCAAGTTACAGAGTGAAGTCAGGTTCCATTTCAGGTTCATAGAAGTTATTTTAATATTTCGATAACTTCGGTCAAGATCTTGGTTGCATTTATGACAGGGAGTGTAGAAAAACCTGGAGGAAAACATCTATCATAAATAGTCTGAGTTAGATTTACTCTAAGTTAGCCCAGAGTATAATATTAAAAGGAACTAGTAATCTCCCATGGTAGTTTTTATAGAAGAAGTGTATTGCTTGTCACTGCAGTTATTTTCTGTAAAACCTAAACAATTCCCACCATCATCTCCTTGCAGTAGTTTATGGGTTTTATCTTCCTCTATTTGATGGTTCATATGGTCATTCTCTCAAAATATGAATTGTGGCTCCATCAGTGATGGTTATCTGACACAGGAAATTATCCTTCTGGCTCTTTGCACTTACCTTATGTTAGGGCATATCTTATGGCACATCCACTGGACCACTCTCAGACCTCAATATATACTGTATATTTTTCTGACCCTTATGATCTGAACTGAGAGAGCGATGTGAGTAATACAGTGCCGTGGGTTTTTGTCTCACACCTTAGCTATTTATGTTTAGGCATCAAATTTTTGTTTGAACAGCACATCGTTTTATGCTTTCAGCTATGGCATTCTTTAATTAGTCACTCTTTATGTTTAAGGGATTATCAATTTCACTTCCTTTCTGTTTTTCATTACTTTCCATGTCAGTTTTGATGGTGAGATATTTGTATTTAAACAGACATAAAAGGCTGCTATAAAGAAGAAGGGATTAAGCATCTTTCTGTGTTCCCATAGGACAAAGCATGGGAGGGTTAGACTACAGAAAGGGAGATTTGGGTAGATACTATGAAAATCTTTCAAAGGAGGAGAATAATTAAGCACCAGAACAGTTGCCTGGACAAGTGGCACGTCTGCACTGAAGGAGATGAAGAACCACTTGGATGTGTGTTTTAAGGGTGACCTGAGTTTAGTGGATCTTGCCTGTGGACTCAGGAGTGACTTCTGTTTTGTTTTCTGTGCTGCTGAGAGTCAGGTCCTGCTCACCAGATGTGCTATGTGCCCGCTACGTCCTTCTTGAACTGTAACATGTAATTTGGTACTGCCCTAGCAGTGCAGACAGGCAAATTGCATGGGGAAAAATGCAGAGCTTCGTACTGTGTCCTACCCAGTGTGTCTTACTAGTCTGCGCACACTACAGGGAAAGCAGGAATTGTACACACTAGCAACTGCCGTGACATCAATTTCTTTCTGTTCCACAGTAAAGAAGAAGCAGGGTCAGAGTTTTACACAAGGTCCTACCATCCTATCTGGAGTTAACTCTCCTTATTCAAGCTGGATGGTAGGATTAAAAGGCTGTAATTTTGGTAGTTCACTGGTTCTAAAACGCAATATAATTGCAAGGAAATGTCAATGACCTTGCTTCAGAGTTAAGCAGAAAGATATATGGTCCAAAGGGGAGTAAGTTTTTCGCAAACCAAAATAGCCAAAGTTAGCAAAGCAGAGCAGAATAAATCAGTGGGCGAATGCCCTTCTGTTATTGTTTAAATTGTAACGCTCTCCTCTTTCAAGGTTGCTCTCTAGTTGAGCTTAAAGCAATTATGAACATAAGCTTTAGGATCTGCTTCCCAAATAAATAACAGCTCTGGAAAGCAGGTGCAGATTTACAGGGGCTGATACATGACTGAAGAGATGTTGGCACTCCATTGATGTGGCGAGTGTAGCACGTACTTCCGTATCATACAAAGCGGTTTCACAACTCTGTCATCCGCTCTTACTGAAGTTTCTTTTACAAACAGTCAGACTCCTTGCTGAATGGTGTGTTGTCGTGGCCAGTTGGAGGGGACTTAGGGACCTCTAGTCTTGCAGTGCTCTCCAGGTAAGTGTTGCCACCAAGACGGCTTTGGACAGAGGAAAACAGAAAACTTGCAGGGCTGGACGTGGTGCTGTCTTGCAATGATTAGGGCCTAGTCTTGAAAGCCAGTTCTTCTGCTGGAGAGGAAGAGGAGTTAATTTCTCACTTCTTTGATGAGTTACTTCTCAGTGAAGTGTTGAAGAAGTTGTTCCTGGTGCTTTTGCTAATAACGTGTTTAGCCAAATGCTGATAATCCCACACAGCCCATGCTGATTGGAAGCCTTCACACTGCGTTTCCCCGGTGTGGAAATGCCGCTGCCGTCATTCCTGCCTGCCGGAGCACTGACTTTTGGACTGCTCGGAGCCATGGCTCCCTTTCATTTGTGCTAAAGCCCTCCTCTGCGATCCAGGTGGTGTATGGAGTGGGCACGTGCAGGTGAGAATGCAAAAGCAAGGGAGCAAAAACAGCTTGTCGAGCGCCTGGCAGGTTTTTCTCAGGCTTTGCCTCTGAAGGAAAGCTTTGGGGAATGTCGGGGCCGGCGTGTCAAAGGAGGGCGCTGAGGAAGTGTGTCCATGCCTGTGTTTATTTTAGAAATGACTATACTTGTTTCGGGTGGTGTTTCCCAGGTGAAACAAGAGAAGCGTTCCCTTCCCTGCTGCACATAGCTGTGACAGATTGATGTAGTGTGCACAGGAAGGAAAGAAATGCTTGTCCAAAAATTATTTCCCATATCTTTGAGAGGAACAAGCCATATTATTTTTTCCCCTGATTCTCAGTGCTGAAAGCTCTGCCTTTGCTCTGTAATAGATGGCTGTGTTTGATGAAGCTTTTTGAACTGGCTAAATGGTCAGGTGTCAGGGATCTATAGGCAGCTGGTGTTTGTTTAGTAAATGATGTCCCTGTTATTGTAGTAAAAGGCAGGCCTCAGTGGGCTATAAATACACTCAGTTCCCATGCATCATACCTCTTTCCAAAAGTACCTCTCAGACCTTTGGTTGCTTCCTCTCCACTTTCTTTCTTTTTCATTATTTTTCTTGCTCCCTCTCTTCCACCAAGTTACTACACAGAAACAAGACCAAACCAAGTAATTTGTATAACTCTTTCCGAATGAAGCAGAATCCAATATATACAACAGTTGCCTTTGCAGTCCTTGTAGCTGTCTTTTAAACAACTGATATTCCTGGGTTACTTGAATAACGTGCTAAACTAACACTAATAAAGCTAACTTTTTGTATATCTTTGCCTTAGTTACCCCATGATCTTTACTGTCTTATGTAAACTTGTTCAGAGTCTGAGAGCTGTCTCAGCTCTTTTGCCTTTTCCATATCCTGGTGCTGTTGGTTTGCATAACTGAAATTCTAGGTGCAGTTTAGTTCTGAATATGGAGAAATCTGTACACATCTGACTTAAGGTGGCATTAAATGGCACTTTGGATTCAAATCCATACCAAATTTGAAGACATCGACATCTGAGTCTAGAAGAAGAGTATTTGAAAGAGGAAAGCAAAATTCAAACACTCTGAACTTCAGGAGGGTTCATAGTCTCATCAAACACCAAATGTAAGCTTTCTAAAGAAGAGCAACCTCTGCTCTCAACTCTACATAGTAAATCTGAACATTGGATATTTCACTTTTGGTGAAAACTGGCAGAAAGCCCAGGAACACAGAGACTAAAACTGTGCTCCAATTAACATCTCAAAGTCTCCAGATCTATGAGTGGGAATTCAGTGTCCCATAGGATCTAGGCATATCCTGTGGCCAGGGATAAATATGACCATGATTTAACAAATGCACTCATGATTTTAAAATAGATTCAGAATCACATCTGGTTGCTCGAAGGAGTCCTCCCTTGGTTTACAGAGAGTTAACTTTACACTCCTCAGCAAAAGGTCATGAGGACAAGAGTGGGTGACGTTGCAGGTTGTGTGATACCTTTCTGGAAGAACACAGCCATTTGTTCTGTTTTATTGTTTTCCTTCAAGCATATCTGGCAGGATTAGATCAGTAATAAAACTATCCTAATAATGGTGCAAATCTGTGAGATTGCAGAGCTCCTTGAGCAACTCTTTGCTTTTGTTTTGGTTCTTTTCAACTGTCAAGCCTACTGATTTTAAGCCACTCCTTCCTCTAAAAGAACATTTTATTGGAAACATTTTTCACTAGTTATTCCTGGCTGAACTTTCCATCCTCTTCATTGATACTCCAAAGAAAAATCTTTAAGGGAATGAAATAATTGGGATCTTCAGGGTACAGATTGTTCATTTTCACTAAATATGAGATTCATCATGCTGAACTGTGAATACAGCAGGATACACTTAGAAGGTGTATAAAAATGAAAATAAAAGGACATTGATTGAAAGAAGAGGGGGAAAATCATGAAAGTGACATTACCTCAACTCATCCTAAATATACAAAACTACTTTAATGGCTTTCATAACAGATACCATGCAAAGAGACCCAATTAATTTTATCTTCATGCTGCCATACAAACTGTATAATTCTTTTGGTCACCAAAATGTCTGAGGTACATTATATTATTCATACAGACTTCAATCTTTAGAAAAAGAAATCACATTTAATCTCTTTTTCTCTTTATCTATGTATTGATCTGTCCATGAACAGCTCCATATCTTAGTAAGAAAACAGTGCAAGTAATAACAACCGGAGAAATCCTGGAAGCAACCTTAAAGAAAAAGCATGTTCACATCAGACAGAGATTGATGTATAAATAGAGGAACACATACTGTGTGGAGGTAATTGTGTTTAAAGAAATAATGTCTCCCAAGTTACTGTATTGAAGAGGTTTTTTTTTTTTTTCATGAGCTTGCAGGAGCTGTACAGTTCATATGATGGTAATGAAAGTTAACAATAATGATAGCAAGTGAAGTCCTAAATCTTTGCAAGGTTACAAGGTACTTAATCAATTCCTGCAGTTCCTTGGGCCAGACTCACTTTTGGTTTCCCCTGCTAGAAAGCAGGAGATAGCATGACTTTCCTGGCCACCCATCTTTTTGCCAAAGTTTGTGTATCAGCAGAGAAAGGGATGTGGACAGAGCCCCCAGGGAAAGTGCTGGTTCAGTAGAGCAGTATGCAATGGGAGAGATTCAATGAAACTTCTGTGCAGGAGCTCAAGGTGCAGGATCTCCAACATCTTTAGAGTGGAAAGAGCAAGTGGCATAATCCACTAGAAGTCCTTTGTGGCAACCAAAATAAATATATTTACAACTTAGCGAGTAAGTAAGTAGTCAGTGATGTGTTCTCTAGAAGTGTTTAAGAGGGAGGATGGGTAGATAGATTGTTGATTGATTTTATAATTAAACTAGAACCTGCCTCATCTTGGGGTTTTGTTATCAGTTCAGAACTCAGTTTGCAGAGCTTCCAGTAGCTTTGGGGCAGTTTCAGGCAATCTTGGGCTGAATTCAAGTATATGCAAGGTCTGAGGAAATCTGATTAGTGTATGATTGCATGCATTTAGTACAGAGGAATCAGCAAACAACACAGCAGTTCATTTCTACATATGGGGTAATTCAGATAAAAGGGGGCTACAGACAAACACGGTCAAATTTCTGGGGATTCAAATGCTGAATGTGCTGTGTGGGCCCAGGTTATTTTATAATCCTCAAAGACACCGTATTTGAAGCCTGATGTTTGTTGTCTCTTTTGAATGTAAATCACAGTGTAAAACTTGAAGATGTTTATCTCCCGCAAGCAGAAAGCATGAGGATTAGTCTTGCCTTATTCCCTGAATTGAGCCTGCTGAGCCCAGAGGCCAGGCTGTCATCAGCTGCCCTTGGGGGCAAAGCGGTAGCGTACCTGTGGCCATTTGGCACGCAATAGATAAGGGAACTGCATGCAAGCTTATAAAAAATTATCGCAGAAGAGGGGGAAGTATCTTAGTTTTCACTGACTACGAGGTTCAAGAGGTCCTTTATTCGGGTTCTTGGCCGACGGTGACGGTGGCTGTGGCAAAGGCGATAGGCAGAGCTCGCTCGGTGCCTCTTCAGTGACAGTAGTTGGACCGGCAGAGGAAGGGGGCAAATGTGAGATGGCAGCATCCGTGACTCTCCCCTGCTTCTGAGGAAGGCATAAAATGCTCCTCAGAACAGGGTGAAGAAATGTCCCCTCCTTGCCTCCCTCAAGGTGAGAAGCGAGGGGCAGCTGCGACTTCATCTGGAGAGCCCTTCGCAGCTCACAGAATTACAATCTAGCCTACTTTTTCCTTTTCTTAAGATAGCAACATCTCTTCCAGTCTGGCCTGATGTCAACCACATAATAATTGTGTATCTGTTACAACGTGGGTGGGAAGCCTGTTGGAATATAGGACAGAGAGTCTGCCCCAGATTACTCTTTTTTTTTTTTTTTTTTCATTTAACAAATGCTCATTTATCAAGCTGTTGAGGGGAAAAACAGCTGTTTTTGTATGCCAGCTAGGATTTAAACACCTTTAAAGGTATAAACAGAACGGAAATCCCAAAGGATTTAAACATAGACACAAGGCATATGCAAGATTTAGAAATATAAGTAGTTAGCTCCATGCTTATTATGCTTCTACTGATTCTAGAAAACATCTTAAACTAGAGATTTAAAAATGCTTCCTGCTAATACTCTTTGCTTGGCCCGCTCATTTCAGGGATCCTTCTGAAATATTGGTTTGGACAGTGAATCTCTTTCTTATTTTTGACATTTCCTAGGCACTGATTGTACTTAACATTTATGCCTAAATTAATGTGCTGAATGGATGTAATTGGGCCCCAAAAGAACAGGGATTCTCTTGTCTTTACTAGTCAAAGGTTAACTGTGAAGTTTAAGTGACTGTATTAGTCTAAAGTGTGTATCACAGGCTTATGCGTGCTGAAAATTATGTTTTACATCTCTTTAAATATATATAATGTTTTTATGCTTTTGCATACTGCGTGCATGTGTGCATGCAAAGCTGCTTTAAGTATTAAAGAAACAGTAGAGTAGATCCTCCTTGAGGATAAGACTTAGATCATAAGACATTGAATGGTGCCTTACATTTTTTTTAGAGGATCTGAAGAGAAAAAAAGTCAAGAAAATTGAGAACAGCAAGGAAGGTCCTACTACCCAGAAGTAGATTACTTTGTCTTTAATGTTCTCCCCTTCCTGGTGCCTGATTCAATATGCATGTACACACATCTGTGTGTACACAACTACTTGCACAGTTTAAGTTTCTTTTGCGTTCCCTCAGAGCCAGAAGCATATATCTTGTTTCTCTAATAAGGGCATTTAAAGCAGAAAGTTATGGTAATATTCTCTGTATTGCTGTGTTGGGTATGTCACTGGCAGTAGGAAGCATTTATCTTCCCTGTCACTTAGTTTCTCCGCTAAAGTCTCCAGGGATAGCAACATTTTGTTTTCTTGAGATTTTCAATAAAGGACGGGCAAATAATGTTGTTCCCTAGTACACTTCCCCATGCTTAACTCAAGAGAGAGTGTCTTGCAGGGACAATTAAACCGCACTGTTGCCTGAGTTTAGGTGGACGTTGTTATTGCAGCATTTGTCCCCTTCCTGGTAAATCACATTATTCCCATGGCCTTGGACCATTAGCGGGCCCAGGGGAGCCCAGCGGTGATCACAACCGGCTGCTCTCTCTTGCCTCGGCCCCCGGCCACCAGGAGCCCTGCTCAGAGGTCCTCTGCTTCCTGGGGGTAGTTGGGGGGGGGGGAGCAGGAGAAGGACAAAACGCAACTCTTTGATTGCTGCCCTGACCTTTGAGCAGGCAGCTGTCAAGTATTTAATGTTCAGCATGTATGTGACACCCTTGGACACATTCAATATGTGCCCCATTTCATGTCTCGAGCAACCTCTCGGGCTGCACGTGCATTGGCAGTCGGTGGGAGCTTCAGTCTTTGACTTCTCCGGCAGCACTTCCAGGAGGGGTAGCAGGTGTAAGGGTCTAACTCAGGGTTTGAAGTTTGTCCAGCAAAATTGGCCAGAGCCTGTCACCCTCGCTTCAGGTGCTACAAAGGCAGCAGTTGGACTCACTCTGTTCAGGGCATTACTATGGCCTCAGGAGCAACTATGTCCTTGATGCTCCTCATTGCATTAAACCAAACTATGCTAGATGTCAGTTCTCAGCTTGAGATACTAATGTGAGGGAGACAGAAAAGTATTAAGAGATCAATAATTAAAGCCCTATGTCAGAGCAAAAATCTTCCTGTTCAACCCTCCTGTTCCCAAACACTCAGCTGTGAAATCCCCAGAGGCCAGCTGGTAATTCCCACTTTTTCTGTGTCTAACCAGCTGTCTTTGCAGCATTGCAGAGAAGGTGTGGTTCTCCACGTCTTTTGCTTAAGCCTAACTCATGGCCTTTTGAACCTAGGTGTTCACAATTCACATTTCAATGTATTGACAGAAATGATAACCCATTATATATTTCCACAGAATTTTTTCTGTTTACCTAAATAGCATCAGTAGGGAGGGAGGGCAGGGAATGATTATGCTTTGAGAGCATATGTAAATGTACAACAGCCTATGGTCCACTCCTAGGCTGCTTTCCAAACACTGAAGAAAGCTGGCATTTTACCACTGGTGTTTTCTATCATCTGCTTTCTTTCCCCCAAAATCTTCACCCCTCAAAGGAGCATGTACATAGTATTCCCTTCATATAAGTCAGTATCATATGCAGTGCACCTTAGTGAAAATAGACTGTGCTGGGTTTTGTGCTGAATTTGCCTTAACTGATCAGTTATCTGATTTAACTTCCTCAGCAGTTCAGTCTAGCATGTAGTCTTCTAAGCACAGATGTATTGGTAACTGTTGTCATTGGAAAACAAACGCGCCTCTCTCCTCAGGCAGACTCTTTTGTAATAATTTGCTTGAGGTTGGTGCTCTCCAGGAATTTGTAGAATTTATTAGTGTTTGTTAGTAATATTTTCATTTCTTGCAGAGAAGATTCATATTCCAGCACACTAATTTTATGTAGGTTTTTGCTGTTAGAATTTGCGTATGTTTTACAAGTAAGGACATGAATCAAAGTGGTTAAAGAGTTAATATATAGCAGTATAATATTGGTTCCTTCAGTTCTCTTTCTACATTTGATACACACGATGCTTTCTTTAGTACAGGTGCATAGTTGGGAATCTCAATACCTTGCAGTAATGATCACCACAGATAATCAGCCACTCTCCACAACAGAAAAATTGCTGCAGTTGGAGAGCGTAGTTTATCTCCACCGACGTCCCGACGAGGTGCGTTAGCGTGCCTGCACAGCCAGCTGACATGGCAGTCTTAAGCACTATCTTGAACCGTGAGATCAGTGAGATGCGCTGGTGCTGCGAGTGGTAGTAGTCACCAGCCATATGCTGGTGCTACAGTTCCCAATGTTATTAACAGCATGAGCATTGAATTCCTAAAATATTTCTCCCAAAGACCATAGCCATAGCTTGCAGGCATACATTCCCCATCTTCTTTATTTACCTGTGAAGCTCTTCTGCTTTCAGAGGCCTTCAAAGCGAGGCCCTTCGCTGATTCTTTAAACATGGAACAGTGCTCTGTCTTGGCTTGCTTAAAAAACACATGTATGCTGTGTTACCAACAACTGGATTTTAAAGATGCTTTGAGGAGGACGCACACTATTTAAAGTTATTCAGAGATTTGGGAGTGCCTGTTGGCTACATCCTAAACCTTCATTCGCGAAAGACTGAAACCTTCATTCGCAAAATTGCACAGCCCCATGCTGCTGCAAGAGCCCGTAAGCTAGCCCCAAATCCCAGGTCCCCAAAAAGCAGAGGGGAAGTGGGAGCCCCACAACAGACGAGGATGAAAGTGGTAAGAAGGGACAAACTGTGAGACAGAAGTGGTCCATGTTCTCCATAGGACTTGATTTTTCTTTTGAGCAAAAAAAAGGCTTACACTTTTGACAGCTGAACTGGCGGTGTTTTATGTTCCTTAGATGTAGCACCTATGAGTTAAGATCTTCATCCTAACAGAAACTGTAAGCGCTGTGTAATGTTCCTCATTTCACCAGTTCAACTGAATAAAATACCAACAATAGAAACAGCATCCACGATGAAGAGTGAATTGAACATTTTTTAATTCCTTAAGTTTTAAATAAGCTTAGTTAATGTGTATACGCAATTAGTCTCATTATCCTCAATGGGACTATTTGTAGGAATAAATGGGCTAATTTTTAATCCCTTAGGTTTCATTAAGAACATCATTTTTGTCATTTAAAGTGTATGCAGTATTTATCTTAGTAACCTCTTATTATTTGAGATCAAAGTCAGATAAGACTTGAAAATGAATTCAACCCAGCAAACTCATTAAGCAACCATCTGCAATAGGAGTTTCACAGCAGAGTCATTCTGAAGGTTTCCTTTTGGTCTCTCAGTGCAGTCTTTCCTCCCAGAAATTCCCTCCTTGGCTTGGGGCGCTAATTCCAACCTTTATCAAGAGCCCCGTCCTCAAAATGCTTGTGCGTATGTCTGCACCTCCTGGCATCGTTGGTGTCACTGAATGGGAAAGGAGTCAAATTACAAAGGCTTAAAGATTTTGCAGATTCTGGTATTGAGTAAGAAATAATAATGCCTACATATTTCAAGGAGAGTTGTAAGCATTTAATAGGTACCTGAGAAGTCCCTATTAGTGTGAAAATTTTATCAGAATTGTAAGTACAGAGCTGTGGTATTTATATTGCAAAGACATGTGTGGGAGTGCATGGGAACCTGAAGCTGTACTAGCTTCAGAGTTGTTTTTAAAAAGTTATTCCCTCCACCCCCCTTTCTGAAGGATCTCATGAATCTATCTGGTGCTAATACCTTAATGAAGATCATTATCTAGCTTACGCTTACTATAACATATGAGGGGAAAAGCATCACAGTTTGCAAATTAGATTCTACAGACTGAAATAATTCAGCTTTTTTGACTATAAACATTTCTTCCAATCAGTCCTATCTATTTGGGGCACTGATAACAGAAAAAAAAAATCCCTGCTAAATTTCTGCTTTGGTTTGTTAACTATGAGTAGAAAGTTTCCTTTCTAATCCTCTCCGTCTCAGGAGCAAATCTTACTACTTAAGAAGACATTCAAAATATTATGTAAAACAGAAATAGATTTTTTCCCTTAGCTTATTAACTCTAGCCAAGCCAGTGGAAGCTTATTTTTTAAGAGAGAGAATCTCAAATGGCACTGAATACCTATGTTTAGGCAACTGATTGAGCACTTGGCATGGTGATGGCAATATAATTAATTCATTCTGTATAATAAAATATGTATAAGTAATTCATACTGTAATGTAAAGTGACATTCTTAGTGTCTAGTGTTAGTAGAAAGATCTGGCATTGAAACAAGCCTTCAAGATTTCCCTTATATGTGGAAACACATATAAAGATATAAAAATGCTTTTATCTTCTTCCTGTGTTGGCCATATAACCCAACACAAAAGAAACTCAGTTGCGTGACAAAATATATATTGATCTGAGCCTTGAAAGCACTATTAAAAATGGAAATTAATCTTAAGTTCTGTTTGTATGTTTATGATATGAAGTCAAATTTATTGGCAGATAAGTTTTAAATAGGCGCTCATCAAGGACTAGGGAAGTGTGAAGGTCTGCGTAACAAAAAGGAAGTAACAAGCTAATGCTGAAATGTATCTAGAGCTGGAAGCTACAGAAATCAGTGGGTACCTCAGCATGTTAGGGAGCAATCAGAAAGGATAAGGCTACTCTAGTTGCTTTGCATGATTTCTTTTCCTTGGTCTTTACTGCAGAGAATGATGAATAAGTTCTGAGTGTGACAGTTCCTGAGGGTAAAGTGGCAGTGCTCTCTTTGACAGATGTTTCCAAAAAACTTTTGTCTATCTGTGTGCGTGTACGTGTGTGTGTGCGTGTGTGTTTGTGTGTAAAATGGAACAGCTCAGGAAATTAAATGTCAATAAATCGTTGCGATCAGATAGCATTCATCTGAGACCTCTGAAATATTGAAGACCTCAGTAGCTGAATTACTGTAAGTATAGATTATCACTGAAAACTATCTTGTGTGTTAAATGAGAACAGTTGTCAGTTGCAAAGACTTTTTAAAAGGCAGGAATAGTGGCAGGAATGCTATGGTGGCCAGTGAATTTATTCTTCATGGTAGGGAAGCAGATCGGCGATGTGGTGATGGATTAATGTACTACTGCATTTGATGTTCTACAGTCTTTGACTAGCTTAACAAAAAAAAGCTGATCCACAGAAAAAAAGTGTGTTATTAGAACCAGAATGTAACTAACTTCAAATACCGTATTGTAAAGTTATTTTTACAAACTCTGTTAGTGAAATTTGTCAACTAAAGGGTGACAATAAAGTCAAATCTGTTCATGGATTGAGAGGGGAAATTCGATTACCTAGATTACAGGCAGAATGAGAAAAAAAGACAAGGATTCCTAGGTATGCCTCAGCACAGAGAGAGGGGAGTAATATGTTGCTGTACAGATCAAACCCAGAACAAGTGGTGTTAAACGTGTCTTGAAGGGGGTGAGGGAGCAATGAGGTGACTGCTGACACTGTAGAAATCCAGTTATTTAATAGTGAGAGTTCAGCAGGGCATTGAAAATTCCCAGGAAAGCTAGAAACTTGGGCAATATAATTCAAGATAGGCAGGCGTAATGAAATGCATACCGCAAAGCCTAACGTAGCAAGCACTCAGACAAATTTTGGATTAACCGTAGCCCCTCCTCAAGAAGCTGATGAGGTGGGTTATCCCACCCCACCAGCGGTGCCCTGAGCCCTTCTAGCCGTTCATGGAGGGGTGCTGGAGGGGTGCTGTGCCGAAGTGTGAGGGCAGGGGGGGAGCCTTGCCTGTCTCGCTGCTGGCCGAGGAGGACGCTATGGTCCAAACCAAGTGCTGCCTAATTTTTGCCAAGACAGTAATAGTCTGCAGCCCTTACTGCATCTCCCAGCGGACTTCCGGAGCCCATCAGTTCTCCTTTTTAGGCATCTGGGCAGCTTCCCCTGCCTGTCACAACGCCTGTTTGTAAGGAGTATAATTAACCTTACAAATGTGGGCATCGACGAGGATAGGTTGTTAAAGATCCTCGTGTGGCAGAGCACGGAAATGCTGTACTCCGGTAAGGAGAGATGATGTTGACTAGTCCACGTTTTTGCCTTTATTGAAGGAGTCAGTTTTGCTCATTTTATCCTAACAAAAGGAGAAGCAAAAGATAGCGAAGAGAAGAGCGAGGGGCTCACAAAAACGAGAGGTATGGGTGGAAGTGAGAAAAAGGACTGAGTACTACCAAGTCCACGCGGTGCTATGAAATTGATTTGTCTCCCTTTCTATGCACAGGCTGTAACTAATGATTGGGAGAACGTTACTGAAATAGGAACTCGCTATATACCTCAAACTAACTGAGCCATCTCACTTCAAAGTATGTGATAGGGGGAGAGTCTGCTTTATCTTCTCTGCTCAGAGTAGCGACGAAGTCCTACTCATGCTTCTTTCGCTTCCTGCAAGAAGTCGGCATCACTGGTGTTTGCAAGCCAAGCTTTGCAAAGAAAACCTCAGGAGACCATTTTTTAAAGGCAAGCTGAGATCTTGTTTCCTCCATGGGATCAAAAGGCTGGACTTTTCACAAAAGATTTATAGGCATCTCTTCCAAATTCTCCGTGTTCTGTTGAATAGGAAGTCTGCCTGTTTAAGAGTTGAATTGATAAATCAGTGTAGTGGGGATAAAATATTAAGCTTCTTAGATTCGCCAAGAATTTTGGATCAGAATATCCTAAAGGAGCAGGAATAAGAGCCTCTGTGCCTGACATTACAAAGCTCATCTCTGAAAACAAATACCTCGTCATCTGGAATTTCAAACAAAGGCACGTTTTATTCTGTAGCGTTCAGAGGATTTGAGAGGTTGGTGGCGTGGGGCTTCCTTCCACTGTGAGTTTTTTCTAATTAGACAAAAGCCAACTTCCCTTCAGAAGGAAAGCCTGCCTTCTGCAGCTCCCTTGGTTCTCGCAGAATGTGCTGCTGGCAGGACGAGTACTTTCTTCTGCAGTCATTGCTACCAATTACATAGTAAAAATAATTCTGCTGAGAAAGTGTAGACCAAACTTTATCTCACTAGGACAAAGTCCAGATGCTCCGTTTATGTGTGTTTTAGAATCACTGCAGTAAAGTCTTCCAGATACATATAATTGGCAAGAGAAAACAGAGTACAAAAGAATAATGGTTCCACTCTTTTGTTTTAAATTAACAGCCGTGGTGTTAGTCTCTTCTCCAAATACAGATTTGAACAAGGAAATGGGTTGTATGGCATGCCAAAAAAACTTCACAGGCAGAAGCTGCAGGAACAAAAGACAAGGACTCTCTGATGGCTAGGAGATATTTTGAAGAATTTCTAAGAGAGTACTGTTGGAAAAAAATCAAGATGCCAAAAATGTGAGAAATTATGTCAAACTGCAGGCGTCATTATTTTCAGGTTCTGAGGGGAAAAAACATTCTTTGGGGTCTTTGGCAGGGGAATGTTTCTCTTTGCACGTGGGGGTGGGAAAGCCCCTCTCCTGATTAGCCCGGCTGTCTGAAAGCCCCTGTTAAAGAGGCTGATTACAGACGCTGGCTCCTTGGTCTCAATTTACATATACTCGCTAGTACTAATTCCCTTCCTGCCCTGTGGGAGCGAACTTGCAGGTAATCAAGAATAGCAGTTTACACAGGAGCAGGAAAAAAAATGCATTTAGACAGTTCCTTTTTGGAAAATTGTAGCCCAAGGGTGTAATAAAGATGCCAATTTTATGAAACGGAAACAGGCCTTGGACGCACTGAATTATGAAGTAAGAGGAGCGCAGACAATTAATAGTAAAATTGCTCTTAAATATAAATGAGAATTTAGGATAACGTTTTTGATAATAGTCTTTTCGTAACACTGCAGGAAAGCGATCTGCATCCCTCTCCTGGCACAGAAGGGCTTGTTTAGACGTCCTCTGTTCCCTCAGGACTAGGCTTGGACGGTCGAAGCACACCGTAACGTCAGTCGTTGCCTCCTGAGCGCACTGACAAAGTTTGACTCCGTTTGTGCTACGTGCTGGGTTTAGCTGGGGGCTCTGTTGACTCTCTGTCGTGCTGGCATGGCCACGACTGCGGTGGAAGGCGATACGCAGTGCCGAAATGGTGTTGCTGCGGGAGCTTCTGCCTCCAGGGGCAGGACGTGGCAGAAGCGCGATGTGCCCCAGGAGGGGCTGGCCGCGGGCCTTGAGCAGAGTCACGCCTCAGCCCCGCACAGACAGGGAGACTCTTGGCCGGAAAAAGAAGAAAAGGCTTGTTGTGAGGGGTCTGTTTGTAAGGCAAACGCAGGAAGAATGGTTCAGTCTCTTGTCTGGAGTAATCCTGTAAGGTTTTTAGATGTGTCTCTTGGAAGTTGTACGCTGGAAGATTGCATGTAACCGCAGTGCCGGGGAGAGTGCGGGATTACTGCCTTATCTGTTGATGTTGGCTGTGCGAAGAGCACGGCATAAACTGAGGCCCCAGTCTGTTTCCCCGAGGAGGGCTGCTAGCAGCCCAGTCTCGCTTCTGCTCTGCTTTATAGTGCATTGATTTTCTCTCTTAGGAGCGGATAAAGCTCTCAGTAAAATCAAGCACAAAATCCCTACTGATATCAGTGGAAGCCGAATCCAGCTTTTGTGATTTAAGTGGTATGTGCAAGGATGGGCCTCTGTCCCAGAGAAGAACACCTCTAACTTTTTAAAGCTTAGTTGCATCCCAGCTCCCTGAAGTGCTTTCCAAGGGACACATCAAGTGCACCAAGCTTCGTGATATTTCTTCAGCCACCTTAAAAAGGGGCTGACTCTGATACCTGCTAATGCAGCAAAGAAGCAGGTCCCTTTCATGCTAAAAAAAGTATAGCATTGCTTGTGAGGAGCTCAGAGTCTGGCTGTTGACTGTGTTTCCAGTCCAACATCCACCAGGCTGACTGCAGCTGGGAAATCTGGGCACAACTTATGCCCGTGCCTCTGGTCTGCCTGTGCCATAAGCAACAGGGGAGGAAAACCAGTACATCTTTATTATACCAGCAGGATGTGCTTTTCTAGGGATAGGGTTAATTAGCTTTTTAGGGCAGTGGGAGAGAAGGGACGAAAGTGTGACAGCTGTTTCATTAGACGGGATGTTGAATAAAACAGTTAAGACACCGCACCCCCCAGAGTTAACCTTTCCTGCCTGCATTTCACCAGCTCGACTCCGAGGTTATGTTTGGAAAGGCCGATGGGATGGGGAAGGGGAGGTTAATGTATTTTATTGGAGCCGGCTAAGGGGAAAAAAAACAAAAAAAAAAAAGACTTCACTTCCATTGTGACCTGAATTATTCTCTCCTAGTATAAATGAGATGACTTTCACCTGGGAAAAGAGAAAGGGGATTTAAAACCAAATAATGATTCATAAAATCTATTGCCACAAGATAAATAAGTTGTGAAGAACATCTAGCACTCTGCCAGCCTTGCTACAAACAGAAAGCTTATAGCTGAAAGCCATTAAGTGAATTAATACAGTACCATACATCAGAGCTACTTCTCACTGACGGAAGGTCAACTCAAGGGAATGGTGTCCCAGTGTGGCTGATTTACTGCAGCTAAGAAATCACCTCCCGCGGTGCTGTCCCACTGATGTCCGGCAAGACACGCGTTCTTGCTGAGCATCCAGTTTCATGGTTTGGGGTGACTGGGCTGTCTTTTACATTTGAATGCTATCTCCTGGCATTTGTTTTCTGCACATTTTGTGGCTCTCGGGCCAGCATGAAAGTCCTTTGGCAGAAATTTGCACAGCCGGTGTCCTGCAGGGAGGTGTCCTTACAGCACATCCCACCAGCGAGGGTATCTGCAGCCATTCTGTGTTTTCTTGAAATGAAGTCAGTACTCCCAGATATCAGCAAATTCTGCTGTGCTTCACGTTGGTGTGAATCTGGATGAAATCCATGGTCTATCAATTTAAACTGAGGAGGGAAAGGGGCCCACCGTGGCGAGTGCATTTTTCAAAATTAAGTAATAAGTCAGTCCAGGTCTCCACTTGGCCTTCTCAGAGGGCAGGCAGAGACATACAGTGGGAAGGTGCTGTGAGCTGGGGGGGTGGCAGGCTCGGTTTGAATGTTTGCCCTTTGAATTAATTCTGGTTGACCTACTTCAGCAATGATTGAAGAATTTTTTATTCAGTTTGCCCTGATCTATCCCCTGGTGAGCATGTGCTTGTTATTTTTTAATGAAACCATTTTCACAGCCTGTTGTTTTAGGTGTTGCGAATGGAGGAGAGTGAGGTTATTTTTTGGTTCATATTCTATTTTTTGTTTCTTCAGGATTCCCAGTGCCACGCAGTTGCTTTTAACTGTGTGCTCACAGTGCACTTCACGTTCTTAGCTCTCAGCTCAGCAGGATTGTTTTCACAGCAGATAAAAATAGTATAAAGATATAATCGATTTGAAAAAATTTCCCTTACAGGAATCATAAACGAATATTTTTATGTCTTCCTGTGAGTCATGTGGAAGTAGACTTGAGGAGCATCTTGCTCTAGCATTTAACTTCTCTGCAGCTTGGCATTTGAGCCTCTAAGCACACAGAAGGGTGTAGGATGGAATATGCTGATGTAACTATGAAAAATACCTATTAATTTACACCTGGTGTTTAGGTCAGACACAAAGGACCTGCCATATGGGATGAGATCACTCAACCATCTTTTTTTCTATCCTGAGGAAAACACAGCCTCTCTCCTCTCCACTCATGGCATATGCATGCGTATTCCCCCACCAAAGCTGTTTCACTGCAAATGCAAAACCCAGTTTTAAGATCCTGAGGTGCCGACATGCATTCAAGTTTAACTTCTCAAGAACTGCATTTACTCCACCACATTGGAGCCTTGGTTATAAAATGAAAGCAGGTTCGGTGATGACTAATGGCTTAGTCACTGCGATGACTTTTTGAAGGCTATGCAAAAGCAGGTATTGTAAAAGGTGACCTTACATTTTTGGTAGTGATCAGTAGCCCCACTTTTTTATTGCATTAAAACTCAACAAGTTTTGTTTTTTAAATAAAACTCCAGCACAAAGGAAGTTTCTTTGTGCCAGTCTGGGAGACACTCATGTTACATGTGATTCCTCATCTCTTCCCTGAAAATCTCCGCTTTCATTTTGGGAGTGGGGGAGTGAGTGAAAGAAAACATGGAGGCTAAAAAAAGTTACCTTTTGTGTTTTCTTGTCTTTCTTGAAGAAAGTAATTTATAGATTTCTGGCTGTGAAGAAGAATCAGGAAATGTTGGTTCTAAAGCTCCAAGCAGCTAGAAGTTAAACAAAAAGACATTCAATTTTTTTTAAGTGACTGCTGCTTAGGCAACTTTCATGGATCACAGTTGAAAATGGCTATTTTTGAATTAGAAGAAAAATTGACCAAATGCAGCCAGCCTTTTTCTAACAAAGAAATAAATAAATTTCTAGAAAAGACTATCATAATATAGTATTGTTATTGGTTATATCTTATCACTGTGATCATCTATGTGAATTAAGGGACATACTGCTTATTTAATACATGTTGAAAGAAAAAAATAAGCCTTTATCATAAACAAGCAAACAGGCATACAGCTTTATTCCTCCTTCTCAATATAACTTGCCTAGAACAGATTTCATAATGGGACACTATTATCATAACTTTAATCTTGTTTAAATTCAAAATTCTTCCTGCAAGCCTTGAGGCCTAGAGGAAAGACCTTTAGTAAGTTATCTTAAGAAAGCAGATTGCCTATGAATCACTTCTTATAGTCTATAAAATCCTTTGTAATTTACAGAACAGCTGTCCATAATAAAACACGAGAAAAGCTCTGCTTTGAGTCCTTAAACAGAAATAAACATGCTGTAGAAAAATACAATTATGTGGAACACATTTACAAAGTTGCAGGTGCCAGCTATAAGCTTTTCACCATTTTGCCACTAAGAAGTCCTAATATAACAGGTTAGAAAAGGATGCCAGATTAAATAACAGTCAACAAAAATCCACTCAGAAGCATCAAAATGCTCAAAGGTCATCCACCAGGGTTTATAGAAAAAAATGTGACTTTTAATGAATTTTAGAGGAAAAGGATGCCTCTGAATGCAGGTTTTGTTGAATTATTGACCTCCAGAATTTTAAGTTATTCTTCCTTTTGCTGTTCTTACAAACAAGTTCAGCATATTTTCAAGGTTAAAAGAAGAGTTACTATAACATTTCAATGTAATAGGTGTTCACTTAGCATATGTTGGCCATGAAGAGGACAAATGGAGCCTTTTTATCCCGTGGCTATTTAGAAAAATAGCATTTATGATATTGATCCCACGCAAATGTCTTCATAACTTACAGATATGTTTTTTGAAGTGAAATTTCCCATAAAGTCAGGTGCCAGTTAAAACAATATTGATGCCTGCTTTTCTACCACCTTTGTTCCTTGAAGACGCTCTACTTATTTTGGCATCACAGAGCCATCCATAATTCACTGACAGGACCCATGACGTGGCAGGATGGGGAATAAAATATGGACCTGCAGACAGATTTTTTTAAGAGAGGAGCTCCTACCTGCACTGGGAACATAGCTGTTTTTTTGGATATCTTTCTGGCATTTTTCCAGAGCGTAGTTCTGTTTTGAATAGTTTTGCTAGGTTCCATAAGGAAAGGTCTCCAATCCAAATTTCTTTGTAGAACTGCTGCAGCTGGAATGGCAGCTATGGGAAACTTGTCCACTACCGAAAAAATCCGTTCTCGAAAAGCTAACAGCAGTCATCATTCAATCAAAGCGATTTAAGTTCAACAAAATAATCATACTTGGGACAGTCGAGAAGGAAGAAGTAGGCCACTTGATTTTGGTGGTGAAAGTGTTCTAGTTTCCTAAGCGTCGCATTTCTGTTTTGATACCGTACAAAACTCTTGCACTTCTTTTTTGAAATAGTAATTGGTTCTGTACTAACTTCACAGGGACTGGGTTACAGTAGGTTTGGGCACCTGGCGATATACTATGTGGAATTTGCAATGATGTGCTATGGCCTTTATATGAGCCCAAGTGGTAGTAAAATTCTGAGGTCTGTGCTTCTGTCTCGTCAGTGGAGAACAATGAAAGAAAATGGATGTTATGTCTGTATTTAAAGACTTAATGTGATTCTTCTAAGGGACATTGAATTGTTCCCTCTGCCTGGTCCTGATGCATGAATGTGACAAGAAGACACAGTGGATTCTTCGGTGGTAGTTTGTAACAGAAAGACTGTTACAATGAAAAGGCACACCTTTTTGGAGGGGTGGAGGTGTGTATTTGTGCTTGTGTGTGCTTAGCTAGTTGAAAATACTTGTTTAATCTAATTGCAAAACTACAGCAGCTCCCCCTGAAAAGCAACAACGAGATCTGTCAAGGACAAATTTCATAGCAGTTTTTTATTTGTTTTCTCTTCAAAATCTAGTAGAACCTGTGTCCAAGTAGTGACATTGAAAATGCATTTGTGGTCTGATGAGCAGAAATATAATAAATGCAAAGACTGAATTCAGAAAATAAATGGTGGAATAGAAACAATTTCATTCCACTGTGAGAAAAAAGCCTTGGCACAACCCTAAAATTGAACTCCCTACAACTATCTTTGTAAACCCAGGCACTGGTATGTGCCCCATACCAGTGAGCAGACCGAGAGTGAGAGGAAGGAGAAGTCTCACAAGCCGCAGTAGTCCAGGCAGAGAAAAGAGAGTGGGAATTTGAACAAAAACTAACCTGTTCAACCAGCACCCTGCTTGCCTTACCAAGTAAATGACTTTATTAAGTAGCAATTCTTTAAATTGTATTCCCCTTCTGCTATTATTCTTATTTTCCCAGCACTATCCAATCTCAAATCTTTGCCTGTGTATTAATCCTGCTTAAGCTATTCCAGCTTGAGGTTACTCTCTTACAAGAGTGGTAGATCATATTGGACGAGTGAAGGAAAGTAAGGAAAAAAGAAGGTGATGAGGAAAAAAGAGAGATTGCGGAAGTATGCATAGAGTCTGGACAGAGCTACAGATATGTTTTGTTACCTCATGTGTGAAAGCATATCCCCAAAGATAGTTCTGCCAGGAAGGATTAAGTCATGCTTGAGAAGAGTAGCTCAAGTGTGGTTTTGGTTATTCAATAAATGCAGTGACTCTCCTTTGCTTTCAAGGGTGTTTTTATCTAGCTGTCTATTCTATTCCTGATAATCACAGGCAAAAAGAGAAGGTTGGAAAGGGTTTAACTTCCAGTTGCGATCGGTACCTTTTACTGATAAAGGGATTCAGGGCTGTTTGCTTAAGAGTTTTGTTATCATTTTCTAAAAAACCCACCATGGTTGCTGAATTTATTCTCTCCCAAACAGTACGAATTTTGGTGAGTGCTGCCTGTGTATTTGTTCTTCGGTATTGCCTTGATAGTTGATGCCATGCCTACGATTCCGGGTCTCACTGTGGCATATGAAAAGGAAGCACTAAGCACTTACTTACTTTTTCTAGGTTAATAATATTCACAGCAGGTTGTTTTCATTGTGTTAATTTTAAGCAATTAGTATATCCACCTGACATCTTTCTGATGTTCAAAGTTGATATTTCGGATATATACATCCCCTTTTTTCCTCTTAGCAACTCTGGCAGTTAAGCTGAACTTGCAAAGAGCCCTGCTGGCTATTATTATTTAATAGTAACAGCAGCAAAATTTAGCAAGGGTTTTGATGCAGAGACCCTCAAAGCAGAGGGTCTTCAAGGGTGAAGGCCAAAATAGTTTAAAGTAAGTAATTTCTCTTCTGTGCTGGGCATCTGAGTGAGGTCGGTGCAGTCGAAGTGGTCAGGGTGCGCTGAGGAGGTGACACACCGGAAAAACCAAAGCCTGTGAACCTGAGGAGGACTCCAAAGCCTTTTCGTAAACACCCGTGGGTGGATAGAGATGGCAAATGAGGAGGAGATGAATGATGGAAGAAAGAGCTCTCCCCCACACCGCCCTGCTGAAACATTACACAACACAGGAGATGGCCCAACAGGCTGGGGTGTGATTTACAGTTCCCCAAGCCAGCGAGGGCTCTCAGTGTCAAGGTACCACGTATTAATTGCTCCCACGCACCTTCAGTCTCTGCAGTTTCGGCTGTCAGTTTTTCTTTGCTCAGTGGAAAGACAGCAACCTTCCTCCCTTATCATTCCATGCAACATCTGTTTCAGTTTATTAGCTAATTTCCTACAAAATCGGGAGGCTTTTGTCTGCTGTAAATGAAGTTTCAGCTATCAGCAGCTGACAGTGGAATGTGTTTTTGTGTAGCATCTCGCGCCTTCATGCAGGATTTACACAGCTTCTTAATTAATCTCCCTGGTCAGGAGAACACGCAGAACGTATGGTCGGAGAGTGAAACTCATGTCAATGGCATTAGGGGGCATGAAGCTCGCTCACAGTGATTTCAGTCATGTCCAAAGCTCTGATTTTCCCATGATATGCCTGGCCAAGTTTTATTTTCCTTCTCTTGCTGGCTTCTGCCACCAATTCAATCACACATTGAGGGTGCTCTCAGCTCAACGATCTGCTTTTTCAGAGTAGCTGCTCGAGTGAGGCAAGTGGAAACGTTTAGTCGCTAACAGTGTGCCTCCAGAAGCTGATCTGTGAACTGTAAGGGAACCACCTTCCTATGGCGATTTTTAGTCACTTTTGCTGGGATTGCTGATGGACCGCTAAGAGAAAGCCAAGCGACCTTGCTGCCTAGAGAATAAGCTGAAACTCCCAGCTCCCACAAAAAAGTTCTGCTGGGTTAGTAGTATTTCTGTTTGTATATATTTTAATATTGTAAAGTGTCTTCCAGCTCAGGAGCTTGAGGAGCACAACATTAAATTTCCCTGTTGCTGTTATTTTGAAATTTTTCAATTCCTGCTTTGATGCATCCTAAAGTGACAAGTTTAAATACACTGTTCTCCTTGTGTCCTCCTTTCCCAGATGCAAAATATCACTCTCTTTTTGAACTCTATTACATACACAGAATAAAGTACTGAGTTTTCCTCACCCTCCCATCTGCAGATTGCTCCCCATATGCTATGTTTTAAGATGTAATTTAATAGCTATAGGGAACTAATACATTAAAAAAATTGGGCATGAATTTTTAGCACTTGTAGAAGGTGCCAGATGGACAAGTGGTAAAGAGAGAAGACCTTTCTTTGTCATCAAAGGCCTTAAAACATGACTAGCAGCATAGCGGAGCTCTTCACATTGCCTGCTAATACATCTTAATCTTGATCCAGAAGGGCATATCTTGCGGGGTTTCTGTATCTCCAGAGCCTTATGCTAGTCCTTGCAGCAAGGGGACGTTTGGTGATTACGTGGGGGGCAGGAGAAGGGTTGGCATGCAGTGGAAGTGGTGAGCTGACCACCTCACTTTCAGTCAGTGCCCTCCAACAAGGAGCCAGACCCTAAATCTGAATCTCTTTGATTTCCAGTACATAGGTTCCCAGTCCCCTCTCTCTCTTTTAACTGACCACTGAGCTTTTTCTCAGGATTTGTTCCAGACTCAGTCCAGGCTGAAGTCTTTGGCTTTTCAGTCGTCCAAGCAGGAAAATTAGCTTGACACTGAGAGGAGAGGGAAATAATGCAGTAGGGCAAAATGGTGAAGCTTGCACCACTCTTACACTGCAAAAGAGCTTGTGCCCTTCTGAAAAGGGCAGAGGAGGAAGGTTTCTCCCAAGCCCCTCCTTGGGCACCTCGTGTTTGCTGTATGCAGATACAAAGGCAGCTGCAGATAAGGAGAACTAATATTTTAAGCATATCTAGCTCAATATAGTCTGTGGTTTGCTGAGGTTGCCAGAGTATTATACATCAGAAGTCTGTTTTAAACCTGGATTTATAAACTAATCCGCTGAAATACTATAATGAATAGTAGGTTGGGCTTTTAATCAAGAAGTGATCTTTATAGCTACAAAATTATGGTGCAGTAGTATTATATAATACAGTTGCACATTTTTTAAAAAAAGACAGTCTAGTACTGATAGCTTTTGCTATCTTATTATTTTGCTGTTTTTAAATCTGTTATTCACTGGGTTGCTTATTTCTCAGAGCTTGCTTTTAAGTAACATCAGAGGTAAGCTTTATGATGCTTATTTAAAAATAGGTCACCAACAGTATGTTGTTATCATTGTAAAAGTATCTCTGTTTGCTCTCTGGTTTGCACCAAGTTACGTTCATAGCCACAATAAACTGAGGCAGGATTCGTAGGGTTCTGTTCAGCTGTTTAACACCCTGTAATCATCATCATTCTGGTTTCAGGTATTTCTTGATAATGTCAACTACTAGTCATGGAAAGTAGGAAGTTTTTCAAGCGAATTTAGACAATCCAGCTGCTAAAAGAGTGAAAACACAAATTAAGAAACCCAAATAGGAAAAAAAAATAAATGGTATGAGTGCATGGGGAAAGCCAGGCTCTTTTAGCACTCCGATGGCTCTGCAAGAAGCAGTGATCACCCCTTTCGAGTCAGAGAGCACCGCTAGCCGGCCACTGAGACTGCAAGCTCATGGGCTTCATGGACAGGGGAAGGCTGGTAGCTAGGGCAGCTAGCGATGAAGGCGTTATGTCAGTGGCACACCCCGGGTATATTTTTAAACTTTCTTTGATGGATTTTTTTACACCTACATAACACAGTAAGGATTTTTGCAGATTTCTTGCCAAGCTTGGCAATGGAAGCAAGGTAGCAGAAAGAGTCTGAACTAATGTATGCAATCAGAGAGGGATTTTTTTCTCCTTTAATGCAGCATTTCTCTTGAGTAACAATAATCAAAATTCAACCTTGTAACAAAGAGCTTGTGTTGTCATTTTATATAAATATGTGAAGCTAACAAATGAACAAGACAGTTGATGGAAAAGGAGTATTTTATTGGATGTAATAAGTGTAATAGTGTAAATACATTTTCAGATTTAATATTTAAGAAAACCTAGCTTTTCCCTTCAAGTTGTTAGTACATGTTTGTCGTTCCAGGTGGAGAGAGCTGCCCTCAGCGGTGCGGAGTCACTGCACGGCGAGCCCCTGCTGGGTGCTAGCCCCAGACCTCTGTATGGCCGCGGCCAGCTAAGAAAGGGGGACATTTCCCTCACTTTGAAAAAATCTCTTGGCTCTGAAAGTGCCTCTTTGAGCCTTTGAACACTGGCCAAGACTATGGCTAGCTATTTTTAAAAGTCATCCCCTTATGGAAGCCCCTAGATGTGGGTTTAGGAGCCAGACTTTAGATGTAAGCTTTTGGCCCCTCTATATGTTGCTCTGATGGCTGTCTGTAATAAATGCATTTAGCAAGTGAAAGATGCTCCTTCTTTCTGAATCACAGCACTGGTGATGTACCTTTATCTCAAAAAGAAGCTGTAGGTTTTTTTAATTAGGTTTTGTTTTTGTTTTCTAATTGTCAAACTCTTCTTCAGCCCAGCTTTGATGCTACGGTGTGTTTCAGCTCTGTTGCTTTGTGCGCCCTAAGCTGGCTGGTTGTCTCCCGTTATCAGACCTTGCTGATAGCGCACGGAACAGAAATTGGGGCAAATATGCGACAGGAGATTCGAGAAAGTGCTCATATGTCCCCAGTAAGTTAATCAGCTTTAGATACCTGAAAACTACCCGTAATACAGCCCGGCAGACTGATGGCCCAACGAGGCAGTATACTGCTGCAGAGCAGGAGCAGCGTAATTTGGACGGCGGAGCGTTTGACAGCTCAGCCTTCACGAGCAGCGCGCCCTGGGGATGCCGCTCGCCTCCGCTTTTGCATTCAGCCAAGCATTGACGAAGCGGCGCCTAAATAGGAGAATCATTTTCCAATCAAATAACAGAGCGGCTATTTATCCCGTTGCCGAAAGGGTCTCTGTCAAACCCACTGCCTGGAGGACATTCACTTGGCATATTTATTCAAGTAAGTCCTTGCTTGGCTGGTTGTTCTTTATGCATCAGGTAGCGTGGGCTTTTTATTTTAAAAAAATGGCTGGGGAGTTGGTGAAAATGGTAAAATTTGTTGCTGATGTTCGGTCTCGTCGCATTCATTTATGCAAAGTGGCAGAATGACAGACACCAGGAAAACTCGCAGGGTCTGTGCAGCCATGCAAAGGGTCCTTGCCAATATTCAATAAAGAGTAGGTGATGAGACAAGGAATACATATACATGGGCTGACCTGGTTAGTCGGTGCTTGGCGCATCCAGATGTCAGAGAATTCAAGTAGCTTAAGCAGTGACCTGTAAGCAGGGTAAACAACGTTATGCCTGTACTACTGAGTGGTTAATCTGAACTTCCTGAGGGCTTTAGAACCCAAAGTAGAACTACGATTTTACAAGTGATTGGGATTGGGATTAGCCAGGCCTTAATATAGCTATTTCTTTCCCATAAAGCACATGATCTCTACTCAGTGGGCAAAGAAGCTCTTATCTTGTAAAACTACAGAGAAGATCCCGAAGACAAATTCAAACACATGTATCTGAAAAACAGGAAAAATTGCAGTTTCTGTGCAATAAAATTCCCCAAATTATTTTACATTTTTTTGCATGGGTTACATAGATTTTACTTCTTTCTTAAATTTATGACTCTGTCAATACAATACTGTATTTATTTTTTAGCTTTGAGACAGGTTAGAGTATTTCTTTAAAGTATTTCTTCGAAAGTAAAGACAGTATGTAGTTTGAGAAGTGGTAGTTTAGGAATCTACCAGTGGTCAGAGATCAATTCATCTTCCCAGCATTCATCTGTAACTTTTTGCAGACGTTTGCATCTTTTCTTTAAGTACTAAAGTTCTGCAGACAGCTATTTACTTTCTTGCCTAATCTTGTGTTTTCTCAAGCAGGCACAAATCTTTTAGATTAATTGTGTTAAAAAAATCTTTAACTTGCAGTGATATAAATCCACTATATTTCTACTGAAATTAATAGATCTGTTTTGAATCTGTATCTGTGTAAATTGATAGTAGATTTTGGCTCGTTTTGCTTGTACATATGCACACTGTTTTTAAAATCCTTCATTATGAAGTTAAATACTGCAAATATTTCTGAGACAGTGGGTTCAGAAGTCTTAAGCATTCAGACTTGCTGAATTGCCTTTGAGAATACTGTACCTCCTTCAGTCATCTAGCTTTTCTCTTCATTGTTATTATATAGCTTATGCTTAAATGCAGCTGTTGTTCAGTTGTGTCACTCTTGGGTCACTACAGCCAGAGCTGTAACCTTCAGAGAAGTGTCAGGTTAAAGCACACTAGGTGTTTGTACTTCAGTTGTTAACCCAAATCTCGACTGCTGTCTATGTGAAGAACCAGAGCCAGTGCATGTTATTGTTTGCAAATCCTGCCTGAATTTCAGCCCACTCCCAACTGAATATATATGTTGATATATCAAAATTTAGTAAATAATCTTAATTATGTATTATATTTCCAAGTAAAATTTGGAAATCCCTACCACTTTCACTGAGTAATTCCTTGAGATAATCTGTAAGTCTCAGAGGTTGAATACTTTGTCATCATGATGCCTGGTCCAATATTGCTCAGAGCACAGGTTTTAATGATACCTGTAGTTTGCCAGAGATCATGTGTCATCACATATGCCATGTATGTCCCTCAGACCTCATGAGGTCCTCTAAGATCATTTTGATGCTTAAAATACCAGCTGAAAGTATGTAAAGGCACTGGAAATAATCCTTGTCTAAAATTAAAAAATGTGAGCCCTGAAAACCGCCCTACGTCATATCTTCCCCCACACTCCCTAAAATATATCTACACATTAACACGTGTACCTCTTCCTTTGCAGAGATTGACCCATTTTAAGATACATCTAAGTTTCAGTTTCACTGAACAATTGGTTCTGCGTTTTCTAGAAGTGGATCTTATGTCAGGTTTGAAGACTGAGTTGGAATGATGGTGCAGATCTTAGACCTCAGATCAGTTCTCTCTCTTTTATGTGCTAAATACAGGTCTAACTCTGCCTAACCTAATGTTTGGCAAAGCACAGTTTTGGATTGTGGGTTTTGAGAACGGTCTTGGGAGTCACTAGATTTGGACACTGCATTTCTCATAGCATCCAGATATGGAGGTCGCTGCTCCATAACTCTGCACCGGTGTCCATCCTCTCAATTTCACCTCCTTCAAGGTTAGGAGCCAAGAAACATCCAGTACGCCAGCAGCTGGGAACCAGGAGAAACAGAGCACAAGCCATGTGGCTTAGGGAAAGTGGGACACTAGCGTTATGGCTAACAGGCTGTGCTTTTAGCAGGGATTTTCCTGAACAGACCAGACTCTGTCCTGCCCGTTCTCACTTGTGTCGCCTTGCTTAGTAACTCTTTGCGCAGAGGACACAGAGGAAATACCATTGGAGAATCAAAACCAGGACATTTGGTTTCAGGTTTTTCATAATAGGTCCCAGAATTTTCTAAGATAACTTCATTTTCTTGAATTTGCTTTGTACCTATATTGTAGCTAATTATCCTAATCAGCACAGTAGGAAGTAGAAAAGTAAGTCAATAATTAAATAGCTTCAACCTTTTCTCAGCAGAGCTGGATAAATCAGTCGTGTAACATGTTGTACACTGTACGGGCCTTTTAGGATCCGTTTGTGTTAATAACATATATTCCTGGGATCCAAACAAGAGGTGCTAGGAAGAGCTCTTTGATAACACACTTTTCCGTTAGAGTGGCAGAGTGTAGCTGCATGGTATGTGACCATATTGCCACTCCTCTGTCATGTAGCTCATTTAAGAATGAGCAAAATAAGAAAGATTCAGTATAAAATGCATCCAAATGCTTAGCTACACCCCTTTCTAGCACAACTGAAGGGCAGCAGTTTAGGGAGCCAACAGTACCAGAGGGATGTGGTGGGAGTTGCGTCTGGCTGCCTTTGACTCTGTAGCTCGGGTAACACAGGACATGTTAAATCAGGGCCAGATGGCAGCAACCTTTGGAGCTTTTCAGAATGAGGTGCAAATTTGCAGCCCTAAATCTTTAAGAAGGTATCTTCCCTGCTTTACTCTCTTAACTATATAGTCTGTGGCAATTTCTGGTTATTCTGGAGAAGCCTATGACATGGACCTTAAGGAAGCAAGTTAGAAGAGATGCAGTTTTGTCTGTTCCCTTCTTTGCTGCCCTCACTTGAGGGCTCTTGAAGGTTTCTTGTTTGTTGGTAGGATGGAGGAAGAAAGAGTTACAATATCTCTTGAGCTACTTTATAAGTGAGTGAATTCATTTTCCCATCATTTAAGAAACTAGATACTGGTTTCCATAGAAGCCAAGAAGATGCTTTGAATCTGAGGTATGTAAACATGTTGCTTTAAAAATAATAGTGCACTACTGACTCATGTTATTGCTGGAGTTGGGAGCAAAACAGCAGTTTGTTGAGATACACAACACAAATTGCTTATTCTGTACAAAATGATCTGATGATTTTAAAATGCTGCACAGTGATTTTAAAAAACAAAGTTAGTCAAAATGCATGTTTTTTGGCAACAGTGATTCACATGGGTTCTGTAGCAACCTCTACATGAGAGGCCATCAGTGGCAAGGATCTGCACATACTTCTAGAAGCACTTTTATTTTTTCAGGCAATGTGACACTCTTGTTTTTTGTTTTTGTTTTTTAAGCTATGGAAAGGTTTATCTAAACCACTGCTGCATGCTATTTGCTGTATGTCATAACCTTATCTTCTTAGCAGATTTTCCAATACTGCACAGTATGCATCTGTGACTGAGACAAAATCAATGCTTATAGATTTAGCTGTGTAATCCTATCAGTTGTCCTGCTAGATATGATTTGAAATGTAAAGTTCGTTAAGATTTAAATGAACTTGAAAGCCTAGGGTCTCTAGAGGAGTTTTCAGTTTCTTAGAGACTAATCCATTTCTTACCTTTTTTCTCCTTCTTGTCACTCTGTCTGTCTTTTTGTCTCCCTAATCGTTTAAGGCTCTGGAACACTCAATCATGCCCAAAGCATATATTGAAAGAAAATAGCAGTGAGGTTGCTAATCACGTTACCAATAGGTGCTTAAGCCCATGAAACACTTGAATTCCTCTGTACGAATCGGGGTTATGATCATAGAAGTGAATAATTGTCTTTCACTGCTGCTGTTGTAAAATCAGTTACAAATCAATTCCCCACATTATAGACTCCAACTCTTCCCTCTCTCAAAACTATGTACTTTTCTACAACACTTTAGCTTATCTGTTTTGGCAGTAAGTCCTTCAATGAAAATGTAGTAAAAATTTATTTTATTTTACATATTCACACATTTATTGGAGTATATATGCCGATGACAGCCGCTCTTTCAGGCAAAACCTCCTGTATGAATTGGTACAGGAGGCAAAATAATCCTGGGACTTGTTTCAAGTCTTGCTATGCTTGCATTTATAGCCATCTGTTACTTACTTGGATTGCACTCACAAGAAGCCAGGTTTATTTGTCTAAATTAGGAATCAGAGTATTATGTGTGTGTCTGGGTGTGTGTCTGTATGTGTGTATTTGAAACTCCCACCTGGCAGGGGCTTTTGCATGCTCAGAGCAATGATTAATTATTAATTCATGTTTTGGTCTCTTAAAGCCCAGCCTAGCTCTGAGACAAAGTGCTGTTTCGTGGGATTCATGTTCTCCACTTTAATGAATTAAACTGCTGGATGAGGCCCTGATTCCTAATGTCTTTCCTGTGTGCCCAGCGTCTTCATGCAGTTTATCTTGGTTTTGCTTTCCAGCTTGGGTATTGTTTTCTGAAAGCACGCTGGTAACCTGCTGATGTTCAGAAACTAAACTCAAGCTTGCATTTCTGGGTTTTGGAGCTACCAGTTTTAGCTGTTCTGGGGGACAGTTCGGCTCTGGGCTTAGTTTGTTGCCATCACTCCTTTCCTCTCCTCGATTCCACCACCAAGTGAGGCTCCTTCCAGCAGTTGCCTCTGAAAACGCCTGGGGCTTGCTGAGGGCATGGCTGCAGGCCCCAGTTGGCAGCGATGGCAAACGGCTGCAGAAGAGCTTCTTCAGCTTGCAACTCCAAAAGAACCAACAAAAAGTCAATAAGCTTTTCTTTTCTTTTCCTTTTTTTTTCTTTTTTGGAAAACAGGCTTTTAAACTCTTTTACAAAGTGAATCCTCAAAAGTGTGTTTTGTATGTGTAAATCTATATATGGAAGAAACAAATCATGGTTTTCCCACAAGGTTTTAATACAAGTAGGGCCTTTCATTGAGTCCCAAACCTAAAGCAAAGAGGAATCTGAGAGAGACTTGAAAAATATCGTTGTAGCTCTTCAGGGCAAAGGGTGTCAAAATGTCTTGCCTTAGCTCAAGGCTAATGCTGAGATTGCTTGTTATTTCTTTTACTTACTCATTTATCTATTTAGCAGGAAGGTAGGATGAACGAGGATTTTAGGATGTGAAATTTGCAATTGGCCATCCTGCAGCAATAGCCTGTTCAAGCCTGTATATATGGGCAGTCTCATACTTCTTCCAGCTAGGTTGTTTTCATAACCTAAGTATAGCAGAGCAGTGACAGAAGAGATAAGTATGTTTGATCCAAGTTAAGTGTCTCAGATCATTTCCATAACATGCCTGTCCAGCTCCCAGGTGTGACAGCAATTGCAGTGAAATTACTAATAAAGTGATTTTTGTCTTTCAGAAAGAGCGTGCAGATAACTCAACAGAAAAAAGATGTTACTTTGAAAATCGTTATCGGTGTGGGCAGATGCCTGCTTACATGTTCGCAGCCTGTGAGCTGCGCTTTGATGTAAAAGCTTCGGTGCTGGCGAGGGCGCTCCCCGAGGCTGCCCCGCGGCCGTAGCGCGGGGCTGAAGCGCGGAGCCACCGCGCTGTAGCCGTCCGCTGCCGCGGAGCACGGCTTCGCGCCCTGCCGGGACGGAGAGCGTTTGCTGGTGCAGCAGAGAGGATCCTCTCTCAGCGCGTCATCGCAGCCGTGCCGTACCCACACTTGTAGGAAACCGCTGAGCTGTCCTGCCGGCTGCGTTAGTGAGCATAAACCCAACCCAGATTACAGGCTGAGCTGGGAGACCCGGGGCGCGATGCCCCGGAGCAGGGAGAGGGGCGCTCCTCGTGCGCGGTCTGGGTTCTGCGCGGTTCGGGGCTCGCACCCGCTGCGAAACGCGGGCTCGGGCGAGGGCTGAGAGCGCTGCGAAGGTGCCGATCTGGCCGCTCTTCACGGCAGCGGCGAAAAGCGGCACCGAGCGCGGCGTGCGCATTAACTCATGCTGACAGCAGGCGGAGGAGGAGGGGAGGACGTCGGGTACCGGTCTGACTTTGCAGAGGGCGGCGTGAAGGAGCCCGGGTGTCGCAAATTCTTGGGCCAGACCAGATGGCGTTTAGGGGACATTTAGAAACAAACTCCACCAGGCTGGAAGACGCACAGCGCCTGGAAAGCGGGGGCTGTTCAGCTGCTCGAGGGGCTGTAAGCTGTACCGGAGGCGCTCTCGGGTCGCACGGGTGTCTAGACGGTGTGCTGCTTACAACCGCAAACATCTTCCCTTTTAATAACTGATTGTTCAATTAGCAAAACAAATGCTACAAAGTTAGACAGCTTTTTCTGTCAGTGGTGGCAAAAATATTTGATTGCTGTCCATTATCAGTCTGAGGCTGAGAAACATTGTTTTAACAAAACTCTATCTGTTATTCCTCTTGCTTACTCTTCCTCTGCCTCCACCATTTATAATGGCATAATATGGGCAGACACTAAGTACATGCAGTGAATAGGATTAGATGAAGATTTAGCTACGCTTGTTGTCCCACTGGTAATAACACTGGGTAACAGAAAAGGCCCCAGAGCTGTATATATCGGAGCCCCAAATTGTTTTGCAGATTTTCAGGAGGAATAGCAGGATAGCCGCAATCCTTGCAGAGGGGCAGAGAAACGTCTGCCCTTGTTTCAGCTAGTCTGCCCTTGTAATGTTATGTCCAGAGTGGCTGTGTATTTTGCAGAAGAATGTGGAAATGGCGTCAACAAATGTAACTCTTTGACAATCCCTGGAAATGGATGAATGCAGATCCTGATTACCCCCTTTACAGCGCAAGGTTTTTTTTCTAAAGACATTTGAAAAAGTTCAAATAAATCCTTTTCTTGGAGGCTTATCTTAGAAAATGGTGCACACAGTGTACACTGCACATATTTTCTAAACCAGTTGCCAGGAGCTTGTGATTTTCCAGCTGAGAGGGTTACACAAACCCCTTATCAGAAGTTACGCAACGGCTGGACCCCTTCTGCGTACGCTATTGAAGTCGAGAAAGGTTTAGTAAAAATCCGCATTTGGAAATAAGCACACTAGTAATCATTCTTCGTACTACCACTAATGACACGCGGAGCTTCTGCAGCGCCCTTCGTGGAAGGGCCGCCGAGCAGCGCGTGGACGTAGATCGAGGCAACCGGGCAGCACCCGGTGACGCTGCCGGGTTAGCGCTGTCGCGACCACCTTGGCGTGAAGGTTGCAGGTGAAAGGAGGGAGCGTAGTAAATGGCCGGCGGTGACTTGGCCAACGGGGGCACCCGTGTGTTTGGCTCGCTTCTCTCCCAACGTGTCCTTCTGCGAGGGGTGTGTTGGCGCCGCGCGCAAGGGCCGGGGGTGTTCTGAAGAGCCAACCCTGCAGCTGTGGGGTCTTCGCTGGCCGCGGCAGCGGAGGGGCCGCGCTCTCTGCTGCTGAGCAGAGAGATGTGGCTCAGAGGGGTCATCAGGAGTGTGAATGGGCGCAGGGGTCTCTGACGCTTGCTTCAAAATCCCAGCAAGCCAGGTTTCTTTTAAAGGAGTAAATGACAAGGAGGGGTCACAAATAATTATGGAACAGCAAAAGCAAGTTGATTATTTTAAAAAGAACTGTACTTAAATATAAACATTACAAGATTTCGAGCAAAGAGAAGTAAGATGTTCTGAAAGGAAGAAGAGGCAGCGATCAAAAGTGCCATTAGTCTGATTATTTCGCTGTTCGGGTTTTTGTTTTGTTCATTCTCCCATCTTCCTCAGTTATGTTTTGCTGGACTCTAGGCTTGCTAGTGCAGGAAATTATAACAGGTGTTTGTACAATGTACTGCGTGTTTGGGCTTCCTTCTAATTGTAGCATTTGAACACCACCAGAACAGACCTCATAAACAATAATTATGTCAATAATAGAGCCACACAGACACATGTATGAAAGTCTGAAATACTGAAATAAGTCTCAGTGAGACTAATCTGTGGGCAAGGTACGTAGTCAGGCATAGAGTAAATTGCACTGATTTTCAGATATGTGCCTCTCTGCTGGTCACATAGAGATCCCCGTCACAACTCTGGCAGATAGAAGAGCTTTGCTGTACACATTTTTTTGCATATATTCTTGCATCAGGTGGCATGAAAATCTACCATTTTGTATTATGGATTACCGTAACTTTGACAGAAGCAGTTTCACAACTGTAAATGAATCAGTAAAAAGCAATGGTGATTATTTGTAAATCTCCATGTATTTTTAATATTAGAAGCCTTAAGGGGATGAATTAGAAGACAGAATGCAAGGATGTTTGTCAAAGGTGTGATAAATTATGCCTCTTTCATTTTACGGTATGTTTTTCTACTTCGGCCGTGGCAGTTATAATTCTCTCCATTTATACATTTGTTTAAAGATGGAATAAATTATTTTAAAAGAGCAGCTGATTGAAGTGGATCAGCATCCTAGAGTGTTCTTGGTTTCTCATGGGGCTTCTGCTCAAGGAAATAGATCAGTGAGCAGAACGCAGATAAAAAGGCAAAATTATATGATAAATAAATTTGTTACATGGTTCTGAAAGTTATTTTATGGTTGCATGTCTTATATTTATGATCCGATACTCACATTAAGGGTGGTTAGTAACTGTCATGTGCCACTGGCATTTTTTAGTCAATCTGATGTCCTTCTGCTTGGCTAGGAGGGAGTTTGCAGAGGCTGTGCAGGGAGTGATGCCAGGGATGTGGTGCTTTTATGGCAATATTATTAGGTCCTGACTTTTCAAAGTGCTGCTCTACACTAGCCAGAGCAGAGCCTGGAGTACAATTTAAAGTCTGTAAGTGTTGCTTCTCAACAGTGTCTTTTTAAGAGCAGGGCTGCAACTGGAATTGGTCACGTGTGCAGCGGCAGAGGTGCCGCCGTCCCCCTGAAACGTGGGTCCCAGGCAGGGCTTATTCATACGTTTGACTTATTTCATGAGTGCAGAGTCGCTCTGTGCACGTGCAGGACAGCAGCACGTGGCAAGAGAGGTCGGGCTGGATTCCCTCACCGTGCCCACAATGCAAAATTGTTCTGGATTGGCGAGATGCGTTTGCCTGGGACATGGGAAGCAGTGAACTGACGCTTCAACTTCCGTAATCCTTAGGGCACACTGGATCTCCATCCTTTGGTGGCTTTCCATATAATTGCAAACAAGTGGCAAGTGTGAAGTGCAACACAGTTACTAAACTTCTCTTGCATGCAAATATGAACAGTTCATGACTATATAAAATGTATATTGAATAAGCTATTGCTAAAGGAAAACTAAATTGGGAATGCTGCAATAGTCTTGTGCTGTATTAGAGGAATGCAGCGAAAATCACTGCTTCAATGAATCTAAATTGTGCCTCTTAAATTTCGGTATAGCATCTGCGATCTCCTGGAAGTCTATCATGTTAGCGATAGTGTTCTATTGTTTAGCTTAATTTAGCCCTTGGAAACATGGAAGCCAAACACTTAGAAAGCAGCTGTTCTTCTGAATGTATTAACCAATTTACTTTAGGTAATGTAGCCTATAAAATTTTAATTTTGGATTAAATAAACCGTATCTTTCAGCATGACTGTTCTACCTCGATATTCAGAAAATGAAATATGGATGCATTTAGTGAATTTCTTCTCCAGTGGAGAAGGGTCAATAGTTTCCTAATGAAAGTAGTCAATAGCAATTTCTCTTAGTAAGCACAAAGAAATTAGCATTAAACAATAGGCATCAGTGGCAAAAGTTTTATACGATTATGTGTTTGGACCGCTACATGCTTTAGGAAGTAACAAGTAGCATGCTGGCTAGTGAATAGCTAGGAAGCAGTTTAATCATATCACTGTTGATAGGGGATGCATCATAGGGGATGCATCATCCAAAAAGGTGCCTAAACAAGTTGGCAACAAATGTACAAGTATATATGTGCAAATGCAGGCCAGTTTTCTAGTGTTTATATTACGCATTTTATAACTTAAGATGTAGAACTAAACAGATGTTTTGCTGTGGTGGAATAGTTGGAATGATTTCTTCTCACAGTTGTTTCACAGATACCTTTCTCACCCTAAAACCTGTCATTTCTTGCTTCAGTTACTTTGGCAAGGTTGTTTGAGTTTAACTTGTTTTCCTCTAAACAAGACCTTCCGCCAGCATCAAAAAGCTTTGCTCTTCTGACAGTGATTGAATGTCATTTGGAGCTGCTGAAGATCTGGCCCATCTGTCCATCTTGGAATAGCTCAATATTGAAATAATGCAACCTAAAGCATTAAGTGAGGCTATTTTCCAATATGAAAGAAATGGATATTATACTGGGCACCTGATCAAAATCCTACAAATCCCTCCATTGATTAGAGTCACTGGGATTGAACCACAGGAGCGTATAGGAAAGGGTGCTCATAAGGGTACAGGTAGTTACAGAGGCTATGATGGAAAAAGTCAACTATGTCCAACAGATTTAATTTTAATTTAAAAAATCTTAGCCAAGCACGTGTAGCAATTTGCTATGGAAAGAAAGTTTGACCTATATCTAGAGTAGTTTCATAAACAAATGTAAAAATAACCAACCCTGCGAATCAGTGAACACCTCTAGGTTTTGCTTACTCCTATTTATTTTTGGTATCAGATTAGCTTTTGACTTATTACTCAGCGTCACATGTAGGCTCTGAGACATAAAAGATTGGAATTCAACAGATTTCATTAATCTAAATAAGAAGTGTTAATAGCCTATGAGGTTTGGTAGTGGCTTGTTTGTCATCTGTTTTTAACTCCTTGTTTTAAATATGGTCCTTCTAAATCTCTCTTTTTCATAGGAAAAAAAAAAGCCTCGTTTGTTTGATGTCTGTGTTTCTACAATCTATATCACCGTATTGATTTGGGACAGGTGAGGAACCAAACTATTGGCAGACTGAGGAATGGAGATGCATTTTTAATACAGCTGAGATGAGGTTGTGCCAAGGGCCCTTTTTTCATCCACATGCCAAGCAATACTTCATTATGTCTAGATAACAACAAGAGAGGCAAAGAGGTAGAATGAAAACAGGGGAAAACAGCAAAATCTTAGAAACTAATCTTTTTAATCTTTTTTTTTTTTTTTTTTTTTTTCCTTTTACTGCTACCAGATACTGTACTGGTAGACTTTTGGTCCTGGAATATAATTCCTCTCCCTGTCCATAGTATAGGACAAAGCTAAGAAATACTTAAAAGCTTCCTCATGTTCTTTACTTGCCAACTGCCCTCTCTTCTTTTTCTGAAGAGCTGCTTTAAAGAACTGGAGGGTTGTGCATCCCTGCCTGTAAGCACCAGCCCTATTAATGCTGAAATTGTAATAGCTCTTCTTAGTTGCTGAGAAGCAAATTGAAACTGTTCACTGTTAGGTCATATATACTGTAATTTAGCATTCAAATATGAAATAATAACAGGTAAAAACCTGTGGAATTTTATTCATACTAAAATAAGAACTGAAAGTAGATTTGCCGGGCTTAGTTCCACCTACTCTCCAATCTCTTTCTTCATAAGTCTGGATTTTTTTGTAAAGTGCAAGGCTAGAGAGCCTGGAGAAAGGAAATCCAACATATCCTGTGGGCAAGATAGTCCCTTGGTGAACCCATTCCCCACCTCTCTGGAAAGACTGGTCAATCCTTGCTTACTCACTGCTAAAAGATCGCATAAACAAATATTTGCTTATGCTTCCACCCTTCCAAAGAGCTTGTTTCTTAGATTTTTATTACAGATTGCAAAAATGTGATTCGTAATTTGAATGAGACCGTGACATTTTCATTATAGTACAGAGATAAAACGTGGAGTGTAAGCACCTATGTCAGCAGGTATACATCACCTACAGGTTCACGTAAACAATTGTGAAACAGCCTCTTTTTCAAAATTTGCCACGGGGAAAAAATTACAATTCTCTCTCATTTTGGTATTCATGCATTCAGGATATTTCATTCTGGAGGCTGAAACAAACCTGGTTGAACTGAACTGAACGTACGCTTAGTGTTAGTATAGTGGCAAGGTCTCCACACAGGCTATTGATGACATACGGAGCTAAAAGATACGTACGACTATAAGGCTAGTATCAACTTAATCGGTTGCTTTTAAAGACTAGTGTTTTGTGTCTTGCTATCTTGAGAAAATCAAGAACCTTGATTTACTCAATCTCAGAACCTTGCTAAGATAACTTAATAAGCAAAAATGCTTTTGGAAAAGCAGGAGAAAAAAAATAGTATTTTTATATGATAACACAGCAAGCAGTCATTTTTTATTAGTTTCCAAGACCCACACTTTCATGTACTTGTTTCTTTGATGAGAAAAGTATCTTAATGCTTGTATAATATCATGTACTTTTAGAGCTGTTGTTTGATAGATTAAAAATGTAAGGCATGGATGGATTATTGGAGTCTTGATTTTATTCTTGATAGACTACCAATTCATGCAGCAAAGTAAATTGTTAGGATATATTTTTCTTCTGCCTGGTTCATTCCACAGTTGCCTTTGCAGGGTGCACACCTTTATTAGATATTCAATCTCATTCTCTGCTGGCACACAAAGACTATATCACAGAGCTACTCCCTGCCGGCGAGAAAAAGCTTTGCTCTCGGTCAGCCATGACTTTTTGAAAAACTGGGTGGGAAATTACTCATGTCTCTTATTCAGGTGACAAGAGAATCTACAAGACCAGCAGTATTTATTACTATTTAAATCACAGTTTTATTAGAAATCCAGTCCTGTTGTATTAGGTCTGTATAGAATCTTGCACAGGCCAGAGAACATGAAGGCAGCTCACTACTGGAAGGACTAATTGTATTCATGAATAAGTACAGAACAGGGGTAAACGCTCCCATTTGTACGTACACCCCGTGTGTTAACCCAAATCCTTCAGCCTCTGCTGGCTGGAGGACGTATTACTCTGAGATGCTCTGGAATAGCTCATCAGCTGGTGCAAGGCAGCAGCTTACAATAGCGAAGAATTGGGTAAGGTTTTATCTGAATCTGCACAAAAGCCCATTTCTGCTGGAGGAATAGGAGATGATCAGTTTGAGAATACTGTATTGTGTAACTGTATTTTGGAATAGGACTGGTATTATTATTCATGGAATAATGCCAGTAGCAAAAAAGTCATCTTTGAAATTGGAGCAATGGCTGAATGTAGATGTCTGTCATTGAGATGGAAACAGTACAATTATCCCCAATCAAGGGTTATAAACACATGATATTTAGACTGCAGTTCAGCAACCCAAGTCAAGATGGGGAAATGCTCACCACCTAAACAAGCTTCACTCTTTTAGCACCTCCAGTTAACAGCTCTATCATTATGAATGAGGCATTTAACATTTCTGGCCCAGGATTAGATTAGGCTAGTTTTGTAGAGCAGTTCTTGCAGGTTTTTCTGCTCTGGAGAAATGTGGTTTTGTTGCTTTGCCGAGCCTGTAGCTGTTCCTTGGACACACACAGCCCTGGGTGGACATTTGATTCTTTTCTCTCCAATGACCCCTTCTTCTTCTGTGGCTTCCCCCATAGCTGTAAATGCCTATTCCTGTTTTTTTTTGTTTTTTTGTTTTTTTCCAAAAACTGTTACCATCTCCCTGTGGTATGGAGGCTGTTGTCAGAGCTGTGCTATGGTGCCCTCTTCCTACATGACTCTTTCCTTTGTTATTTCCAGAAAAAAGTGAAACTGCCTTTCTCAGGAGCTAACTGTAGTCTCAGTCCCCTTGCTCAGAATGAGATGAATGTTCTCAGAATAGCCACCTAAGAGCGGGTAAATTATGACCTTTGTCCCTTTCAGAGCAATCAGAAATTATAGCCGTTTGGAAAGATGGCAATTCTGCATGAAATTCTCCATGGTACAATCACGTGCTTGTGCGGAAAAAAGCTGCCCGATGTTAAAAAGCATCACTGGAAAAATGCTGAAAGGTTCCTTCCCCTCCCCCATGTCCAGCTTTTTGCTGTTTTGCTGAGTCCCTGGCTATTTCTGATTGCGTGTAGACCTACCTGCGTTTGCATTTCCCTTCGGCACCCTCACCGCAAATAGCGGTGCAGACAGAGCACCATGGGTTTGGTGAAGGTCTAGCAATGGGAGCCAAGTAGGCAGGGTCCCAGGCGGCGTGGTACACGTTGTGCTGAAGGCAAACCTGTCGCTTACTTACCCACTGCTCTTACTGTCCACGCTAGGGAGACTGGAGTGGCTCGGTGCCTGCAAATACAATTTGAGTCATGATAAGCACCCAGATTTAACTCTATGGGAAGCATAATGCATCCGTCTTACTCCGTAACGAGAAGGAAGTGCTCTGACACCCACAGGCCAGATTTCTTGAAGGGCTCATTTTAGAATAAATTCATACATTAATCAGTGTATTTGCATTGTCTCAGAGAGAAACCATTCTTGATCAGAATCACAAGCTCTGTATCAGCAGAGGGTCAGATGTCTTCCTGCTAGAAGCATAAAGATTTTGCTGCATTGGCCTAAAATTTGTAATTTTGGGAAGGATATCTTATGCAGGTAGCCATTATTTTAACTTCAAAGCTAAGCTTGCTCTGATCTAGGTGGAACGTGAATGCAGTGAAAAGTCATGTTTGTCCCTGCAAAATGCAAAACTTGAAAATATTATGAGATAAAATTAGGGTAGAAAGAATGAAGATTACTGCTACTATCATGCTGGCTAAATGGATTGCCCATAGTTACTCAAGTTGTCTGTGGCAGAGCTGGGATTGCCTTCGTAGCAGATCTGCCATGTATCTGAGCTTCATTCCCTTCAGCACTTTCCCGCTATGTTTATCGTATATTGGGCTGCACTTGTTTTCGCTGGGATTTTAAACCTTTGTGCCCCTGTCTGGCAGAAGCACTTTTCCTATCACCCTCTCTTAGGCTGCTGCAGAGCACGGGGAAAGCCGCTAAGGAACTCGCTGCAGATTCAGGTCTCGCTCCCACCTGCCCGGCACATCCTTATACACAGAATTGAGATATCACTGCAACGTGGGACACAGCTGTTGGGAACAGTAATACAGTGCGCTTTCAAATTTCCTGGCAAAATYGATACAGTCAGCACATATAGGATGCTGGCGGTCCTGGCCCCGCTCTCACAGGTTCTTCATGTTAATGGACAGCTTTGCCAATTTTCCCTCTCCGCTAGGGGGGAAATTCATCCAGGCAGCTGGGCTGCATTTAGCTTTGCAAACCTCAGGGCATACTCTGCTTGCTCCAGAGTGGAAGGAYCAGCGGTGGCATATGCTCGTTGGAATATTCCTGAGTTATTTCAGAAACGCAGCAGGTACTCACTGCAGTTACAATGGCGATTGCTGAGAGCTTAGCACAAATCACTGCGCGCGTCTGGCCGGCGGGGCAAGGGGAGCAACAGCGGCTGCTGCTGGCACGTGATTTGGGGATCACATGAAGACCATCCTCCATCTCCCCTGCTTCTGTCAAAATGAGGCAAAAGCTGTTCTCAGCACAGCCACTGGAAAGAAAAATAATAGGCAGCTCACAGACTGTGTTGTTATTATTCTGCTGGTATTGACTGGCAGTACCAGGACACTGCAAAACTGCCTCTCTCTAAGCTGTCAGCCGATCATCTGTGACAGCCCTAATAATGGTTATGTCAGGAGGCAAGTAAAGAGATGCCACAAATGGATTGCACGTGTATAATTGCTTCAAAAACAAATCTGTTAATAAAAGGAGATGAGAAAATTGACAGGAAGAAATGGCTTATTGCATGCTAATTTCCTCCAGCTTTCGTATTCTTTCTCTGCTTTTTTATTTCTTTTTTCAATTGGGTCACTCCRTCTAGGGAGAATCATGGTCAGAAAATTGAATGTGGGGAGGATTATATGTAATAAATAATTACAATGATGTATTTTTCCCAAACAAGGATCAAGTTCAGGCAGATGGATTTGGCTTATGAGCTGTTACCTATCTGATGGCTGTTTCAGATTACATTTACAATCCTTCGAGTTTATAGGCAAAGGAGAAGATAAATCAAGTGGCCTACAGGGCATAAAATCTCTTGGCCCACATCTTCTGAAGGGCCCATGATAGTCTGTCTCACATTTGTTATCCTTCTAGAGGAAACAAGATCCTGCAACTTTCTTTTCCTAGAAATGTCAGCATCCCCAACTGGTAAAAAGCATTTTATTCTCTCAACCCACCATCTTTCAAGATATCCATATGGTCTTCCTGAGTTCAAGTGCTTTACCTTCTGCACCCTCTCAGTAAGGTTGTTAGTGTGCATAAACATTTGCGTGAATGGACATTTACGGAGTATATAGCAATGACTGATAARTAATCTAAGCAGTTGGAAACTGGGTCGTCACAGAAATAAGATAAAGAAACTGAAGGAGAGGAACAAGAGAAATGYGTGCATATAGCTGATGAGACAGTAAAGCTTGAAGTAAATAGTATCATGAGAAAATGGTGCCAAATAATGGGGTCAATGCTATTCTCATTGAAGGCAATAGTTTTTGAATTACATTAGAGGAAGCAGCAGCAAGACCAATAAATACAAGCTCAAGAATGCTTTTTGATGTAAATTTTTTATTTTTCAGAAGGAAACACTTATTCTTTTTAAAATTTAGAAACATCTTTTTCTCTATATAGATATAGAGTATTTATACGTCTTCTGTTCCCTCTCCCCAAGTCTCCAAACTGTCTACTCCAGTGTGAATTGTGCTGACTGCAGGAACACCTGGATTCCCTCCAGGGCTGTGGCCCTGTCACAGATGCTGATGTACAAATCAAGATCATATATATCCTGCTATAATGTAATGGTAGAAAAGGTTAGTGGATACAAAACAATTTGAACTGGGATCTAAACGCTAAGGTAGTTTGGAATATTTGTTTAGTTCTGAATTACAGGCTCAGGTACAAGTGGAACCAGCCACCTGGAAAAGGGCATATGTGGAAGAAGGGGTCAGTGGCAGTGTAGGAATATTTCTTGTCTGATTTTTTTTTTTTTTTAGTTTAGTTTATTTCTAGTCCCAAGCGGCTATATATAGAAGTTTCTGTTGTAAAAGATGAATGATACTTGAAGGTTGTGAAGTTAATCTGTGCTCTTACTGGCTTTGTAGTGAATGCTTTCCTGTTGCATGAATCTTGGCATCACAACTGTTTGCAATTTTCAGCCCAGCAGTGAGGCCAAGAGTTAGTTAGATTGCTTCAGAGGCAAGGTTTGCAATGTTTTAAAGTGGTTTAGTAAGGCTAGGCAAACTGCTTYTAAAGGAACCATTGAATCTAAACAATCCAGGCTACTATGAAAATCTCAACCAAAGAGACAGCCTTACCCCTAGAAATGTTTCTCCAAATGACCACTGGGCTGGAGATCATCTAGCAGAGTGAAGAATAGATTGAGGTTGCAGAAATCTGGGTTTGATTCCTCGTTCAACCACTTATTTCCAGTTTGACAAGGTCTCCCCGATGTAAAAAAAGAACTGAGAAAAATACATCTGTGCCTCAAAGAGGCAYGGGGAACATGAGATCGCTGCTGACAGCGAGATGGACGTGCTCTCCGGTGAAGGGACAGGATTGCTGTGCACTTGGAGAAACTTTGATTTATCCATTTTGTGGGTGTGGGAGCAACTAACCTAGCATTTTTTCCTGCTTTCAATTTATGTTATAAATTTCAAAAAAAAAAAAAATGTCTGGGGAACAGTTGTTTTCAAATTTCTAAGGAGATACTAGAAATGGCTAATGATAAGAGTGGTTATACAGGTAGTGAAAATGGAACAAATATGAGGAAAGATTTAAACAAATTTTTTAATGTTATTCCTTGAACAAGGGTAGAGATGAATTGTTTCCTAGCTGACTACTGCAATCCGTGCCAAAATAGTTTATGGCCACATCGGTTTCCACGCTTTTCATCGACTCGCTTGCGGACGTAGCGTTTACAGTACGTTATTTAAATACAAAGCGTGCTTTGTGGTCGTGCTTTCCTTAATTAAACATTCTGCGCCACGGCTCGGGGCTCGGCCGAGCGGCTGCCGCGTGAGCTCTCTCCGCTTGAGCAATGCAGAACAAGTTGCTGTACATGACAGCATTTCATCTCTGTATGGCTGGGGACGGTAATGCACGAGCAGCAGGTGAAGGCATTAATCTCCTTAGCTATCCAGAAATGAACTGTCATGTACAGCTTGTTCGCTGCTGCTGCTGCTCTGCCTCGTCCCCCTTCCTTCCACGTCCAAGATGCCCTTTCCGTACGCTAGGTGCGTTCTTGGGGATTTGGCTCCTTTTCGTCAGAGTGGCGAGTGGGGAGTGCGAGGCCCGGAGGTGCTGCAGCTGGCGGGGGGCAGCCGGCCGGGTTGTGGCAAGCGCCGAGGCAGCGGGGATGTGGCAGGACATCCCCTGCCCGGGCCGCAGGTCCCGGCCTCGGAGGGGAGATCCCCCGGGCCTGGGAGGCGCTGCGTACGTGCCGGGGTGGTGAAACAGGCAGTCAGCGTAGCAGTGGGGTCTCTTTGGGTTGCGTGGTTGCCTTCCCCCAGAATTAAACTCCGAGCGGTGGAAAGCGTTCCTCTCTGCTCAGCGTGGAGGAGGTGGTAGTGCATTGCCGTTACCAAACGGCGGCGGGGGGTGGGCGAAAGCCCAGCTCGGCTGGGAGAGGCCGTGCTCGTTGCCAGCAAGGCTACRGCCCTGGCTCCTGAGGCAAACGCTGCCTGTCTTGCTCTTACAGTACCTGGTCTCAGCTGAGCTATAATGCATGTTGGCATCAGCTCTGGTGAGTACAGCGGGAATCCAACAAAAATACACCCCTTGCTTTAAGTATTAATAGTGAGCTTCTAGGGTTTCTTCCATACAGTCATTACTCAAATGCACAGCTGCTGTTTTAATTTAGATATTAATTTGCTTGTATGCTGTGATTTCACTACTTAAAAGGGAATTTTGGCTCAGAGGGTAAAATACATCCAATGCAAATGGCCTTTTTCGTGTAAAACTTTCACATACAGTGATTAACAATTAACGTTAAATGTGTTCCACTCTTTCTGCCCCAAGACTTGTGCAATCACAGAAAGTGTCCTTTTAAAGAATATTTACAGGTGTTTGATTTAATACTACTGTGCACTGCTGGCCACAAATTAGACACCTATTGAATGAGAGCAAGTAATGTCAAAATGAATATGTGCTGTTCAAGCCAGCTTGACCAAATCAACAGGAGAAAAAGCTGTTCCAACTAACTGGAGAACCACTTTAGGTTATAGTCCCTGGTTAGACTCCTACATAAAGCAGGATTATTCTGAGAGCGGTAAAAGTGAATACAGCTATTTAGGTTGGTTGTTGGCTTTTGGAATAAGAATCCTTGTCCATAGTCATTCTCCATCTCATCTTCTTGGATCTGAATCTTTACCCTTTTGCAGCAACATAGGGAGATTCCTGACCAGACAGTTTGGCTGAACCTGAGAAAAAAAGGAGGGGAACAGACAGGGGGGATGTGAAAGAAGCAGAAAAAACAAGAAAAAGAATGAGGATGGTCAGAGATGAGAAGGGAAAAAAAGCTTTTAAAATATATATGTTCTGTGCTCAAATCAGTCAGGCAGCTTAGGTCTCTGTTTCTCCAGTGATGGCATTTATGACCGGGACTCGATGAATTCACCTGAGGCTGGATATCCRTTTCCTCCGGAAGGCTGAGGATGATGAGAAAGAAGATTAGACCACTGATTCATTGCTCCCCAGCTTGGATCTGACCTACTGGTGTGCACTGAGTAAATAAATATGGTATAGCAATACAAAACATGTCCAGCAAAGCCTGCAAATGAATTGCGTTCCCATTAGTCGTCTTTAACATTTGTTTTTCTTTATTTTTTTTGTTCCTTAACACCTCTGTGTTATCTTCTTCAATGGAAGTCCATTTTAAAAAAATAAGAGCAAAGGAATCTGTTCRCGTTTGGTTAGGACCAGGGCTCTGGCAAAGGCAGCGAGGTTACTTGTGCCGGGAGTTGAGACCCAGAGAATTTACATTTTTGGACTAGATTGAGATGCAAACAAATGCAATTCCTTGGAATAAGTTGGRCTTTAATTGAATGATACCTCTTTTAGACACAAGGCAATGGCAGGTATAAGTGAACACATGTCCAGATGTAGGCAGTGTACATTTAAGGGCCAGTTTGACAGTGGCTGAATGGTGTGGTCCTGAGAGTCACGCAGTGTGTTTGCACTTCTGGCATCTGCAAGACAGAGCTAGGCAACTCCCAGCATTTCTTATCCCTGCTGCTACGGGGGATCAAACAGACTTTTCTCTCTGTTTCTGCATTTCTGCTTTCAGGTACTGCTACTAGAATGGAAATGTAATAATCTTGGTTTTGGACCTGTAGCTTAAGTTTTGGAGTGCTGGTTTAGTGCAGACCAATTTGCAGCGCAGACGAGAAATGGCAAATGTAACTCGGTAGCGAGTCTTTCCCAAGCTTCTCATGAGCTGAAGCCACAGTGCCGATGGCACCGTCTGCTGGCATATTAAGAGAAAGTCTGTCCATCTAGGAGCCTCATCTTAAAAATGGATGTGGCAAAGGACAAGCGGTTCACAGAATAAGGATGGGAAGCGAGTCGGTATGTGGCAGATCCAGGAATTAAACTTAGGCTGCCAGACTCTGAACTTCAGCCTGCTCTTTCCTTCCACAAATCAACAGTGGTGGACTATCCCTCAGAACTTGCTGAGGATTTCTCTATTTTGAGTGCTATCTGTAACTGTAATTGCAAGTAGTGAATACCCAGAAGGATTCCTTTACTTTTTCTTCCTCTGTTCTTCCTGCTAGCAGCCATGGAGCGAACTTGGAAAGAGAAGACTTGGAGGCAAAGGGTAGGAAGGTGGCTGGAAGGGCTGGCATTTTGCCATTACTGGTGTTTTACTCTCAGATCCAGCAAGTGTCTGATGGCACATGGCAGAGCTTTCCCTGGGCGCTGCAGGTCCATCAGCTGGGCTCAGCAGCCGCTGTCTGAGCTAGCCTGAGTGCTCCTGGAGGAGCGCTTACATTGAGCTGGTGAAGCCAGGAGCCTGCTGACTGAAGTTGCTCTTCTAGTTTAAAGATTTTTTTTTTTTTTTTTTAACAGAGTTCGAGAGTAAGAGAGCAGCAAGACTTTGCAAATAAAAGTGGATGAAACTAGTCACTGCAGGGAGAAATTTGCAGCCTGTAGCCAAACACTGGTATACCTCAGATATTTCATGGACTCGTGAAAGACCTCTGTGGGCGCAGAGCTTCTCTAGCTCGTGTGAGAGACTGGACCGCGGTGTCCCTCCGTGCGCCCTGGCACCTGTCCGTCAGAGTTTGCGGCTTTGGCAAACGACGGGGTGTTAATACCAATGAGCTAGCTGTATTCTCCTTCCATCTTTATCCATTCGCTGAGTCTGATAACGGCAGGAGTAGAATGGCAAGAAGAAGGGACGGGCTCCCCTGTGAGGAAACGTGCTCGGAGAGGTACATTGTCCTCGCTTCTCCTCGAATCAACAGGCTCTGCAGAGAGGAAGATAGCCAGTTAAATCATCCTGTGTGTTTCAAAAGTAAATAAGCCTTTCTTACTTCCATTTTCCCCCAGAGGGAGGAATAAATTTGATTATTTTGTATTATGATTTGGTTGAACACCTTATTATTAGCTCTATTAGTATATATAGTACACACAATCTGCTATTTGCATGAATGCAGACATGTTACTCCAACAGGCCTGTGCTTTTCATCTGCTTACAAAGTATCATGTATTTATAGAATCAATTGCTAGGCAAAATAAATAAATAAACGTCTGAGTCATATTTCTGATCCTAGGCTATAATCCATGTTCTTCTATCAGCTGGCTAAATACCTAGGTGCTTAAATAAGAAGATATTTATCTTTTTCTTTTCTTTAAAAGATTTTTTTTTCACTTTTGTGCATCTGGCACTCAGGTTCCCAAGGCCCTCTCCCTTTGCTCTTCTCCCCAGAAGCTCCTGCTTAGAATTTAGCTAATGAGTTTCTAATTCAATTTGGACTTCTGCTGGGATAAATCAGCCCCATACAAAATAATTTATGGTTCTTGAAAAATTGGCTGTGGATAAAATTAGGTAACTAGCGCCAGGCAAATAATAATGTCATTAAGATCCAAGGAAGAAAGCAGTGAATAGGTAGATCCTTATGCAGACTAACATTAGCTTTGGGACACCAGTTGCAATAGGATAGAGAAGAGCATCCTGTGATCCSCCCCTGCCCAGGGTCAGACCCAGCTCAGTGGATACACAGCCAGGATTTTATCCCTGATAGCGTTGTAAACATAGATATGTTTGTGCTCCCTTGAGTGACTGTTGTGATATGTTGACTGCTTAGTAAATGATAGCGGCTGAAGTATTTTGGAGAAATTTTGGAGAAACAACACCACTACAGTGTTGTTTACTCAATTACGTATGTAGTGAATTACAGTGTTGCCTATTAGCCTGCTATATCCATTTTGCGGATGGGATCCCGAACCTAACAGAGTGGATTTCCCCAAGGTCGCACAAGTGTATCTATTCCCTGAGTCTCAGTTCAATGCCTTAACCAGAAAACCATCCAACTGAGTTATTATCCTAGGCACAGGCACAGGAAGTGTCACGAGTTTCTCTGGGATGGAGCGATCCCACTAACAAGGTTAACTATACACTACTGATATCTCATGAAATCAAGATCTGTAACATCCCACTAGACTTCAGTGTCAGTAATCATGAGGAGTTCGATCATCACCTTGTATGAGAAAAACACTTGCATTGAAAGCATCAGAAATGTGACAGCAGTGCTTTGCATCAGGTTTAATAGCATCAAAAGTATGGATAAATTCTTGTTAGAACCAGAGGATTGACTTTTTAACCCCAGAATCCTGACCCCCTAAAAAGCAAGCTAAATAATTAATATGGAACAACAGAAATCAGAAAGCTGAGAAAGTATTTGCAAAGTACCACAATCATTTACCTATCCTCTCTGAAGCTATCAATATGGAACTGCTTCATTTTGCAGTAGCCATCACCAATATATTGTACACAGATTTATTTAGATATTAAACAAAATTGTGTTGTAGGATAAAATTTACCATTGGCCCTAAAATGCATGTGCATACAGCGACGGGCTCTCTAGTTCGAGCTCTGTCATCGTTTCTAGCACATGGAAGAGCTATAGAAAATTCCCACATGAGAAAAGGTAGGATCATTCCTCATTTGTTCATTGTATTCAGTATAACACATTTGGTCTGTTGGCACAGGAGTCAGATGAAGAACTTCTAATTCTAAAAATACATTCGGAGTTAATTATCCTCAGATTTTTCCTCAGTTGTATGCTTTGGACTATGCCCAAGAAACCTGTTTCCAGTATGTGTTGAGAATATATTTCATATGTTATAAAATGCATCCTATCTTATAACCACAAAGGTTAAGCTAGGTTTTGTAAAAGGAGATCTTTCATATTACTGTAACAGGCACCTACTTTCATGTTCATGGAAATATGGCAGTTTCTGTCCTATGTGGCAAAGAGTGCCTGAAGGGGACTTGAAAATGAATAGGTTTAACAAAAAGTATTTTAGCCTAAGCCTTGTCCATCTTTAATTAGCTATCAGGGTTAAAGGAGGGGTCAAGAGCCTGAAGCTGCTTCAGGACTAATGTGTCAAAGAAAAGTGAAGCCTAACACTGAAGAGGAAATGATGCTCCTTGGAGGTTTAATAATTTTTTGACCCTGTGTCAACCATTATGTCTACTAATGGTAGCTGGGGCAGAAATGCTTCAAATTAGGCTTTGCTTTGCTGGTGGTTAGGAAGGGATCCCATGCCATCGTATGGGCTTGCCACAAACCAGAATCCAGAAGAAAAAATGCATTTTAGTGTTACAAGCTAGCTACAGAATCTCAGGTATGACTCTGAAGGTCTCTTGCTGTTCATAGTTTGCATTCATGCTCTCGTGCAATTATTCCTTTTTAATTTTTAGAGAAAACAAAAATATCATTAATATGCAGCCAAACTGCATGAACTCTGCCAGCACAACCACATCTAATCTGAGTTGTGTCAATTTTCTAATTAGATAAAGTGCCCGGAGCTCACGCTTATGGAGCAGAGTGCCTGTGCTCAGTAAAGCAACATGTTATTCTCTGTGTTTTTGCTGAGTGACAGAGTAAGGGAGATAAAGTTCCTGAGACAATCTGCAACCCAATTTCTTCTTCTTCTTTTTTTTTTTTTTTTCCAAGCATGAATGTTTTATTAGGTTTAAACAAATACAAAGAGAGCGCAACAGTACAAAGGAAAGCAATCTTCCACACAATAGTAATTAGGACGACGTTTCACTGCTGTCATTTGCTGTTTGCACAAGCGTTGTTCTATTTTCAGATGCTGTACTTCTGGCAACCTTGACACTGTAACTGAACCGACCTCAGCCAGTAGCTCAGTACAAGCACAGTAGCTAAGTTTGCAGCAGAATTAATAAACTGCCGAGGAACACAAAACTCTGGAATTTGCTAAGCTGAATATGATACGGACTGAGATTTCAAATGAGCCCTCTGCCTTCCCACCATTTCCAATTATATTCCTTTATAATGGTGGAAGGAGTGCTATCTCTTTTCTCTGAGGAAGCAAAATGAAGAATTCAGTCCTGGTTGAATTTTGTGCCCACTCTGCTGCTCCTATATGGCAAAGGAGAAGGTGACTGATGGTGCTCAGGACAGTCCCTTCACTTTAAATTTCATTTAAATTTACATTTTCATTTACATTTTTAAAGTCTTGTCACTTTACATTTCACACTTCCATAAGTCAGCCTTGCCCCGCTGGTGATTTGCCTCCATCTTTTCTATCTAGTTATATGTTGTTAGGTGGCCTTGTATTAACCGGAATTGGTAGATAACTCCGTTAGGCTTCTTATGCAGATAACAAATTGTCTTAAACCTTGTTGCACAAGGAACTGCGTGCCGCTGTTCACGTGCTACCGAAAGTGGTTTCATTGCCTTGTGTGAAATCACRCTGTGCTCTGGCATTTTCATACGCTGACTCCAGTGCTAACAGGTAACAGTGCCATCTCTTGCATATTTAGGCAGCTACCTGGAGTCTGAGTTTGCCTTAAGGCAATGGTAGGTTTTTGGCTACAGAATCTTAAATACCATGTCTGTGTATACACCAGCATTTTTTGTCTTGGATTAGCAACATGATAAATAAAGAAGTACCTCTCTTTCAGTGGTTTGCAAGAATCATTTTGAAGACACATGTTTTCTCTTTGGCTTACTYCTCCTGATCTGATTGATGATAAAATTACCAGTGGCCTCAAGAGAAGTAGAAACTTTAATTGTAATTATGAATTAAATGAACTGAGGGAAGATGCATTTTCCCAGACAATAATATATAACTTGCAAGTTGGTTTATAAAGCTGGCACACCACATTCAGTGTACTGAAGTAGAAAAAAAAAAAAGTTTTCCTCATCTTAGTCTGATTCTTCTTTTCCTTACTCAGATGCAAATCAAATGTGACTCCACTGGAATTAATTCTTGATTAAGATCAGTGCATTTTTACCAGCATAAGCCAGGCAAAATATATCCCAAACATTTATCTGAGAGGAGAAAGAGATGGTCACTCCAGTCTTCAAAAAGCGCAAGAAGGAGGACCCAGGCAACTACAAGCCGGTCAGCCTCACCTCCATCCCTGGAAAGGTGAAGGAACAGCTCCTTCTGGTTGTCATCTCCAGGCATATGGAGGAAAAGAAGGTGATCAGGAATAGCCAGCATGGATTCACCAAGGTGAAATCCTGCTTAACCAATCTGACAGCCTTCTSYRATGGAATGACTGGMTGGGTAGATGRGGGGAGAGCAGTGGACGTTGTCTACCTTGACTTCAACAAGGCTTTGGACACTGTCTCCCRTAACATCCTCCTAGAGAAGCTCAGGAAGTGTGGGTTAGACAAGTGGACAGTTAGGTGGATTGAGAACKGGCTGAAAGGCAGAGCTCAGAGGGTCGTCATCAGTGGCATGGAGTCCAGTTGGAGGCCTGTGGCTACGGGCGTCCCCCAGGGCTCAGTACTGGGTCCCATCCTGTTCAGCTTCTTCATCAGTGACCTGGAGGAGGGGACAGAGTGCCTCCTCAGCAAGTTTGCTGACGAGACCAAGCTGGGAGGAGCGGCTGACACACCTGAGGGCTGTGCTGCCATTCAGAGAGACCTGGACAGGCTGGAGAGCTGGGC